>NC_140590.1:780094182-780574182 GCF_964204655.1 Triturus cristatus | reverse complement strand
TGTGTGTATGTATGTGTGTATATCAGTGGCGGCTCCTCGAGGGAGTGCTGCGTGGCAGTTGGGTGGGGGTTGATAGTAAACTCCAGCAAATGGCCGAACGGAGTTGAGTAAATAAATAAATAAATAAATAAATAAAATGAATTACATTGCACGCTGCAGCGTCGATTTGGCATTGCAGCCCACGCAATGTAATTTGTTTTATTTATTTAGTTAGTTAGTTATTTACTCAACTCTTTCGGTCGAATGCCGGCATTTACTAACCCCACCCTGCCCCTCCCCGCCCCATGACCCCGCAGCACTCCCTCGAGGACCCGCCACTGGTGTGTATATATGTAAATATATTATCTACTGGCGGTCACCAGTAGATAGTTATAGTTAGGACCGTGTTTCCATAGGAAATCTCAAAATTCTATTTTGAATAACTTTGGCGCCGGTTGACGAATCTTCGCGAAATTTTCAAAACTAATGGGGCGCTCCGCTCAGCTCCTACCCTGAAAGTCTCGGGGGGATTCGTCAAGCGGGGGCCGAGAAAAAAGGGGGGTCTCAAAACACGTTTTCCCCATGCATTTTCCCATAGGACCTTTAGTCGAAGGTACAGCCCGAACGGCTGAACAGAATTACTTGAAATTTGGCAGAGAGGTAGTCCTCAGGTCAGGGATGTGCCTTTTTTTTTTTCATATATGGAGTCAATCTGTTCAGTAGTTTCTGAGAAAATTGCAGTTAAAAGCACATACATATCTATAGCCGCGCACCGTGCGCGCTCCGTGCGCGCACCCTAATGTGCGCAAGCGTAATTCTGATTGGTGGTTACATGTCACTCAACGTTCGAATCGGTCGAAATCAGGAAGTGTCGGCCGCCATTTTGTTTGTTTTCAGTGCGAGAGTGGAAAAGGAAGGTGGCAAACGTGAAAAGGGGGCAGGGTAGAGAGTTCCTGACCCCCTAGCCTTTGCCAGGGGGTCCCTGAAGGACCCCGAAGGCAGAAAAAAACAATAAAAATTGTTTTTAAAAAAATAGCGGGGGTGCACGCACCATGCGCATACGGTACAAAAACATTAAAAAAAACCAACAAATTTTCGCCTTGCTTGTGTTTAGGGTTGTATTTATGTTTATGCAAAATAGAACCTTTGGCTCTCCTGTCAGTGATATGTGGACGCAAACATGTGTTGAATCTCTAAAGCTGCCATACCTCCGGGTTGTCGGCTGAATAGCTGTGTCACTGATCTACAATAAAGGTTTTAAAAAAAAAAAAAAAAAAATTTAATACGTAGTTTATTGTAAAATAAATATAAAAAAAAATAATAATACATACATAGCTTAGCATTTAAAAAAACGTACAAATTCACTGAAAAAACCATAGGTTTCACACACGTTATAGTTAGGAATTAGCATTTAAAAAACCTTGCAAATTCACTTAAAAAACCATAGGTTTCACACATGTTATAGTTAGGTTGATATTGCACTCGTAAAAAACCAATTAAATTCCCCCGTTATAGTTAGTTCAGATAACTATAACTCGCGCGACCACCACTCTATCACAAAGATGATGTCATCAGTGATGTCAAGAGTGATGCCACTGACCATGTCATGAGTGATGTAATATATGACGTCATGAGCAGAGGATTGCGGGCGCGCATTTCATTGGTTTTTTACGAGTGAAATATCCACCTAACTATAACATGTGTGAAACCTATGGTTTTTTAAGTGAATATATATATATATCGACATACGTATAGATATATATATATAGACATATATATATATATATATGTATATTCACTTAAAAAAACCATAGGTTTCACACATGTTATAGTTAGGTGGATATTTCACTCGTAAAAAACCAATGAAATTCCCCCGTTATAGTTAGTTGAGATAACTACAACTCGCGCGCCCGCAATCCTCTGCTCATGACGTCACATATTACATCATTCATGACATGGTCAGTGGCATCACTCATGACATCACTGATGACATCATCCTTGTGATAGAGTGGCGGTCGCGCAACTTATAGTTATCTCAACTAACTATAACGGGGGAATTTCATTGGTTTTTTACGAGTGAAATATCCACCTAACTATAACATGTGTGAAACCTATGGTTTTTTAAGTGAATTTGCAAGGTTTTTTAAATGCTAATTCCTAACTATAACGTGTGTGAAACCTATGGTTTTTTCAGTGAATTTGTATGGTTTTTTAAATGCTAAGTTATGTGTGTATTATTATTTTTCTTATATATTTATTTTTCAATAAACTACGTATTAAATTTTTATTTTTTTTATGGTTTTTCAGCGTGTGCGCACGGTGCGCGCACCCACGCGATTTAAAAAAATAAAAATTTAAATGTTTTTTTCTGCCTTCGGGGTCCTTCAGGGACCTCCTGACCAAGGCTAGGGGGTAGGAACTCTCTACCCTGCCCCCTTTTCATGTTCGCCACCTTCCTCTTCCACTCTCGCACTGAAAACAAACAAAATGGCGGACGACACTTCCTGATTTCGACCGATTCGAACGTTGACTGACATGTAACAACCAATCAGAATTACGCTCGCGCACGTTAGGGTGCGCGCACGGTGCGCGCACGGTGCGCGGCTATAGATATGTATGTGCTTTTTAATGCAATTTTCTCTGGAACTACTGAACAGATTGACTCCATATATGCAAAAGACACATCCCTGACCTGAGTACTACCTCTCTGCCAAATTTCAAGTAATTCTGTTCTGCCGTTCGGGCTGTACCTGCATGGGGAAAACGCGTTTTGGGACCCCCCCTTTTTTCTCGGCCCCTGCTTGACGAATCCCCCCGAGACTTTCAGGGTTGGAGCTGAGCGGAGCGCCCCATAAGTTTTGAAACTTTCGCCAAGATTCGTCAACCGGCGCCAAAGTTATTCAAAATAGAATTTTGAGATTTCCTATGGAAACACGGTCCTAACTATAACTATCTACTGGCGACCGCCAGTAGATAATATATATATATATATATATATATATATATATATATATATATATATATATTCACTGAAAACGCCAAAGGTTACAGGGATGTTATAGTTAGGAATTAGAATTTTTTTTAAACTAAGAAATTCACTGAAAAAAAACAAAGTTTACAGGCCCCTTACAGTTAGGGATACATTTCACTTTTACAAAACCAGAAAAAAATCAGCACTTATAGTTAACTGAGCTAACTATAACTTATGCCCCTGCAAATCACTGCTTATGGCCTCACATGTTACATCACTCTTGACGAGGTCAGTGATGACATCTCAAATTACATCATTGATGATATCAATGATGACATCATCCACAGAACCACTCATACACCCACTTACAGCCCCATACAACATCTCATACACCCACTTCCACAGAACCACTGACATAACCATTCACAGACCCATAAAAACACTCACATACCTACTCACTGATCCATACAGTGGCTCACAAATCAACTCACCTATGCAGCCACAAATGCAACCACTAACTTACATACAGCCACTCTTGCACCTACTTACTGACCAATACAGCCACCTACACATCCAGTCATACAGACTTCGACACTTACATACCCACTCAGATAGCCATACAGCCACTCACACACCTACTCACTCAGCAATACAGAAACTCACACAGCCACTTACTCACCCATACAGTTACTTATATACCCACTTACTTACTCATACATATACTAACACATGTACTCACTCACCTACACAGTCACTGAGACAACTACATACTCTCTCATACAATGTCTCATGCTTACCTACTGACCCATACAGCCACTCACACACCCATTCATGCACCCATACAGCCACTCACACAACCACTCACTCACCCATACAGATACATATGAGCCTGCTGAGTCACCCATTCAACCACTCATGCACACTCATTCACCATTTATAGCTACTGACACACCCACATACTCACCTATAAAGCCATTCATTCACCATCTCATTCACCATTACAGCCACTTACACACTCACTTTTTTACCCATACATATACTCATACACCTACTCATTTACTCATGTACCCATTGACACACCCACTTGCTCACCGATTCAAAAAACTCACACACCCACTCCTTCATGTCTACAGTCTCTCACATACCCACTCACTCTTCTTTCTATACAACACTTACACACCCACTCACTCACCCATACAGGTACTCCCACAGTCACTTACCATAGTATATAAGTTTAACACTCAGTAACTTTGAGAAAACGCTGACAACCACTGGATGATGTCATCAGTGATGTCATTTGAGATGTCATGAGTGTTGTCATTAGGGATGTGACTGATCATGTCATGAGTGATGTAATATGTGAGGTCATAAGCAGTGCAGTGTGGGGGTATAAGTTACAGTTAACTCAGCTAACTATAACTGCTGAATTTCTCTGGGCTTGAGTGAAATGTGAGCCTAATTGTAATGTCCCTGTAACCTTTGGTTTTTTTCAGTGAAAAAGAATATATATATATATATATATATATATATATATATATATATATATATATATATATATATATATATATATATATATCACTGAAAAAACCATAGGTTTCACACATGTTATAGTTAGCTGGAAATTTTACTGATAAAAAACCAATGAAATTCCCCCGTTATAGTTACTGTAGGCAACTATAACTCACGCGACCGCAATCCTCTGCTGATGCTAATACTGTATTTAGACACTTATTTGCCCATGTCTTCTTCCATTAAATTTTAGCTATACATATATTACAAATATTTTTTTTTCATAAAGACACATATGTCATCAGCAGAGGATTACGGTCGCGTGAGTTATAGTTGCCTACAGTAACTATAACGGGGGAATTTCATTGGTTTTTTATCAGTAAAATTTCCAGCTAACTATAACATGTGTGAAACCTATGGTTTTTTCAGTGAATTTGTACGGTTTTTTAAATGCTAAGTTACTTTACGCCATTTGTGGCGTGCGTGCCCACTTAACGCAGTTCGTTCCATGCGCGCACGGTGCGCTTCGCGCACCGTGCGCGCACAGTGAGCACGCGGTGCGCTTCGCGCACCGCGTGCCCACATTACGCTAGATGGGCCATGAACGCACGATGCGCTTCGCGCACCGTGCGCACATGGAGGACATATGATGAGCAAACTCTTAAATCTGCTTTTCATTTATTTATTTTTTTTTTTTTTACCGTACGCTTACCGTAAGCTTACGGTACGCGTACCCCGTGATTTTTTTTAAAATCAATAAATGTTTTTTTGGTACTTTTCTGTCCTTCTTTGACCCCCTTACAAATGTTAGGGGGTCTGTAACTCTCCTCATTGCCCCCTTTCCTTGTTTTCTCTGTTTTTTTTCTGAGTGAAACACACAAAATGGCGGCCGCCGCTTCCTGGTTTCGGCCGATTCGAATGTTTACTAAGATCTAAGAGCCAATCAGAATCGCGCTCGCGCACGCCACCGTACGCTTACCGTAAGCGTACGGTAAGCGTACCGTAAGCTGGCTCAGATATATATATTGATTTAAAGGCTATTTTCTCAGAATCTACTGAACAGATTTACACCAAACCTACAAAAGGCACTTCCTTGACCTAGGGACTACCTCTCTGCCAAATTTTGAGTAATTCTGTTCAGCCGTTCGGGCTGTAGCTCGTTCTAAAGGTCCTATGGAAAAATGCATGGGAAAAACGCGTTTTGGGACCCCCCTTTTATCTCAGCCCCCGCTTGACGGATCCCCCCGAGACTTTCAGGGTAGGAGCGGAGCGTAGCGCCCCACCTATTTTGAGAAATTCGCGAGGATTCGTCGACCGGCGCCAAAGTTATTCAAAATAGAATGTTGAGGTTTTCCTATGGAAACGTGGTCCTAACTATAACTACCTACTGGCGACCGCCAGTAGGTAATATATTACAGTTCCACATTGCCCAAGACTCTAGGACGCACTCACCACCAAAAATACGGCTGCAGCGCAATATGCAGATTCCAGGTTTTAATAATTTGCCTTACGCGTTTCAGACTAACACAGTCCTTGATCACAGGCAGAGTTGCTGCAAACAAATATGAGAGACTGCTGTTAAGTATTCCCAGTGTTCTTTTATTGCCAATTAATAGGCCACGTGATAATGCTCAATGCATGCTGGTAACAGTAGTCTCGATCTGCATTTCACTTCATTATAAACCAGTAAACACAGTTCAAAATGTCTTTTGCAGTCACAACTCCAAATAAAATTGATATCCAGCCATAAATGTGCTCCATGAAAACTGCTGCATTGCGTTGCACATACCAATTAACGCCAAGACTGGTGGTCCGGACAGGGCCTCGTGAATCCAAAGCCCCCGGCCTGCGCAGGTCCAGCCGTGAGGTCGCACCACAGCGTGATCCTGCGCAGGCCGGGGGCTTTGGATTCACGAGGCCCTGTCCGGACCACCAGTCTTGGCGTTAATTGGTATGTGCAACGCAATGCAGCAGTTTTCATGGAGCACATTTATGGCTGGATATCAATTTTATTTGGAGTTGTGACTGCAAAAGACATTTTGAACTGTGTTTACTGGTTTATAATGAAGTGAAATGCAGATCGAGACTACTGTTACCAGCATGCATTGAGCATTATCACGTGGCCTATTAATTGGCAATAAAAGAACACTGGGAATACTTAACAGCAGTCTCTCATATTTGTTTGCAGCAACTCTGCCTGTGATCAAGGACTGTGTTAGTCTGAAACGCGTAAGGCAAATTATTAAAACCTGGAATCTGCATATTGCGCTGCAGCCGTATTTTTGGTGGTGAGTGCGTCCTAGAGTCTTGGGCAATGTGGAACTGTAATATATATATATATATATATATATATATATATATATATATATATATATATATATATATATATATATATATATATATATATATATATATTCACTGAAAAAACCATAGGTTTCACACACGTTATAGTTAGGAATTAGCATTTAAAAAACCTTGCAAATTCACTGAAAAAACCATAGGTTTCACACATGTTATAGTTAGCGGAAATTTTACTGATAAAAAACCAATGAAATTCCCCCGTTATAGTTAGTGCAGGCAACTATAACTCACGCGACCGCAATCCTCTGCTGATGCTAATACTGTATTTAGACACTTATTTGCCCATGTCTTCTTCCACACATTTTTAGCTATACATATATTACAAATATTTTTTTTTCATAAAGACACATATGTCATCAGCAGAAGATTGCGGTCGCGTGAATTATAGTTCTCCTCTCTGCCAAATTTCTAGTAATTCTGTTCAGCCGTTCGGGCTGTAGCCCTGTCTAAAGGTCCTATGGAAAAATGCATGGGAAAAACGCGTTTTGGGACCCCCCTTTTATCTCAGCCCCCGCTTGACGAATCCCCCCGAGACTTTCAGGGTAGGAGCGGAGCGTAGCGCCCCACCTATTTTGAAAAATTCGCGAGGATTCGTCGACCGGCGGCAAAGTTATTCAAAATAGAATGTTGCGGATTTCCTATGGAAACGTGGTCCTAACTATAACTACCTACTGGCGACCGCCAGGAGGTAATATATATATATATATATATATATATATATATATATATATATATATATATATATATATATATAGATAGATAGATATAGATATATATATAAATATATAGTTTCTACTTACCTTCAAAATGCTTACATTTACCACGATTTTCGTGGTGAAAAGCATATCCGTTGTAAAAAGGTTCATTGCAAAAGACTTTTGTGGTAAAGGCTTTTTCGTTGTTAAACCTTAGTTGTAAAGGCATCTCATTGTTCAACCTTCATTGTTATGGCTGTTTCCCTAAAAACAGTGCAGGAAACTTGCGGATATGATGATCCTGGTCTCCAAATGGAAAGGACAGGTTGCGGTGTCTAGAATACAATAGAGTCAAATGTATTTACATTGAAACTGGTTCTCGATCCACAAGTTTCATGCCTACTATGTCAAAAAATGATCATGTGGCATGCCTTCAGGACCTTAACTGTAAATACCTAATTTTCTGTAAAAAAAAAAGACGTGGTGCCTAATCAATACATATATATATATATATATATATATATATATATATATACATATACATATATATACCGCTTGCCGGTCGAAATGCGTCATGATTGGATTTATGATTAAATAAATCCTTTGTACTGATCCCCTGTGGTGTTTTTACTGAGAGCACATTGTGATTTATTGCCTGCTCTCATATATATATATCTATCTATCTATCCCTCTCTCTCTCTCTCTCTCTCTCTATATATATATATATATATAAATATATATATATATGTATATATATTCACTTAAAAAAACATAGGTTTCAGGCACGTTATAGTTAGGAATTAGCATTTCAAAAACCTTAGAAATTCACAGAAAAAAACATAGGTTTCAGGGGTGTTATAGTTAGCTGGACATTTCACTCGTACAAAACCATTGAAATTCCACCGTTATAGGTAGTTCAGCTAACTATAACTCGCGCGCCCGCAATGCACTGATGATAACGTTACATATTACATCACTCATGACATGGTCAGTGACATCACTCATGACATCACTCATGACATCTCAAGCCTGAAACCTATGGTTTTTTAAGTGAATTTCAAAAGTTTTTTAAATGCTAATTTCTAACTTTAACGTAACTGAAACCTATGGTATTTTAAGTGAATTTCAAAGCTTTTTTAAAGGCTAGTTTCTAACTATGCCTACAGAGGTAGGACATGTGAAGAAAGAAGAAAAAACACACAGAAAGAGGAAAAAGAAATGCAGAAAGAAGCAACAGAAGTCCTCAAAGACAAAGAAAAGTGCAGGAAGAAGGAAGACGTGCAGAAAGAACAAACAGAGGAGCAGAAAGAGTCTTTGTTACAAAATCATCCTGTACCCTCAACTTTTTCAGATGGGTACTGGCGGTAACTGACTCTGAATAACCAGTCCTAGAGCCAGTGCTATGCTAAAAGACACTTAGAATACAGTTAAAACACCTACATACACTAGGGAACACTATGCATTGGGGTACCCCTGTTATTAGCATGGCCTCCTCTGTAAGCCCCTAGTATATAATAGGGCAGGGGGATTAAAACTACCTCTTAAAACGCGCCACAGGGCGTGTTTGCACACTGGTGAAGGGGGGGGGGCTGAGCTGACGTGTGCAAACACGCCCTGTGGCCGTTTTAATTTGGGGGATAAACTCTTCTTGAATCCTGAGTGACCCTTGGGTACAACTAGCCCATCAGGTATCTCTAGTTAGCACCACAGAGCTGTGTTGCAGAGAAAATGGGCACGGCCTGGACCACCTCTCTGCAACGCAGCACAGTGGTGCTTACTGCAAGCACCTGGTGGACTAGTTGGCCCCCATGGGCCCTCAGGATTGAAGGGGAATTATTTCCCCAACTTAAATCGCGCCATAGGGTGTGTTTGCACACGTCACCTCAGGCCCCATCCCCCCCCCTTCCCCACTGTGTAAACACGCCCTGTGGCCGTTTTAAGTTGGGAGATTAACTTCCCTTGAATCCTGAGGGTTCCTAGGGGCAAATTAGCCCACTAGGTACGTCCAGTAAGCACCATTGCAGAGAGGTGTAAAAAGGGGCACAGCCTGCACCACCTCTCTGCAACGCAGTGCAGTGGCGCTTACTGGAAGCACCTGGTGGGCTAGTTGGCCCCCAGGGTCCCTTAGGATTGAAGGGGAATTATTTCCCCAACTTAAAACGCGCCACAGGGCATGTTTGCACCCGTCACCTCAGACACCTCCCCTCCCTTCTCCACTGTGTAAACGCGCCCTGTGGCCGTTCTAAGTTGAGAGATTAAGTCCCCTTGAATCCTAAGGTTCCCTAGGGTCAAGCTAGCCCACTAGGTACCTCCAGTAAGCACCACAGAGCTGCGCTCCAGAGAGGTGTAAAAAGGGGCATGGCCTCTGAACACCTGTCTGCAACGCAGCTCCCTGGCGCTTACTGGAGATACCTGTTGGGCTAGTTGGCCCTCAGGGACCCTCAGTATTAAAAGAGAGTTAATCTCCCAACTTAAAACGCGCCACGGGGCGCGTTTGCACAGTGGTGAAGGAAGGAGGCATGGCCTGAAATGACATGTCTGCAAACACACCCTGTGGCGCGGTTTAAGTTTGGGAATTAATTCCTCCTCAATCCGGAGGGTCCCTGGGGGCCAACTAGCCCACCAGGTACCTCCAGTATGCACCAGAGAGCTGCGCTGCAGAGAGGTGTTCAGAGGCCACGCCCCTTTTTACAACACTCTGCAACGCAGATCCGTTGCGCTTACTGGAGGTACCTGGTGGGCTAGTTGGCCCCCAGGGACCTTCTGGATTGAAGAGGAATTAATTCCTGAACTTAAATCGCGCCACAGGATGTGTTTGCATACATATCACCTCAGGCCCCGCGCCCTCCCTTCACCACTGTGCAAACGCGCCCCGTGGCGTGTTTTAAGTTGGGGGATTACCTCTCCTTGAATCCTGAGGGTCCCTGGGGTGCAACTAACCCACCAGCTACCTCCATTAAGTGCCACAGAGCTGCATTGCAGAGAGGTGTAAAAAGGGGCGTGGCCTCATAATACCTCTCTGCAACGCAGCCCCCTGGCGCATACTGGAGGTTCCTGGTGGGCTAGTTGGCCCCCAGGGACCCCCAGTATTCAAGGGGAATTTTTGTTAGAATGGGGGCTGCCCCCTAATTTGTTTTCCAAAAAATTTGGGAAGGGGGCCGCGTGGCGATTGCTATGGCAGGGCGGGAGCCAAACAGCAGTGTCCTGGGGGTGGGCACACCGGGACACTGCAGGAGCCGGCCCTGGGGGGTGGCGGTCCCCAGGGCCATCATTGGCTCCTGGGGGGGCCGCCACCAATTTCCAAAGCCCCGGTGGTGGGCCCCGGGGATGGGGGTTCATCACGGACCCCCCAATTTACATATTTAGAGCCCCAGGGAGGTGGCGGTCCCCGGGGCATGTGGGGGGGGGCTTGAGCCCCCCCCTACACAGGGTATTTCTTTTTTTTTCTTCGAACTACACAAGCCCCTGGGGGGTGGCGGTCCCCTGGGCTTGGGGGGCCATTGAGCCCCCTCACCCATTCATTTTTGAAGCCCCGGGGAGTGGCAGTCCCCGGGGCTTGGGCAGCCCTTTGGGCCCCCCAACCCAATACTATCATTGCCCCCAGGATTTGGCACCCCCGGGGGCAAATTAGCAACAGCAGGATCCGCGCACCCAGCACGGATTTTGCCAGTTTAAAAAAAAAAATCTTTGTTTTAGGCCATCTTGTGCCTACCGAGGCACAAGATGGCTGCCAACACTTCCTGGTTTGGAGTGTTGACAGCCAATTAGCATACAGCTTGTGCTCGGCAGGGTGCGTGGATCCAGCGCGGCCATAGATATATATGTGATTTTGATTTTCTCAGGAACTACTGAACGGATTTAGACCATTTAAGAAAAAGGCACGACTCTGAACCAAGGTCTACCTTTCTGCCAAATTTGGTGTAATTCCGTTCAGCTGTTCGGGCTGTAGCTGCGACTAAATGTCCCTATGGAAAATTGCATGGGGAAAACACGTTTTCGGACCCCCCTTTTTTCTCGGCCTCTGTTTGACGAATCACCCCGAGACTTTCAGGATAGGAGCGGACCGGAGCGGGCCACGAGTTTTGAAAATTTCGCGAACATTCGCCAACCGGCGCCTAAGTTATTCGAAATAGAATGTTGCGGATTTCCTATGGATAAGAGGTCCTAACTATAACTACCTACTGGCGACTGCCAGTAGGTAATATATATATATATATATATATATATATATATATATATATATATATATATATATATATATATATATATATATATATATATATATATATATATATATATATATGTATATGTATATATATAAATATTATGTTATACTTATGTTATAACGCTATGCATTCTAAGTAAGAATGATTTAACATGTTTAACAATGGCTGCCATTTTGGACTGAAGTAAGTCCTATGTTGATGTTAGTGACGTAAGGAATGTATTTATGTCCACTGAAAGTCGACGCCACTTACAATTGACAAATCAGGACACTGTTCCCGTGAGTGCTGGTGTGTTTGTGTACCAGGAGCTTTTGACTGCACGCGGTGTCCGTCACCGCGTTGGAAGCACCCGATCGCGAGTGAAGGGATTGAGACGGAAAAACTGAGCTGGATATATATATATGTATATATATATATATATCAATTATCCGATTATTTTTCCTCAAAATAATCACGCAGCACACCAAGGGATTCTTCAAAATGGGTCTCCTTTCTTGCGACGAGACACCTGTCTACGCGTTTCGATAGCTTGACGCTACCTTGCTCAAGACATAGTTTTTTCATTTACAATGGTTTCAAAACATTCTAGATAGTAAGAAGGGACTATTCAGATTGAATTCCACCTTAACCTTTTTTGTTTCTTTTATCGCCACAGGTGGTGCCATCTTGGAGTGGTTATACCAATGCGTGTTGTCTCAAGCAAGTGCTAAAAAACAAACATTTTACACAATATTTTCTTTGTTCAACCAACCCTTGTAAGTAATTAAATCTTAATTACTCAATTATAAAGTGCAAGTGCATATTACAACATTTAAGGGAAAGTTAAAAGTAATAATTCAAATAAAGCGATATTCATGTTCCATTTTTGCTACAGCCTACGTTTCCTTCACGTAACCGTTTATTCATATTCACTTGGTTACAAAGTGCAAGTGCTTATGTAAACCAACATTCATTCTAAAATTATTACAAAGTGCAAGTGCTTATGTAAACAATCTTTGAATTCATAAAGTGCTAGTGCTTCAAGTAAACCCATATCATTCTCATAAAATACGGGAAACTATTCTTCAGTACTAGATAACAAAGTACTTCATCAAAAGTGCTTATGCTAATGTACATGTTCGCTTTATTTGTTTAAAAAAATCAGAAAAACGTATTATATTACTCCTTTGTTTGTGTCCCTCTTTCAACTTACTTTTAAAATATATTTAAGAAAAGAAAGATAACATTTTCTTTATTTTCTTTCTTTTCTTGTTTACTTTTAAGAAATAAAAAAAAACTTGTGTTATCGGCACTTCATTTACTCGACAATGACTTATTCTTATTTACAGGAACCTTCAATTCATAATTTATTTTGCTTATCTTAGAGACAGGTGAACAGATCCTCATCCACATTCAGTCCATGAGGTTCTTTACAGTCAAATTCCAGTATATAGTAGGTCTCCAATTTTCGGAGTTCTTTCTCCCTATCCCCTCCTCTTTTTTGGGGGGGATTTCTGTTATACAACTGTACTGTAGGCCTTCAGGATTGCTCTGATGATATTTCTCAAAGTGTCTAGCAATAGGATACATTCTATCCTTGTTCACTATAGCTCTTCTATGCTGTAGAACACGTTTAAAAACCGGTAAAGTGGTACTGCCTATATAAATCTTTTCACAGGGACACTGTAGCCGATAGACTACAAAACTGGATCTGCAGGTTAGGTGTCCTTTAACCTTAATGATTTTGTCAAAGATAGTTTTAAATTGCGTGCAATTCACTCCATGTTGACACGCCTTACATTTCCTCAGAAAATGTATCGATAATATCATTGGGCATTTGGGGCAAAAATGTCGATGGTGGTTTGAACTCTGTTGGTATGCTGCATTGTTCAATTCCTTCATGCCCAATGATATTATCGATACATTTTCTGCGGAAGTGATTAAAGACCTGGTGAATCTTAGGCAACGAAAATCAAATACTAAGCGCAAATACAACTTTACTCAAGAACAATATCGTATTGTTACAGAAACAGGCAATGATAAATCTATTGTCTGTAAACCCTCTGATAAAGGGGGGAATGTAGTTCTTCAAACATTTGAAACTTACAATGCTGCATCACAACAGCAATTGGGTGATACCAATAACTACATGTCTGTGAATAAAGTAGAGTATAATGCAAGTATACAGAATTGTCATTTTTTGTTGAAAAAGTGGTATGAGACAGGGATGTTGGTCACAGAGGAATTTTTATTCCTGAGACGTTTAAATCCTACTACTTCTTGTTTTTATCATATACCTAAGATTCATAAAAATGCAAAGTGTCCTCCCGGGAGACCGATAGTCTCCTCACAAGGTAGTGTGTTGGAACCACTGTCTATGTACATCGATCATTTTTTGGATGAATTTGTCATACAATTGAAATCTTATTTAAGAGATACTAAAGATTTTCTTCAGAAGGTAGAAAAAGTAAATTGGGAAGAAGGTGACCTATTAATTGTAATGGATGTAACTAGTCTATATACGGTTATAACACACAGTGACGGACTACAAGCTGTAGAATATTTTCTGAAAAATAGACCCTTGAAATATAGCAGACATAACACAATGTTATTGGAACTTCTGACTTTCTGCCTGTATAACAACATTTTCCTGTACCAAGATCGGTATTATCGACAAGTTACCGGTACTGCCATGGGCACCTGCTTCGCCCCCAGCTACGCGAATTTATTTGTGGGCTGGTGGGAGGAGCAGGTGGCCTGGGCAGGAGTAAATGACATATGGAATGCCAAATTGGTTGTTTGGTACAGATATATTGACAACCTCTTCTTGGTGTGGAGAGGGTCTGAAGAGTCAGCAAGAGAATATATCAATGTATTACATAACAATAATGTAAATTTGCATTTTAGTGCGGAGATGAGTCCAATAAAAGTAAATTTTTTAGACTTGGAGGTATGTATATGTGATGGTAAGCTATGTACTAGGTTGTATCGAAAGCCGATGGCAGGAAATGCCTTATTACATGCATCAAGTAACCATCCACCCACACTAGTAAACAGCATCCCTTATGGGGAATTACTCCGCATTAAGCGTAACAACACTAGGGAAATTGATTTCCAAAAATATGCTGCAGAAAGTCTGAATAGGTTTAGAGCAAGAGGCTACAAAGAAAATATTCTCCAACAAGCATTGAGGAAGGTGAATGCCAAGACTAGGGATACACTTTTTGCAGGAAGAATGAGGGACACCTCTGAAGATGGGAGATTTAGAATGGTGACAACCTTTTCCAATGATGCACAAGAGCTAAGGGGGATTTTGAGAAAAAATTGGCATTTGCTTAAATTAGATCCAGTCATCGGGATGGATATTCCGAATTACCCCTTATTAACTTTTAGAAAAGGGAGGGCATTGAGTGATACTCCAACAAACAGCTACATCAACACTGATGTTATAAATCCCTTTGGCTGCAAGTTACATGGTTTTTATCCGTGTGGCAAGTGCAAGGCCTGCTCAGGTTCCAAAAAAGTTCTTAAATATAAGATACCAGGTATCAGTAAGCTAAGAGAAATCAATAGCTTTGTTACATGCAGTACACCGTATACGGTTTACTGCTTGGAATGCTCCTGTGGGCTCAAATACATAGGGAGCACGATACACCCAACGAAAATAAGAATTTTGGAACATATGCGGGCTATTCAAAAATGTGATCTGACATACCCAGTGGCTCGCCACTTCATGGCCAAACACAATAGCAATCGAGATCTGTTGGTGTTTTTTGTGTTGGATCATGTTTTCCCACATCCTAGGGGTGGAGACAGAGTCATGAAATTGAGGCGTTTAGAATCACGTTTCATTATAGATCTTCAAAGTAAAGCACCAGCAGGGCTGAACACGAATGAGGAGCTTGCTGTACATTTAGGGAATTAGTAGTCATTATATACTGTGTATTTCAAGAAAATGCGATTCTGATTATAGGTATGATTTCCCTGTAATTGAACTGTTTCCATTGGAGGTGAATTATTTGGGCATAATATGGAAATATACTGTAATAGAGCTGTCAATAACAGGTCTAATATGCCCATACCGGGCTTGATTTAGTGATATATGTAATGAATTTTAAAAAGTGATCTCATAATTATGAATTGGTTGCTTTGAGGGCCCATACAGGGCTAATTTGTGTTTTAAAAAATAGTCATCGATTGATTTGATGGAACGATATAACTGCATTATTTCAATGAGGTTTCAATGCATATAAAGGCTTGGGAATTGTTACATGGCCTATATAAGATGGCGCCCGTATTTCAACCTAAGTAGTCCGTTTTCAATATCAATGATGTTTTGATTTTTGAAGTTTGCTGTGATGCAATACAAGAATGGCCGTTTCCGGCGCGCCTGTGACCATCGAAAAAGGCGTCCAGCCGAAACGCGTCTTGTGTGTTTGCAAAATAAAGACTAGCAAACCTTTCCCACGCGAGTGCTTGGTTCTTTTTTTTTTTTTTTTGTTTTTGTCCTCATCTCACCATATAGCACCTGCAATAAAGAACAGTAAGCCAGCTATGGTCCTGAGCTCCCCCTGGCATCTGCATTTTGCATTAGCTATAGACCAACCCAGGTCAGCTTCTTTTGAAGCTAGGTGTAATCATAGGACCTGGGGGTACTAAATAAATCTCAAATCTCTACCCCAGCTTAAGAGAGGTGACCACGTACTGATTTCCAGACCATCAAAATGTCCAAGATCTAATCGGGCAGCACTAAAAGAAGCCCGCAACCATTTTTCGTACAGTGGGGGTGATGGATCCTTCCACAGCCTGCAAATCTCCCTTCTAGCTATAAGGATTAAATACATAATCAGACCTTTCTGTTTTACGGACATCCAGTTCATCAAGTCCTTATCAGTTCCAAAAATTACTAACGGGAGACTCAAGTTGATCTTAACTTTAAAAATGGCTTGGAGTGCATATTCTACTTGCTGCCAAAAAGGCCTTAATTTCAGACACTCAAAAAAAATATGTAGATCATCAGCCGGGGAGAATTCACATCTTGGGCATTTTGCAGATGCTAGGGGAGCAAACTTAGCTATTTTCTTGGGGGTGTAATATAACCTGTTTATAACATAGAAATGGTTCTTTTTTAACGAAGCAGGTTTGATGGATTTATATAATATAGCCAATGAGAGTTCGTATAGTTCTTCTGCGGCATTGTCCAAGACTGACAGGTTCCAAACCATCTGTTGTGGGGGTGACTCAGTTGTAACATTTTCCAAAAGATTTTTGTACCAAAGGCCTGCCTCTTTTTTGATGAGATTTGTATTTTGGAAAAGAGACTCAATTTCCCAATTTCCACCTATATGCTCTCTCTCTGCGGCAAACCAGGAAACCAGTTGGAGATATTTAAACTTTGAGAAAGAGCAAACAATTCGGGATTTTAACACCTCCCATGGATGGACACCTTCTAATGAAATGAGGTCAGCCCAGGTGGTAAGGCCTGCATCTATTATGGGTTTCGCAAGGCTATCTTTCAGGCAAGCGGGGATACCGGGGGAATCCCAGATTGGAGCAAACTCTGAGTAATAAGAGATTCCCCACATTTTCCTGATTTTATACCACCCATTTAGGGCTGTTTTTAATACCTTCAAGCGTACCTTTTTGAAAAACCTCGGGGCTCCAAATTTGTATAGGAAACCCCTTCCTCCACCTTCGAAGATAGCCATTTCTTTCAGGATCATCCCCAAGTTTGAGTCCCCCGGGAAGATAAGTAACGCCCGGACATTTTTAAATTGGAATGAATAGGAATACAGAAACAGATCAGGAAGAGCAAGGCCTCCCTTCAGAAGTTTTCGCCTTAGCTTCTTCTAGGAGAACCTCGTGGTTTTATTGGACCAAATGAAGCTGCCAATCTTGCCTTGAATGTTACTAATATCTTTGTTAGAGAAACTGAGAGGGATGGTACTAAATAGATAAGTCAATTTTGGCAAGATTACCATTTTTACCAAGTTAACCCTTCCATATATGGTTAGGGGTAAGTTCTTCCACCTTAAGAATAGATGATCGATCTCATTTGAGACTTTTTTCAGATTAATCCTCGGAATATCATCTAGATTACTCACTATAGTTACCCCTAAATATCTAAATTCCTTGCTGATACAGCCAGTCCAGTTCTCGATGTTCCAGCACATCACCTCAGTTTTAGATGAGTTGGAAAGATAACCCGAGAGGACTCCAAACTCATCCACAATTAATTCTACTCTAGGGAGTGCCTCGCTTGGATTGTTAGTATATATGAGCAAGTCATCTGCATATAGGGCTACCTTGCAGCTGTATAGGTTAACACTGAAAGGAGTAATTGACTCATCTAGTCTTATGGCTTGAGCCAAAGGCTCTATGTACAGATCAAATAACAGGGGCGAGATGGAGCAACCCTGCCTAGTCCCTCTAGTTATTGCGAAGCTAGATGTTAACAGACCATTAAGTAAAATTGTAGCAGAGGCCCCCTGGTAACAATTAGTCAAGGTCCGAATAAAAATTAGTCCCAAGCCCATTGATTTCAAGAGATTCCATAAGAAGATCCAACAAACGCGATCAAAGGCTTTAGCCGCATCAAATGCAGCTACGGCCAAGGGCTCCGACCTTGCTGACGCTAGGTCGATACTGCCAATTAACTGGAGAGTCTGATCCTGAATGAATCTGCCAGGGATGAAGCCCTTTTGGTCCCCATTTATCAGAAAGGGGATTACCTTGACCAATCTCCCTGCAAGTATGCTCATAAAGATCTTATAATCAGCATTTAGCAGGGAGATTGGTCTATATGAATCTGCCTTATGGGGATCTTTCCCTGGTTTAAGTACGAGAACAATAGTAGCTTCTTTCCAAGAATTTGGAACTCTACAACTTGGGCTATATATTGAATTAAACAATGCACACATCACAGGGACTAACTCATTCTGTAGTATTTTATATACTTCACCTGGAAGGGCATCCGTCCCTGCAGCTTTATTGCTCTTGCTAGTATGTAGTTTTACTTCTAACTCGGTTATAGGGGCATCTATAGTGAGTCGGCTGCTTTCAGTTAACACAGGTAGTTCTTTAAGTAGCAACCACTTCTGAATACTATCTGCATTTGGTATAGACTCCTCTCTATATAGATCTGAAAACAGGGACACAAGACATCTCTGCATGTCCTCCCATTTTCCTGAACTCTCCCCACTCTCATCAATTATTAGTTCACTTATGTTATTTTTAGCGCGGTCTGCTCTTGCTTTCCAAGCTAAAATAGCCCCCGCTTTTTCGCCATATTCAAAATGTTGCATGTTTTGAACGGACCATTGTGCCTTAATTTTTGTCTCTAATTTACCTCTATAGACCTGCCTTAGATGTTCAAGATCTTTATTAATTTGTATCATTTTTTCATTTGAGTACTGGGGATTATTCGTCCTTTCGTCCTCCAACTTACTTATATTATATTCCAAATTTTTAAAGATTGATATTTCTTCTCTATTTTTTGAGCAAATCAAACTGTGTAACTGGCCTCGTGTGTTTGCTTTAAAAGCATCCCAGATGAAATCTAAGGAGGTGGAACCCGAATTAAGTTGAAAATAATCTACTGTAGAGGCTTTAAGAGTATTAATAATATCGATGTTAGAAAGCATTGACCGTTTTAATGTCCATCTAGGACTGGGGTTCTCCCACCTCCTGAGCGTGAGAATGAGAAAAATTTCGGTGCATGATCCGAAAGGATGGTAGGTAGAATCGTGATATCAAGAACATTCTCCAAGACAGACCTATCAACTAATATATAATCAATTCTTGAAGAATGGCCATATTTCTTACTGAAGAAGGTAAAACCTGTCTTATCTCCTTGCTTTACCCTCCAGACGTCAGCCAACCCAAGTTCATGCATCATATTAATCATCCCACAGCGGATATTAGGATTTCCAACATAGTGACTGGTATTAGATCTATCCCGAGTGGGGTTAAGAAGGACATTAAAATCGCCTCCTATAATAATTGGGGACGCGGTTTCCGTTAGCTTAGCCTGGAGTTTATACAAATATGCTGGATCATCGAGATTTGGTCCGTAGAATGATGCTATAGAGAACTCCCTCCCTTCAATTTCAGTCTGTGCGGTGATCCATCTACCTGTCTGATCTGAGGAGACTGATTTAATACTCACTCCAGTGCCCGTTCTAATTAAAATTACCACCCCTTTGGTATGGCCTACTTGCTCAGATGAATAATAGAACTCAACCCATCGGAATTTACTAAAAGAAGACCTGCTTTCCAAAAGGCTCAAATGTGACTCTTGGAGGAGGAAGACCTGAGCTGTAGTTTGTTCAAGGAATTTCATTACCAATCCAAGCTTCCGTGGGCATCTAAGTCCATTAACATTCCATGAAATAAAGTTTATACATCTATTCATTGTGGCTGCCAGTTTAACCAGGTTTTATTCGGAGATTCCATATGTTGCTTACTGAATACCATATTTACCGGGTTTCTATGAGAGTGAGGATATTTTTTTGAATTTTTCCCCCTTGCAAACCCCCCTGTGCTCCCTACCCCCCATCTACCTCCCCTAACACCCGTGCTCCTATCCTGCCCCAGAGTGCTTGGTTCTTGGAGGAATTGCCGGGAACTTGGAGAAGCAATATATATAGAGGCTGTGGGATGGAGCGTATCCTAACCCAGGCAGCACGTGAGGCCAGTGCAATGAGGATCGCTTGGGAACTCACAATCCTACTAAAGGAAAAGAAAAATTGTTTAAAAAAAGGATGGTTTATCATGGATCCCACTCAGGGCATAATACAAACTTTTTATGGGACTACCAACCCCAGCATGCTTCACTTGTGACATGCATACAGCTATCCAATCAGCAAAAGGATAGCTCAGTGAAATCCACAAACAGCCTATGAGGAAGAGATAATGGTCTTGAAATGCGTCAGGCAAATGAAATAAAATTTGAGAAACGGCGTGGGCTGTCACTTATTAAGCCGGATGGCAGTCCAAACGTCGAGTGCATCTTTAAAGGTGAAAGGTACTTTGATGAACAAAACTTGTACACGGCCGCCTTGCTGTGAAAGGTGCACCATTTCCTGAAGAGGAGAGGCTGTAGGATGGAACGTATCCTAACCCAGGCAGCACGTGAGACCAGTGCAATCAGGATTTGTTGCCGAACTCGCAATCCTACTAAAGGAAAAGAATGTTTTTTTTAAAAAGATGGTTTATCACGGAACCCACTCAGGGCATAATACGAACTTGTTTATGGGACTACCAACCCCAGCATGCTTCACTTGTGACATGCATACAGCTATCCAATCAACAAAAGGATAGCTCCGTGAAATCCACCAACAGCCTATGAGGAAGAGATAATGATCTTGAAACGTGTCAGGCAAATGAAATAAAATGTGAGAAACGGAGCGGGATGTCACTTATTAAGCCAGATGGCAGGCCAAACGTCGAGTGCATCTTTGAAGCTGAAAGGTACTTTGATGAACAAATATATATATATATATATATATTCACAGAAAAAACCATAGGTTTCAGGCACGTTATAGTTAGGAATTAGCATTTAAAAAACCTCAGAAATTCATTGAAAAAAACCATAGGTTTCAGGGGTGTTATAGTTAGCTGGACTTTTCACTTGTACAAAACCATTGAAATTCCCCCGTTATAGTTTGTTCAGCTAACTATAACTCGCGCGCCCGCAATGCACTGCTGATGATGTCACATATTACATCACTCATGACATGGTCAGTGACATCACTCATGACATCACTGATGACATCTCAAATGACATCACTGATGACATCACTGATGACATCATCCAGTGAATGTGTGTTTTTCTGAAAATTAAATATGTTTTATATATGTATATCTCAAGGTCGATGGAAGAATAAATGGGTATATAAGTGTCTAAATGGATGATTTGTTTTTGAAAAATTGATTGTGTAACTGACTGATTAAGTGTATCATAGTGAATACATGGCTTAGTGAGTAATGTTTAAATATGTAAATATCTGTATCAGTCTCTCACTTTGTGTATAAGTGGCTGCATGGGTTGGTGAGTAGCTACATGGGTGTCTATATAGGTTATTAGTTGGTTTTTTGAGTATCAATCTGAGTGTCTGCATGGTTCGGTGGGGGGTATTACGTAGTGCATAGTTGCATGAATGAGTGACTCACTGTTTGTATGTGTTGAAGACAGCATGTGTGCAGGACTGTATGGGTGGATGAGTGTGTGTATGGGTGTGTTAGTGAGTGAATGACTGTCTCAATAGTGTCTTTATGAGTAACTACATATGTTTTAAACTAGTATATGTGACTATTGGTGTATATAAGTGATATGTGTGAGAGTGAGAGATTGAAAGAGTTCCTGTATGAATAAGTATGTGTTTCTATAAGTGATTGTTTAAAAGACTAAGTATGTGTAAGTTTCCGTAGAAGTAAGTGTGGTGGTGTGTGTATAACTGTATATGCAAGCAAATGTATGTTTGATTCTTTATTAGCATGAGTGACTATGTGTGTGAGTAACTCTATGGATGAGTGGCATTGTGTAACAGGATGTATAGGTGTGTGAGTACATATGATGAGTGAGTACATGTATGAGTGACTGTATAGGACTGTTGGTGAATGAGTGGATGTGTATGTGGATCTTAGAATTACTGAAGAGGTTGTTGTAACTGGTATTGGTATGTCCATTGTTTTGAAAATTGTAGTCTCTATTTTTGAATGTGTGTATCAAAGGTTATATTAGGGTGAGAGGAGGTCTGCCACTCTATCACAGGATGATGTCATCAGTGATGTCATCAGTGATGTCATTTGAGATGTCATCAGTGATGTCATGAGTGATGTCACTGACCATGTCATGAGTGATGTAATATGTGACGTCATCAGCAGTGCATTGCGGGCGCGCGAGTTATAGTTAGCTGAACTAGCTATAACAGGGGAATTTCAATGGTTTTGTACAAGTGAAAAGTCCAGCTAACTATAACACCCCTGAAACCTATGGTTTTTTCAGTGAATTTCTGAGGTTTTTTAAATGCTAATTCCTAACTATAACGTGCCTGAAACCTATGGTTTTTTCTGTGAATTTCAAAGGTTTTTTGAATGCTAATTTCTAACTATGCCTACAGAGATAGGACATGTGAAGTATGAAGAAAAAATGCACAGAAAGAAAAAAAAGAAGTTCAGAAAGAAGCAACAGAAGTCCTCAAAGACGAAGAAAAGTGCAGGAAGAAGGATAACGTGCAGAAAGAACAAAAAGAAGAGCAGAAAGAAGCCTTGTTGCAAAATCATCCTGTACCCTCAACTTTTTCAGACGGATACTGGTGGTAACTGAGTCTGACTAACCAGTCCTAGAGCCAGTGCTATGTTAAAAGACACATAGAATACAGTGAAAACACCTACATACACTAGGGAACATTATGCGTTGGGGTCCCCCTGTGATTAGCAAGACCTCCTCTGTAAGCCCCTAGTATATAATAGGGCAGGGGGATTAAAACTACCTCTTAAAACAGGCCACAGGGCGTTTTTGCACACGTTAACTGAGGCCCCGTCCCCTCCCTTCACCACTGTGTAAACACGCCCTGTGTCCGTTTTTAGTTGGGAGATTAAGTTAATTTGAATCCTGAGGGTCCCTAGGGTCCAACTAGCCCACTAGGTACCTCCAGAAAGTGCCACAGAGCTGCGTTGCAGAGAGGTGTAAAAAGTGGCACGGCCTGGACCACCTCTCTGCAATGCAGCTCAGTGGTGCTTACTGGAAGCACATGGTGGCCTAGTTAGCCCCCAGGGGCCCTCAGTATTGAAGGGAAATTATATCCCCAATTTAAAACGTGCCATAGTGTGTGTTTGCACACGTCACCTCAGGCCCCGTCCCCTCCCTTCACCACTGTGTAAACGCGCCCTGTGGCTGTTCTAAGTTGAGAGATTAAGTCCCCTTGAATCCTAAGGGTCCCTAGGGTCAAACTAGACCACTAGGTACCTCCAGTAAGCGCCACAGAGCTGCGTTGCAGAGAGGTGTAAAAAGGGGCTTGGCATCAGAACACCTGTCTGCAGCGCAGCTCCCTGGCGCATACTGGAGATGCCTGTTGGGCTAGTTGGCCCTCAGGGACCCCAAGTATTGAAGAGGAATTAATTCCCCAACTTACAACTCGCCAGGGGGCGCGTTTGCAGAGTGCTGCAAGGAGGGGGCGTCGCCTCCGGCACGATGCCAGTCTTTTATTTATTTAAATTTTTTAAGAAGGGAGGCTGTGTGGTTCCCCTTCTTATTCTAATTTATTGGCCCTGATGACCCCATCCCCCAGGGCCTGTCTTCTAATTATATTTTTTTGACCCCAATCCCCAGGGCCGGCCACTGTTTTTTATTATTTTAAAAAATATATATTTATAGACACACCTAGGACATGCTGGACAAACCGTACGTACCTATCACCATGACGATTTGCGTGATATTCATTAAAAGGCGACTATGCATACAATGAATCCACGTGGAATGTATTTACACCACTAGTGAAGCTCTGACATGTCTGATGCCCTACCGTGCCTAATCCCGGTAGACACCTTTGTCGTTTATTTATACAAACATGGGTAGCTATTGACGGGCACATTTAATACACATGCACACCAAGCCATTCAAAGGGGATTCGACAAAAATTCGACCAAAACTATGCAAGAAACCCCCCTCACGATTAATAAAACACACATCCACTGCCGGATGTGTAATACTTTTTATTTTACTCTCTGGAAAGGGGACGAACATCACTTGAGAGTCACAGCGCGCTCCTGGCAGAGCCCAATGCTGTGTTACACCCAGCATTGCCTGCTGAGTGCCACACACCTCTGTGTTGTATTCCACTAGCTAGTGCATATGCTATGACACTCTCTAGCCCATGTGCACTGTAACACCACCCCGTGAATATGTCATGCCACACTTGTCTTTGCACGGGTTATATTGCCCCATCTAACGTGCCTTCCTCGATGCCTATGTTATAACGCACAGTGCTATGCCATACATATTACAATCTGGGATCCATATCTTTGTCACAGTGCATATGCAACGTTACACTCCCCAGCACATATTTTATATTACAACTTTAGAGACTAGTTAGGTTACACAACACTGCCCTGTGCATATTACACTCCAAGGCGCATATCGCATAGCACGCGCTAGTGCCTGTGCTATCTCGCGCTCTCCAATGAATCTGTCATTGCGCACAATGTATTGCATATTATATTTCACGCCCAGTTCATCTTATATCACACTTTTTGATGCATAGTTTATACCATACACTATATCTAGTTTTCATTTTCAATCGTGCTCTCAGGACTATGTTCTATATAACACTGTGTTCACCTACCCTTTTCACGGGCATTACATTTTGCGATAGGGGGTGGAGGGTCAGGGTGTGCTTCTGCCAAGTGAGCCCAGAGTCACAAACGTCCTCTTCTTCCTGAATAAAAGTGAGATTATGCTGCATACTTGTTCATATTTTAAGTAGTTCGCACAGACACACGTTTTAAAAACAATAAAGTTCCTAATACCCGCCTTCTCTGAACAGTTAGCTTGCTGACCCATCCCTCCTCCCTCCTGCCATGCATGGTCTGATGTGCTGCCACTGCCCTCAATTTAGTATGATGTACCAGTCCACTCCTCCTGCCCTCCATTGCCCAATTCTATGTCCCATCATTGAACTCCTGCTTAAACTCTGTGCTTAGCTTGCTGCCCCTATTCTCCTTCCCCCTGCCCTCCGATGTCTTTGTGCATGCCCCTTCTCCATCCTTTTTGCCCACCATGTTCCATGGACCTGCCACTCCTATCTACTCTGAGTGTTCTGTTGAGCTGCCACTCTCCTCCCACCTGCCTAGCATTGTCAGATGACTGTAACCTGTCCCTGCCACCTCCACCCTGCCTGTCCACATGCCATGCCCCTATCCTCTTCCTCCTGTCCACATGGTCCATTGTACTGCCACACCCTTCTGCCCTCCCTGGTCTGTTGTGCTGCAACTGCTCCTCCTGCCTGCCCCGTGCGGTCTGTTGTGAGGCCCCTTCCCCTGAACTTTCTTGTCTGTGCACAGGTCCTGACCCTCCCTTCTATCCTCCATCGTCCTTTGTGCATGCCCCTGCACCCTCCTTCTTGCCCATCATAGCCATTGTGCTGCCACTAACCCTCCCACTTGCCATGCATGGTCTTCTGTGCTGCAATGGCCCCTCCCACCTTCCCTGTGTTGTCAGTTAGCTGCCCCTGACCCCCTCCCACCTTCCCTCCATGGTCTGTGTGTATGCCATCACAGTCTCACTGTTGCTCTTCATGGAGTGTCTTGCTTCTAGTGCCCATCCTGCCTGACCTCCATGGCTATCTTGCTGCTCCTGCCCTGCCCCCTTGCCCCCAGCCCTCTGTTTACATGTGCAGACCCCAACTCCCTCCCTCCTGGCTTGTCTGTTCCATTGTAATGCCCCTGATCCGTCCCTCCTGCCCTTTATGGTCTGTTATGCTGCAGCTTTCTCTCCTGTCTGTCCATTATGGTCAGCTAGCTACCATTGCCTCTTGCCCCTCTGTTCTCTGTTGTCCATGTGCATGGTCCTGTCCCCTCCCTCTTGCTTTCTATGGATTGTTGTGCTGCACTCCCGTCCCGCATGCCCTGTGTGGTGTATTGTGCTGCTGCAAACCCTGATGCCTGCCTTGCAGGGTCAGTTTGGTGCACCTCTCCATGTCCCTCCTGTCCTCTGTTATCCAAGTCCATGTCCCTACCCCATTTCCATCCATGATCCAATGTACCATACTTGCGAACATTTTGAACTTGGTAAGAGGGAGATTTTGAAAAAAAGCTGGGGTATTGATTTTCCCCTTTGAGTTACATTGAAAAAGAGGAGATTGTAGACAGGAGACAGATCAAATAAAGCCCATTTGAGCTTAAAAACATTGGACGTTTCCTGGCTGAATCGGGTCTGTTGGCATGTATGGTTGTACTACCATTGCCTCTTCCTTCTGCCCACAATGGTCTATTACATTGCCACAGCCTCTCTTGCAAGTCCTGTATTGTTGGTTTGTTGCCCCTGCCCCCCTTTCCACTGCCCTCCATAGTCTGTTGTGCTGCCACGGCCCTTCCTGCCTGCTCAGTGTGGTTAAATTGTTGCCTTTGCACCCTCCTACCTGCCTTCAATTTTCAGAGTCCGTGCCCCTGGCCTCTGCCTCTCAACAGTATCCTAATGAACAACTAGATTACTAACATTCTATATTTATTACAAAAGTGTGGAACGCCTGACGTCATCTTGATGTAATCAAAACTGTAATACCTAGAGCATTTCCTTTAGAAATTACATATATGAGAGGGTCTTATTGGCATCAAAATTATGGTTAGTGCTCTAAAAGACTAAAATAAGGACATATTCTCTGAGTTTTCAAATAGCGACAAAGCACTTTTAAATTATTTGTTATCTTTATGTTTTTTATCCAGTTGACCACTTGATTAAATGTTGCACTTAGGGGAGAGGATGTGGTGTTACTTCCAGAACTGCAGACTTTGCAACTGGGGACCAGGTTGGAGTTTCTGCTTCAGCTCGACATTCTGTGATTCTGGTCAAATCACTTAGTCTCCCCATGTCTACAACCAAAATGAATTTGTTCTTGTGTGATGTAACCAAAGCTCATGTAAAGCGCTCCAATACCTGACAAGTCTGCACTATATAACACTGCAAAAACACAAAATAATAAGTGTTTTGCACACTTAAGTCATTGGGCTATATTTGGGCTACATCTGGGTGATTTTGGGCTACATTTGGGCTCTTTTGTCTCCGGTGGCCATTTTGGGAGATTTATTTGTTATAAAGTTTCCTAATTTCCTCATGTACTGCAGTCTCCTCAGAAGGAAATGCTTTCAGTTTTTTACTTTGATTCCATCATGAAGGTATTCAGATATGTCACACATTTGCCATAAATTCTGAATGTTAGCACTCTAGTTGCTCATTAGATTACTGTAGTAAAACTACTGTTCACCATGGAAGTCTGTTCCTGGTATTAAAAGTGCATGTTTCAGTCTGCATGTCAGAATTTTTTAATGAAATACAAGAGGATTTGAGAAGTCACTCAAAATGTGCCCTCATTTTCTTTCTTCAGCATTAATCATAATTTCTATGGCAAAATGAACCCCCTCATTGAGTTCCTTTTTAAATTAAATGTTTTAAGTGTTACCAATTTATTCCAATCAAGATGGCTTCAGGTGTGCCATACTTTTGTCATAATAAAGACAGTAGGCGCTCTAGTTGTTTTTAAGAACACTCTGGGACATTCTGTCATTGGGCTATACTTGGGCTACATCTGGGTGATATTTGGGCTACATTTGGGCTGGTGGCCATCTTGGGAGACTTTAGGAAATACTTTCAGTTTTTTACTTTGATTCCATCAAGAAGGGATTCAGATGTGTCACACATTTGCCATAAATTCAGAATGTTAGCACTCTTTTTGCTCATTAAATCACTGTAGTAAAGCTACTGCTCACCAGGGAAAACTGCTGCTGGTATTGAAAGTGCATGTTTCAGTCTGCATGTCAGAATTTTTTAATGAAATAGAAGAGGATTTGAGAAGTCACTGAAAATGTGCCCTAATTTTTCTTTCTGCAGCACTAATCATAATTTTTATGGAAAAATGAACCCCCCTCATTTTGTTCCTTTTTAAATTAAATGTTTTAAGAGTTACCACTTTAATCCAAGCAAGATGGCTTCAGGTGTGCCATACGTTTATCATAAGTAGGACTGTTAGCGCTCTAGTTGTTCTTTGGAACACTCTGGGAAGCTGCAGTAGAACACAAAGGAATCAACTGACAGTCTCTGCCCTTGTTGGATGTACATGTTTTACTGAGAATGTCAGACTTCATTCTCACATGACTGAGAAAGATAATGTGAATTTACAGAAAATATGCTCTCAGTTTAGCTTATAGATCACCTTCCAAACCTCTGTGGGAAAAGCATGAGAAAATATTTTTCTCTCAATCGTGATATCCCAGCAGAAGGCTTTTTCACATGGTGAAATCACCTTAGAACATACAATTCCTAAAATAAGTATGGTACCATCAACAAATGATTTATCATGTAACTAAAGTCTTAAAACCTTCTATTAACTGCAATGCTTTTTAATGAGGTGCTATCATGTATATTGGTCCCAAGATGGCTGCCAACACTTCTTGGATGAAGTGCTGACAGCCAATCAGATCTCAGGATGAGATGTGTGGTTAGGCTCCGCCCACATATATATATGATTTTACTTTTGATTTTCTCAGGAACTACTGAACAGATTGACACCAGACCTGCAAAAGGCACTTCCCTGACCCGAGGACTACCCCTCTGCCAAATTTCAAGTAATTCTGTTCAGCCGTTCGGGCTGTACCTTGGACTAAAGGTCCCTATGGAAAAATGCATGGGGAAAACGTGTTTTGGGACCCCCCTTTTTTCTCGGCCCCCGCTTGACGAATCACCCCGAGACTTTCAGGGTAGGAGCGGAGCGCCCCATCTATTTTGAAACTTGCGAGGATTCGTCAACCGGCGCCAAAGTTATTCCAAATAGAATGTTGCGGATTTCCTATGGAAACACGGTCCTAACTATAACTATCTACTGGCGACCGCCAGTAGATAATATATATATATATATATATATATATATATATATATATATATATATATATATATATATATATATATATATATATATATATTCACTGAAAAAACCATAGGTTTCAGGGGCGTTATAGTTAGCTGGACTTTTCACTCGTACAAAACCATTGAAATTCCCCCGTTATAGTTAGTTCAGCTAACTATAACTCGCGTGCCCACAATGCACTGCTGATGACATCACATATTACATCACTCATGACATGGTCAGTGACATCACTCATGACATCACAGATGACATCTCAAATGACATCACTGATGACATCACTGATGACATCATCCAGTGAATGTGTGTTTTTCTGAAAATTACATATGTTTTATATATGTATATCTCAAGGTCGATGGAAGAATAAATGGGTATATAAGTGTCTAAATGGATGATTTGTTTTTGAAAAATTGATTGTATAACTGACTGATTAAGTGTATCTTAGTGAATACATGGCTTAGTGAGTACTGTTTAAATATGTAAATATCTGTATCAGTCTCTCACTTTGTGTATAAGTGGCTGCATGGGTTGGTGAGTAGCTACATGAGTGTCTATATAGGTTATTAGTTGGTTTTTTGAGTATCAGTATCAGTGTCTGAGTGTCTGTATGGTTCGGTGGGGGATATTACGTAGTGCATAGGTGCATGAATGAGTGACTCACTGTTTGTATGTGTTGAAGACAGCATGTGTGCAGGACGGTATGGGTGGATGAGTGTGTGCATGGGTGTGTTAGTGAGTGAATGACTGTCTCAATAGTGTATTTATGAGTAACTACATATGTTTTAAACTAGTATATGTGAGTATTGGTGCATATAAGTGAGTATATGTGAGAGTGAGAGATTGAAAGAGTTCCTGTATAAATAAGTATGTGTTTCTATAAGCGATTGTTTAAAAGACTAGGGGCCTCATGTAGGTAGCCAAATACCGGTCGGTAACGGCCGATTTTCGGTAATTATATCGTTACCGACCGGTATTTTGGCTTTTGAGATGTAGGGGGAGAATTTCTGTATTCGGAATTTAGCGAATCGGTAAAATTACCGATTCGGTAAAATTACCGATTCGGTAATTTTACCGATTCGGTAAATTCCGAATATAGAAATGAGATGTAGGGGGACTGTGTGGTGTGTGTGGGGATTCGTTATTTACCACCAACTAATAGTTGGTGGTAAATGACGAATATGTGTGTAAATGCAATATTTTGCCCGTAGATGTGTGCAATGTGGCAGACACACATGCCCTCAGGGCATGTATGTGTGCCACATGTGCACACATGGCCGAATCAGGGGTGCAACAGGGTGTCAATGTGACACCCTGCCACCCTTGCATGTGCTCCCCCATTACCGAATCGGTATTTACCGATTCGGTAATGAGGCATACTTTCCCATCAATGGGAAGGTATGCCTCATTACCGAATCGGTAAATACCGATTCGGTAATTACCGAATTTTTCAGAATCGGTAATATTTACCGACCAATTACCTACATAGCATTTACCACTTCATAAATACCGAATCGGTATGATTCGGTATTTATGAAGTGGTAAATGCCAGCCCACCTACATAAGGCCCTAGGTATGTGTAAGTTTCTGTAGAAGTAAGTGTGGTGGTGTGTGTATAACTGTATATGCAAGTAAATGGATGTTTGATTCTTTATTAGCATGAGTGACTGTGTGTGAGTAACTCTATGGATGAGTGGCGTTGTGTAACAGGATGTATAGGTGTATGAGTACATATGATGAGTGAGTACATGTATGAGTGACTGTATAGGACTGTTGGTGAATGAGTGGATGTGTATGTGGATCTTAGAATTACTGAATAGGTTGTTGTAACTGATATTGGTATGTCCATTGTTTTGAAAAATGTGTTTCTATTTTTGAATGTGTGTATCAAAGGTTATATTAGGGGGAGAGGAGGTCTGCCACTCTATCACAGGATGATGTCATCAGTGATGTCATTTGAGATGTCATCAGTGATGTCATGAGTGATGTCACTGACCATGTCATGAGTGATGTAATATGTGACGTCATCAGCAGTGCATTGCGGGCGCGCGAGTTATAGTTAGCTGAACTAACTATTATGGGGGAATTTCAATGGTTTTGTACGAGTGAAAAGTCCAGCTAACTATAACGCCCCTGAAACCTATGGTTTTTGCAGTGAATTTCTAAGGTTTTTTAAATGCTAATTCCTAACTATAACGTGCCTGAAACCTATGTTTTTTTCAGTGAAATTCAAAGGTTTTTTAAATGCTAATTTCTAACTATGCCTACAGAGATAGGACATGTGAAGAAAGAAGAAAAAACGCACAGAAAGAAAAAAAAGAAATGAATCCTTGAATCCTGATGGTCCGTAGGGTCCAACTAGCCCACTAGGTACCTCCAGTAAGCACCACAGAGCTGCGTTGCAGAGAGGTGTAAAAAGTGGCACGGCCTGGACCACCTCTCTGCAACGCAGCTCAGTGGCGCTTACTGGAAGCACCTGGTGGGCTAGTTAGCCCCCATGGGCCCTCAGGATTGAAGGGGAATTATTTCCCCAACTTAAAACGCGCCATAGGGCGTGTTTACACACGTCACCTCAGGCCCGTCCCCTCCCTTCCCCACTGTGTAAACACGCCCTGTGGCCCTTTTTTAAGTTGGGAGATTAAGTCCCCTTGAATCCTGAGAATCCCTAGGGGCAAAATAGCCCACTAGGTACGTCCAGTAAGCGCCATTGCAGAGAGGTGTAAAAAGGGGCACGGCCTGCACCACCTCTCTGCAACGCAGAGCAGTGGCGCTTACTGGATACACCTGGTGGGCTAGTTGGCCCCCAGGGTGCCTCAGGATTGAAAGGGAATTATTTCCCCAACTTAAAACGCGCCACAGGGCGTGTTTGCACACGTCACCTCAGGCCCCGTCCCCTCCCTTCACCACTGTGTAAAGGCGCCCTGTGGCCGTTCTAAGTTGATAGATTAAGTACCCTTGAATCCTAAGGGTCCCTAGGGTCAAACTAGCGCCACAGAGCTGCGTTGCATAGAGGTGTAAAAAGGGGTGTGGCCTCAGAACACCTGTCTGCAACGCAGCTCCCTGGTGCATACTGGAGATACCTGTTGGGCTAGTTGGCCCTCAGGGACCCTCAGTATTGAAGGGGAATTAATTCCCCAACTTACAACTGGCCAGGGGGCGCGTTTGCAGAGTGCTGCAAGGAGGGGGCGTGGCCTCCGACGCGATGCCGGTCTTTTATTTATTTTTCATTTTTTTTAAGAAGGAGGGCTGTGTGGCCCCCCTTCTTTTTTTTATTTACTGGCCCTGGGGACCCCATCCCTCAGGGCCCGCACCCTAATTTGTTTTGTTGAAAAAAATAAATTAGGCCCTCCCAAGGCCTTAATCGGCCCCGGGGACCCCAACCCCCGGGTCATGGCCTTTTTTTTTTTTGTTATTCTTTAGGAGGGGGCTGCGTTGCCCCCCTCCTCAGGCCACTTATGGCCCCAGGGACCCCATCCCCCGGGGCCGGCCTTTGTTTTGTAATATTTTAAAAAAATATATATTTATAGAAACACCTAGGACATGCTGGACAAACCGTACGTACCTATCACCATGACGATTTGCGTGATATTCATTAAAAGGCGACTATGCATAGAATGAATCCATATGGAATGTATTTACACCGCTAGTGAAGCTCTGACGTGTCTGACGCCCTACCGTGCCTAATCCCGACGCCCCCGCCGGTGGGTACTCTCCAAGTAGACACCCTTGTCGTTTATTTATACAAACATGGGTAGCTATTGACGGGCACATTTGATATACACGCACACCAAGCCACTCAAAGGGGATTCGGCAAAAATTCGACCAAACTATGCAAGAAACCCCCCTCACGGTTAATAAAATACACATCCACCGCCGGATGTGTAATACTTTTTATTTTACTCTCTGGAAAGGAGATGAACCTCACTTGAGAGTCACAGCGTGCTCCTGGATGAGCCCAATGCTGTGTTACACCCACCAGTGCCCGCCGAGTGCCTCACACCTCTGTGTTGTATTCCACCAGCTAGTGCGTATGCTATGACACTCTCTAGCCCATGTGCACTGTAACACCACCCCGTGAATATGTCATGCCACACTTGCCTTCGCACGGGTTATATTGCCCCATCTAACGTGCCTTCCTCGATGCCTATGTTATAACGCACAGCGCTATGCCATACATATTACAATCTGGGATCCATATCTTTGTCACAGTGCATATGCAACGTTACACTCCCCAGCACATAATTTATATTACAACTTTAGAGACTAGTTAGGTTACACAACACTGCCCTGTGCATATTACACTCCAAGGCGCATATCGCATAGCACATGCTAGTGCCTGTGCTATCTCGCGCTCTCCAATGAATCTGTCATTGCGCACAATGTATTGCATATTATAGTTCACGCCCGGTTCATCTTATATCACACTTTTTGGTGCATAGTTTATACCATATACTATATCTAGTTTTCATTTTCAATCGTGCTCTCAGGACTATGTTATATAACACTGCATCCACCTACCCTTTTCACGGGCATTACATTTTGTGATGGGGGTGGAGGGTCAGGGGGTGTTTCTGCCAAGTGAGCCCAGAGTCACAGTCACAAACATTCTCTTCTTCCTGAATAAAAGTGAGATTATGCTGCATACTTGTTCATATTTTAAGTAGTTCACACAGACACACATTTTAAAAACAATAAAGTTCCTAATACCCACCTTCTCTGAACAGTTAGCTTGCTGCCCCATCCACCTCCTCCCTATCCTCTGTTGTCTGAATCCATGGACTAGCCTCCTCCCTCCTGCCATGCATGGTCTGATGTGCTGCCACTGACCTCCATTTAGCATGATGTACCAGTCCACTCCTCCTGCCCTTCATTGTCCAATTCTATGGCCCATCATTGACCTCCTGCTTAGCCTCTGTGCTTAGCTTGCTGCCCCTATTCTCCTTCCCCCTGCCCTCCGATGTATTTGTGCATGCCCCTGCTCCATCCTTTTTGCCCACCATGTTCCATGGACCTGCCACTCCTATCTACTCTGAGTGTTCTGTTGAGCTGCCACTCCCCTCCCACCTGCCTACATTGTCAGATGACTGTAACCTGTCCCTGCCACCTCCACCCTGCCTGTCCATATGCCATGCCCCTATCCCCTTCCTCCTGTCCTCCATGGTCCATTTTACTGCCACACCCTTCTGCCCTCCCTGGTCTGTTATGCTGCAACTGCTCCTCCTGCCTGCCCCGCGTGGTCTGTTGTGAGGCCTCTTCCCCTGAACTCTCTTGTCTGTGCCCAGGTCCTGACCCTCCCTTCTATCCTCCATGGTCCTTTGTGCATGCCCCTGCACCCTCCTTCTTGCCCATCATAGCCATTGAGCTGCCACTAACCCTCCCGCTTGCCATGCATGGTCTTCTGTGCTGCCATGGCCCCTTCCACCTTCCCTGTGTGGTCAGCTAGCTGCCCCTGACCCCATCCCACCTTCCCTCCATGGTCTGTGTGTATGACATCATAGTCTCATTGTTGCTCTCCATGGTGTGTCTTGTTTCTAGTGCCCATCCTGCCTGATCTCCATGGTCATCTTGCTGCTCCTGCCCTGCCCCCTTGCCCCCAGTCCTCTGTTTCCATGTGCAGACCCCTATTCCCTCCCTCCTGGCTTGTCTGTTCCATTGTAATGCCCCTGATCCGTCCCTCCTGCCCTTTATGGTCTGTTATGCTGCAGCTTTCTCTCCTGTCTGTCAATTATGGTCAGCTAGCTACCATTGCCTCTGTTCTCTGTTGTCCATGTGCATGGTCCTGTCCCCTCCCTATTGCTTTCTATAGATTGTTGTGCTGCACTCCCATCCCGCATGCGCGGTGGGGTGTATTGTGCTGCTGCAAACCCTGATGCCTGCCCTGTAGGGTCAGTTTGGTGCACCTCTCCATGTCCCTCCTGTCCTCTGTTATCCAAGTCCATGTCCCTACCCCAATTCCTCCTGCCTACCATGATCCAATGTACCATACTTGCGAACATTTTGAACTTGTTAAGAGGGAGATTTTGAAAAAAAACTGGGGTATTGATTTTCCCCTTTGAGTTACATTGAAAAAGAGGAGATTGTAGACAGGAGACAGATCAAATAAAGCCCATTTGAGATTAAAAACATTGGACGTTTCCTGGCTGAAACGGGTCTGTTGGCATGTATGGTTGTACTACCACTGCCTCTTCCTTCTGCCCACAATGGTCTATTATATTGCCACAGACTCTCTTGCCAGTCCTGTATTGTTGGTTTGTTTGCCCCTCTTTCCACTGCCCTCCATAGTCTGTTGTGCTGCCACTGCCCTTCCTTCCTGCCCAGTGCGGTCAAATTGTTGCCTCTGCACTCTCCTACTTGCCTTCAATTTTCAGAGTCCGTGCCCCTGGCCTCTGCCTCTCAACAGTATCCCAATGAACAACTAGATTGCTAACATTCTATATTTATTACAAAAGGGTGGAACGCCTGACGTCATCTTGATGTAATCAAAACTGTAAGACCTAGAGTATTTCCTTTAGAAATTACATATATGAGAGGGTCTTATTTGCATCAAAATTATGGTTAGTGCTATAAAACACTAAAATGAGGACATATTTTCTGAGTTTTCAAATAGCGACAAAGAACTTTTAAATTATTTGTAATCTTTATGTTTTTTTATCCAGTTGACCACTTGATTAAATGTTGCACCTAGGGAAGAGGATGTGGTGTTACTTCCAGAGCTGCAGACTTTGCAACTGGGGAACCACGTTGGAGTTTCTACTTCAGCTCAACATTCTGTGATTCTGGTCAAATCACTTAATCTCGCCATGTCTACAACCAAAATGAATTTGATCTGGTGTGATGTAACCAATGCTCATGTAAAGCACTCCTATACTTGACAAGTCTGCACTATATAAAACTGCAAATACACAAAAAATAAGTGTTTTGCACACTTCTGTCATTGGGCTACATGTGGGCTACATCTGGGTGATATTTGTGCTACATTTGGGCTCTTTTGTCTCTGGTGGCCATTTTGGGAGACTTATTTGTTATGAAGTTTCCTAATTTCCTCATTTACTGCAGTCTCCTCAGTAGGAAATGCCATCAGTTTTTTACTTTGATTCCATCAAGAAGGTATACAGATATGTCAACCATTTGCCATAAATTCTGAATGTTAGCACTCTAGTTGCTCATTAGATCACTGTAGTAAAGCTACTGCTCACCACAGAAGTCTTCTGCTGGTATTAAAAGTGCATGCTTCAGTCTGCATATCAGAATATTTTCATCAAATAGAAGAGGATTTGAGAAATCACTCAAAATGTGCCCTAATTTTTCTTTTTTCAGCACTAATCATAATTTCTATGGCAAAATGAACCCCCTCATTTTGTTCCTTTTTAAATTAAATGTTTTAAGAGTTACCACTTTATTCCAACCAAGATGGCTTCAGGTGTGCCATACGTTTGTCATAAGTAGGACTGTTAGCGCTCTAGTTGTTCTTTAGAACATTCTGGGAAGCTGCAGTAGAACACAAAGGAATCAACTGACAGTCTCTGCCCTGGTTGGATGTACATGTTTTACTGAGAATGTCAGACTTCATTCTCACATGACTGAGAAAGATAATGTGAATTTACAGAAAATATGCTCACAGTTTAGCTTATAGATCACCTTCCAAACCTCTGTGGGAAAAGCATGAGAAAATAGTTTTTTCTCAAACATGATTCATGATATCACAGCAGAAGGCTTTTGCACATGGTAAAATCACCTTAGAACACACCACAATTCCTAAAATGAGTATGGTACCATCAACAAATGATTTATAATGTAACTAAAGTCTTAAAACCTTCTATTAACTGCAATGCTTTTTAATGAGGTGCTATCATGTATATTGGTCCCAAGATGGCTGCCAACACTTCTTGGATGAAGTGCTGACAGCCAATCAGATCTCACGATGAGATGTGTGGTTAACCGGGGGCCGAAAAAAAGGGGGGTCCCAAAACACGTTTTCTCCATGCATTTTCCCATAGGACCTTTAGTCGAAGGTACAGCCCGAACGGCTGAACAGAATTACTTGAAAATTGGCAGAGAGGTAGTCCTCAGGTCAGGCATGTGCCTTTTGCATATATGGAGTCAATCTGTACTGTAGTTCCTGACAAAATTGCAGTTAAAAGTACATAAATATCTACGTGCGCGAGCGTAATTCTGATTGGTGGTTACATGTCAGTCAACGTTCGAATCGGTCGAAATCAGGAAGTGTCGGCCGCCATTTTGTTTGTTTTGGGTGCGACACTGAAAAAGAGAGGTGGCGAACGTGAAAAGGGGGCAGGGTAGAGAGTTCCTGACCACCTAGCCTTTGTCAGGGGGTCCCTGAAGGACCCCGAAGGGTGAAAAAAACTTTTTTTTTTTTTTTAAATCGCGGGGTGCGCGCACGGTTCGCTCACGGTGGAAAACCTTAAAAAATAATAATAATAATACATACATAACTTAGCATTTAAAAAAACGTACAAATTCACTTAAAAAACCATAGGTTTCAAACACATTATAGTTAGGAATTAGCATTTAAAAAACCTTGCAAATTCACTTAAAAAACCATAGGTTTCACACATGTTATAGTTAGGTGGACAATTCACTCGTAAAAAAACAATGAAATTCCCCCGTTATAGTTAGTTCAGATAACTATAACTCGCGCGCCCGCAATCCACTGCTCATGACGTTATATCACTCATGACATGGTCAGTGGCATCACTCATGACATCACTGATGACATCATCCTTGTGATAGAGTGGCGGTCGCGCGAGTTATAGTTATCTGAACTAACTATAACGGGGGAACTTCATTGTTTTTTTACGAGTGAAATGTCCACCTAACTATAACATGTGTGAAACCTATGGTTTTTTAAGTGAATTTGCAAGGTTTTTTAAATGCTAATTCCTAACTATAACGTGTGTGAAACCTATGTTTTTTTAAGTGAATATATATATATATATATATATATATATATACGCATATCAGTCTGTTTAAAATATTTCCATTTTGCGCTCAAAAAACAGGACACGGCACCTCCAAACAGTTATTTTGAATTGATTTATTTATTAATTCCACCATGTGTAGCAGCAGTGTGAAATCGCCTACGCGTTTCAGCCGTAGCCCTAAACAGGGCCAAAGAGATGTATGTGCAATGCGTCCATTTAAAGGAGCAGATGCTCCTACCTACACCTCAATAAAACTTTATTTACAAATATGAGACAAGATCTTTTCTCGTATATATACAAGTAGGTTTCAGTTACATATAGAGTATCTATCCACTCATTTTAACGCACAAAAATTGTAATTACATTCTTAAAAAACAGCTGCTTATTTTTTTGAGGGAGAAGTCAAAAAGATGGTAAAGTACCAGTCATATAAATCCCTCCCACATGTTGTCCAATTATCTAAAAAGTGATGTTCAATTCATTTACTGCATCATCAAAATATATTTCCAAAAGGGTCAAACTATGTAGTCCAAGCCAAGTACATTAAACACATTTGTTTACAAATCAAAGAAATATGATTATTATGTTCATACAGTCTGAACACTTGCTCTAAATTCTATTTAGATTTCTATGGAAAACAAAAAGTGCATGATGCCTTTTCTAGGGTTATGGGAATCCAATTTCTAAATGAGGCATTTTAAATGAATATATAAAGTGCATAATGCTTTCATATAAGGACAGTCATTTCTTTATCTATAATCTTTCATTTTTGCAAATACCCTTCAGCAATTTTAAAGTGCAATCGTTCTTAATCCTATAATTGCAGATAGTTCAAATAGAGAAAGGTAATATTGCGCAATATTGAACCCAATTTGAATTGCTTTTTGCTATCTCACAGTCAATTATTTTCTTGAATCTATATAAAGTGCTGGTAATTTTATGTCATGTCGTTCAGCATGATAATAGCAGCTTTTAAAGTTCCCAAAGTGCATTATGCTCATTCCACTACTCAAATTCATATATATGAAAAGTAATTGTAAAGTTCATAATATTGATCAATCATTATTGCACAGTGCCAATATACAAAAAACAAGTTTAAAGTGCCATATGCTATCTTCAAAGACCCTTACATTTAAGTCTTGTTCAAGTACTGGTTATTGTCAACTATATTACATGGGTTGGAGATAGCCAAAGAACTTGATAAAGCGTATTTATGCATTTAATCAAAACTTATCCTAATGGAGAATGGATGATATTGCACAAAATTAAACCCAATTTAAAGTGTGTTGTGCTCTCTCACAGAAAATGATCTTAAATCTCTATAAAATGCTAGTAGTTATATGCCGTGTTATACAGCAGAATGATAGCTGCTTTTAAGGTTTACAAAGTGCGTTGTGCTAATCATAATGATTCACCGCAGCTCCAGGATTGGTTGGAGCGGGCTAGCCCAGCGCTCATTTGAGGCTGGGGGTCTGCGGCTGCAATCCCTTGGCTGTTTCTCAGCCTTGTGATTCCAGGCTCTGAAGTGTGCAGGTCCGATTGGTTGGCTGCAGGCAGCCGGCCAATCTGAACTATGCGCTGGCAGGGGGCTGCATTAATAGTGCAATTGCACACATCAGCCCCGCCCCCTGCCATTGCGCTGTAACAGCACGAGCCTGAGAAACATTAATAAACTATTATTTATTACCATTTTATTGATATGTGTGCCTACTGCACTCGCAGCAGGCGGGGCGACGCTCCTCCGCCATAATGGAGCAGCTGCTGCTGGAGGAGACCTAGACAATTGAGTAGGGAGAGATGAGACAATGCTCCTTTAGTAATTTGATTTGTGTTTTTTGATCAGTGGGGTTGCTGATTAGTCTTCCTGTAGCACCACTATCTGGAAGATAGTGGTGGTGAAGGGTGGGACTGCAGTCACTGTTGTTCAAGGTGAAAGTCACCCTTTAGGTGAGATCAGCATTTTGTCTTTCCACTGAACCCTCTTCAATGTGGCAAATGACAGCCAAGTCAGAAAGCTCAAACTGGTTTGTGCCTCTGTTGTTCGGGGTTGGAAACTCCCCTTCTGTGTGAAGCAACACTCCCCCAAAAGGCTGTGTCTGGAGAGCAACCTGGAAAGGGCACCTAAAAGGAACATTAACTTCCTGTTTCAGAGCAAGGATGGTTGTGACAGTATAAGAGGAGGTACTTCCATTCCGTCTGTGCCTAGCAATTTTATGTGTTGATGGCTTTATCTCGTTCTTGTTCAAGTTCATACCCGGCTTTCTGCTGCTATACATCTTTGTGTTTTCCCCCTCCCCCTTGCATTCCTCCAGTGGTTGTGCTTGTGGACGTCTTACTTTTTAATCTTGTATTTGCACTTGAGTGCACATTCAACAACACAATCCACGTTGTGAGTATGACTTTGTACTCCAAAATGTCATATCACCATTGCTAACATTTGTAATCCTGTGTCTTTACCTTTTTATTGCTCTCCTCCTCCAGTGGTCAGCATCTGATTGCTCTCCCTCTTCTCTTGTTTTGTTTCCATTTCCATGGAGTGTTGAAAATCAGTCCCTGGCTTGAGGATGACACAGACGCATGGGGTCAGCAGAGAGCCTGCCAGCCCTCTTGGTCTGACTAATTCCAAACACCTGCATTTTCCCCAAGGAAGGGAAAAATGTCTGTGACTGATCAGCAACTAGACAAAAGCAACTGCATTCCAGCAGTCAGAACAGGCGAAGTCAAGCACCATGGGAAGTTTGGTTCTACATCCAGACTGCATATCGCACACAGTAGTTACTTCAACCTTTTTTGGATCACCGCTGTGTCCCCGGGTGGGCTCTTCACTTTATTTTGGTGTTGATTTTGTGTTGGCGCTGGAAGTAGATTTCCAAGAGAAGATCCACTCGACCCTGTTCACAGACTGCAGAGTCCAACTGCCCCCTCACCTGTGTGCAGAAGTGTGCATCTGTGCACACAACATGGATTCCAGAGACAGCAAACATGTCATCCAGGTCGGGGCCAAGTTAGCATGACCGCTCCTTTTAGCTCCGGCTAGCCAGCCCCTACACAGCTTTTGCCAGCAGCCCACTGAAGCAGTCCCAACCTGCCATGGACTAAAACTAGGATAGCGTGCAAGGGAGCAACATTGCGGGAGAACTGTGGCTTTGGGACTATTTGTGCTACCATTGCCCCACCCATATTTTCTCTGGGGTATATTCAGGGAATCCAGAGGGTTCCAGAAAAGTTGGATTCACGACTTTTCCTCGTGAGGGCCTTAGGGCTCTAGCACTATACGCTATATTATTAGTGGTAACAGCATCCACTAATCCCAGCTGTTTCTGCCACATTGTGACCACAATCTTGTTAACTGCTTACAGTATTTTTCCCTCTACCTTTTATGTACTATGTTAATAACTATTATGTGTCTCTTAGCGTTCTGAGTTTCTGTCCCACAGCACCTTCCTGCGCCAACCTGGGACCGCTCCAGTTCTCTACCTTGAGTCAAGTGCTAAAAGGGGGTCCTGGGTGCTCAGTTATGGGTTCAACAGTAAGCTAAAGCCACAGGAGAGTAGTGGTAGAAGGCTCTCATTGTTAAAAGTTTAGTCCATTGACCCCTGATTGCCCTTGTACTCCTGAAAAAGTCCCACGCTGTGCCATTTCCTAAACAGCTACAGTGAACACTCATAACAATCCGAGGCAAATGTAACAAAAGTACACTTTGTTTTTAGTTTTCAATCGCCTTTAAAAATTCACAGGTACTTTGATCTGTAATGCATCGCAAGGTGGTAAAATGACAGTACAATTGAGATCCCTGTCAGAATCTCTTCTCTTGGAAGCCTTGAATCTAGAAATAAAACTCAGCAGAAGGACATGCAAATTGTGCCCTGAACCTGAAAGATCGCCAGACTTTTAATCCTGACCGGAATCTGTAACAAGCTCCAACTTGTTCCAAGCACGCGAGACACTATCCATTTACTCGGTGTGTGAGAAAGTTTCCTGGACATCAAGACCACAAAGAACTCACAAAGAGGACTAATCGTTCCATTAATCAATGAGCTCTTGGCAAGTGACACTCGGTTGCTGGATGTAACAAGCAATACTTAGCAATACTCACACACAGTCTTGTATATGATTACCCATACCAGGGTATTCTTCCCACCTCTGGCCTCATGAGTAATGATAAAACCCTGGATACTAATGATTCCTTTGATGCTGAGTTTGAATGTCAATACATGTGCAATCTAGGTTATCCCTGATGCTGCATTTATTGGCACAGGCTTTTTAAAGCATTCATAACATTTAGTATTGAATCAGTATCTTCATAATAATGGCATCTCTGGTCCTGTGTTTGATTATCAATAACACACATGCCATCTGCACAAAATGATCGAACTTGCCATTAACGGCTCCTCAGTAGCTTTGGCTGTTTTGAGCACATCTGCCCACCCTTGCAGGCATCTTTCTGCTAAGGAGGTATGAGGATGCTCTGATTCTGAACATTCCTCACATCAATAAAACTCTGAAATCCCATGTTTAGGCTTAGCACAGATTTATTTCATCTAAAGATACCTATAAAGTAAAATATTGCAGAGTGCTTTGAAGAACAGAATCACAACCCCCCTCCCCCATTTAATAAGAAGGAAGTGACAGACATTTTCAAAGAAAAGACATGATGGACTTCGTTTGACCAAGAAATAAAGAGGGGTGAATTAGACTTAAGCATTTTTGGGCATTAGATCACATATCCTGGGCACGTAACATTGCCAGGAGCTGCTATACAGGAATATATATGGCCATTTCAACTTTCAACTGAACCCCTCGGAGACTAAGGTGTTGCAACCAAAGAACACCTAACATGACTAAAAAATCTGATCGGACAAGGGTGTTTGGGGTGTGACACCCCTCAAATAAATGCATTTCTGGCTTGGTAGTTGGGTCTGAGGGCCTGGAGTCTGGTCAGCTATATCAGTGTCGGTTTTTATCTTCTTGATCAAACAAAACAACTGTAAACAGTGACCTTTGAAGAAAAAACAGGAGGGAGGGAAAGATCACAGAGGTACACATCTGGGTCCAGTTTTATCAAAATTTGACAGAAGGCATTTAGATGTGTCACACATTTGCCACAAATTCAGAATGTTAGAACTCTAGTTGCTTATTAGATCACTGTAGTAAAGCTACTGCTCACCAGGGAAGTCTCCTGCTGGTATTGAAAGTGCATGTTTCAGACTGCATGTCAGACTTTTTTTATGAAATAGAAGAGGATTTGAGAAGTCAAAATGTGCCCTAATTTTTCTTTCTGCAGCACTAATCATAATTTCTATGGCAAAATGAACCCCCTCATTTTGTTCCTTTGTATATTAAATGTTTTAAGTGTTACCACTTTATTCCAATCAAGATGGCTTCAGGTGTGCCATACTTTTGTCATAAGTAAGACTGTTAGCGCTCTAGTTGTTCGTTAGAACACTCTGGGACATTCTGTCATTGGGCTATACTTGGGCTACATCTGGGTGATATTTGGGCTACATATGGGCTCTTTTGTCTCTGGTGGCCATTTTGGGAGACTTATTTGTTATTATGTTTCCTAATTTCCTCATTTACTACATTCTCCTCAGTAGGAAATACTTTCAGTTTTTTACTTTGATTCCATCAAGAAGGCATTTAGATGTGTCACACATTTGCCATAAATTCAGAATGTTAGCACTCTAGTTGCTTATTAGATCACTGTAGTAAAGCTACTGCTCACCAGGGAAGTCTGCTGCTGGTATTGAAAGTGCATGTTTCAGTCTGCATGTCAGAATGTTTTAATGAAATAGAAGAGGATTTGAGAAGTCACTCAAAATGTGCCCTAATTTTTCTTTCTTCAGCACTAATCATAATTTATATGGCAAAATGAACCCCCTCATTTTGTTCCTTTGTAAATTAAATGTTTTAAGTGTTACTACTTTATTCCAATCAAGATGGCTTCAGGTGTGCCATACGTTTGTCATAGTAGGACTGTTAGTGCTCTAGTTGTTCTTTAGAACACTCTGGGAAGCTGCAGTAGAACACAAAGGAATCAACTGACAGTCTCTGCCCTTGTTGGATGTACATGTTTTACTGAGAATGTCAGACTTCCTTCTCACATGACTGAGAATCAAACAATTTTTAACTTGTAGTTCCACTTATGTGATCTATATTTTGGAATGTCCATGTCACAAGAAATATGTGGGCAGTACTTCGTGCATGGCTAAGAAAAGAGTTCAGGAACATTTGAGGGCTATTAATAACAAAGACCCCAAATATCCCATTGCAAGACATTTCCAAACCGCACACCAATCAAACAATGACCTCTTAAGATACTATGCAATTGAACAGGTCAATGTTGGTAAGCGGGGTGGGAATCGCGAACTTGCCCTCAGAAAAAGAGAATCCAAATGGATTTTAGAATTGGAAACTAAATTCCCTGGGGGACACAATTTGGACGAGGAACTTGCAACCCATCTGCACACTGAGTAATTGTACATAGCTGCCTTCTAAATTGGTCCATTGTATTCTTATTGTGTCCTGATGTTCAACATGTAATCTGAGTGTTCTTGCAAACTGATTAATGATGATGTTTTTAATCTATTTTAATCACTTGTTCTTGTTACCTTTTTCTAGGAGTCAGCCGGGGGCACGTCACTCCTTAGAAAATTTGAGCACTGCACTGACCTTCACATGTCTGAACTGAATAGAAGACTGTCACCTCACCACGATAAGTTAAGAAACACACCTTCACTTTTGTTATTTTCAAACCCCCCTTTATTTTTCTTGATCCTTGGATCTAGATGCACTCTATTTACCTTGTTGGAACATCCTTAGTAGAACCTAATTTGATCACCTCATTGGAGGATGGATACCCTAGATACCATGAGATTTAGCCTGATCACTTATCAAAATTTAAATTGACTCTTTTCGGGCACTAGACCGAGTGCAATTTGCTTTTTTGTATATATGTGATGCTACGACATAGGCGCTTAATAATAAGTTATTCCTATGCACTCAATATGAGATAGAGTTCAGGTTTCTCATATATATTGATTGAATTCACTGTTTTGATTTCTAAATTTCTATGACGTAATAGAGATTTAACGCAAAAGAACTAGTCAATAATGGCCGACGCATTTTCTTGAATATCAGTGTCCTTCCACTATGTTGATGATACATGGTGATCATTGGTGTTTGTACATAAGATGTTCCTGATTGGTTTGTGGTTAACGTGTGATCAAGGCACTTCTGTGCTGAAACGCGTAGCGTTATCTTGTGAATAAACTCCCACTAGCTGTACCTTTCTGACAGCGTGTTTTTGCTTATCGTAGCAGGAAACTTTATATATATATATATATATATATATATATATATATATATATAAATAAATATATATACATATGTATACTATCTACTGGCGGTCGCCAGTAGATAGTTATAGTTAGGACCGTGTTTCCATAGGAAATCTGAAAATTCTATTTTGAATAACTTTGGCGCCGGTTGACGAATCCTTGCGAAATTTTCAAAACTAATGGGGCGCTCCGCTCAGCTCCTACCCTGAAAGTCTCGGGGGGATTCGTCAAGCAGGGGCCGAGAAAAAAGGGGGGTCCCAAAACGCGTTTTCCCCAAGCGGGGGCCGAGAAATATATATATATATATATATTCACTGAAAAAACCATGGGTTTCACACACGTTATAGTTAGGAATTAGCATTTAAAAAACCTTAGAAATTCAGTGAAAAAACCATAGGTTTCACACATGTTATAGTTAGCTGGACATTTTACTCGTAAAAAACCAATGAAATTGCCCCGTTATAGTTAGTTCAGCTAACTATAACTCGCGCGCCCGCAATGCACTGCTGATGACGTCACATATTACATCACTCATGACATGGTCAGTGACATCACTCATGACATCACTGATGACATCTCAAATGACATCACTGATGACATCACTGATGACATCATCCAGTGAATGTGTGTTTTTCTGAAAATTAAATATGTTTTATATATGTATATCTCAAGGTCGATGGAAGAATAAATGGGTATATAAGTGTCTAAATGGATGATTTGTTTTTGAAAAATTGATTGTTTAACTGACTGATTAAGCGTATCATAGTGAATACATGGCTTAGTGAGTAATGTTTAAATATTTAAATATCTGTATCAGTCTCTCACTTTGTGTATAAGTGGCTGCATGGGTTGGTGAGTAGCTACATGGGTGACTATATAGGTTATTAGTTGGTTTTTTGAGTATCAGTCTGAGTGTCTGCATGGTTCGGTGGGGGGTATTACGTAGTGCATAGGTGCATGAATGAGTGACTCACTGTTTGTGTGTGTTGAAGACAGCATGTGTGCAGGACTGCATGGGTGGATGAGTGTGTGTATGGGTGTGTTAGTGAGTGAATGACTGTCTCAATAGTGTCTTTATGAGTAACTACATATGTTTAAAACTAGTATATGTGACTATTGGTGTATATATGTGAGTATATGCAAGGGTGAGAGATTGGAAGAGTTCCTGTATGAATAAGTATGTGTTTCTATAAGTGATTGTTTAAAAGACTAAGTATGTGTAAGTTTCCGTAGAAGTAAGTATGGTGGTGTGTGTATAACTGTATATGCAAGTAAATGTATGTTTGTTTCTTTATTAGCACGAGTGACTATGTGTGTGAGTAACTCTATGCATGAGTGGCATTGTGTAACAGGATGTATAGGTGTATGAGTACATATGATGAGTGAGTACATGTATGAGTGACTGTATTGGACTGTTGGTGAATGAGTGGATGTGTATGTGGATCTTAGAATTACTGAAGAGGTTGTTGTAACTGGTATTGGTATGTCCATTGTTTTGAAAATTTTAGTCTCTATTTTTGAATGTGTGTGTCAAAGGTTATATTAGGGTGAGAGGAGGTCTACCACTCTATCACAAGGATGATGTCATCAGTGATGTCATCAGTGATGTCATTTGAGATGTCATCAGTGATGTCATGAGTGATGTCACTGACCATGTCATGAGTGATGTAATATGTGACGTCATCAGCAGTGCATTGCGGGCGCGCGAGTTATAGTTAGCTGAACTAACTATAACGGGGCAATTTCATTGGTTTTTTACGAGTAAAATGTCCAGCTAACTATAACATGTGTGAAACCTATGGTTTTTTCACTGAATTTCTAAGGTTTTTTAAATGCTAATTCCTAACTATAACGTGTGTGAAACCCATGGTTTTTTCAGTGAATTTGCAAGGTTTTTTAAATGCTAATTTCTTTTTATTTTTTTATTTTTTTTAGTACGCGTACCGTAAGCTCACGGTAAGCGTACGGTTTACGCAACGTCCGTAATTTTCCTACGCTGCTTGCGTATAGTTACGCAATTTGCGTAGCCGCGCGTACTCCGCGTGGGACGCGTACGCGTGTACGCTACACGCGCACGTTACGCGGAAGTGCCGGGAGTGACTGTTATGCGCATGCGCGCAAGCGCGTGTCTTTTTTACGCGCATGCGCACTTTTGCCGTAAGCGTACCGTAAGCGTACCGTAAGCGTACGGTAGGTCATGTGATCATGAAACACAACTTTTGATTGGTTGAAACTACTTTCAGTTCTAGAACTCTCCTACACCACACCCATTCCCCTCATTTCTGCTTGTGATCCCTTGGGAGAAGGAGCTGGTTTGTCTTTGGGATACGATGGCAGAACAGCAGAGCTCTTCTGAGAGTGAGGCTAGCACTAGCAGCACTGTCTTGAGGCAGAGATCGAGGAAACAAAAGCCCTCTTATGTATGGGATTATTTTACTTTTCCTGTAGGCCAGCAAAAGGTAAATGCACCCTTAGTGACTTGTAAGCTGTGTAAGCGTGTACTTTCTAGAGGTAATCCTAACAGGAAGTATTCCTTTGGGAATCACACCATGAAGAGACACCTCCAGGATGTACACAGAAGGACACATGGTCATCTTTTTGGAGGTAACTCTTCAGAAAGACGAGCCAGTACATCCACAGTAGCTCAGCCTGAACCATCATCTGCAGGGCTGACTCCTTCTTCTGCAGGTCAGGTGAGCCCTTCATCTGTGGGGGGAGAATCTCCTTTTGCTGGCCCTCTGGAAATGAACCCACGATTTCGGAAGGTTGATATTCATTGCACATTTTGTAAAGATCTAATTTGCCATAGGGAGACCAGTGTTTCCCTAGTGAACAACAAAATAGATCAGCACATTTGTCGCTTTGAATAATTTTCCCATGCTTCCTTTCCTCTGTCCCTGCATGAACACAACGGTTCTTTTAAGAGCCAACCTTATCTTTCATCTTTTTTTTACATATGTTTTTAAAAACTTTTTTTTATTTATTTTTTACCGTACGCGTACGGTGCGCGTACTTTTTTTTTATTTTTTTTTTAAAAAAACTAAAAATCATTTATCACATTACATTGTCCTTGAGAGACTACAATTATTATTATTGACTTACCATACTCACTGAAAAAATATTTATTCATTTGTTTTTTTGACTGCCTACACTCCAGCAAGGGCAACCAGCCTTAGTGATGCTGAATGTATTTGCATTACAGACTGAAACCTGAAAACCCCACTCGCTTGTAAATACTGTGCATGACTATACATGGCAAGCACATGGGTGTGTGCTAAGACTCTGCTTCTTCCCCCAAAAATTCGCTCTCCCTTTCCATCTAATGTAACTGTGAAATCACCAGAGCAATACGCAATAAATCTCTGCCTATAATTCCTCTCTGCACACAGAGTCATGTTTTCACATTAGTCCCAAAACGAAATTTCTTTGCCAATTTGAAAGCACACTTACTGCTCTTTTTTTTTTCGGGGCAAGTGAAAATCACTTTTACAGACTGACACATTATGAAACCACCATGTGTAACTACAACAAAAACAATTTCCATTTCTATTATTCTTTTCTTAAGTTACCACATACATCCCCTCTCAAACTGTAAACTCACCTTTAAAATTAGTTAGTTGTGAAAGAAATGTGACACTCAAACAGCAGATTATCAGAGCCAGGATCTCTGTTGTGTTCACCTCTCTCCTCTCAGCAGAACCAGATAATGGCAAACTTTCCCTCTATTTTTCCACACATATACTTGTAAGTTTCAAATCTCAGTGCTTCCCCCTTTTTTTCAAATGAAATCACACATTTCTATTGGTTGAAAACCAACCCTTTTCCAAAAGTACCCTTCCCCCAACTTGACTTCTGCCTAGTACCCTTCCCCCAACTTGACTTCTGCCTGCTACCATAGCAACAGCTCATGGAACACTGCTGTGTTGAGTTAGGTCAGAAGTTCGCCAAACAATGTTTCAATTCCACAGAGCAAGAGTGCTTGACTTTTCTAACCTAACAGCAAATCCATAGTACTGTTCTTTGGTTACACATTTTTTTTTACCAATACAAAACATGCTTCTATTAATTTACACATACAGCCTAGTTTTTATTCTAGAATGGTATGAAACAGCCAATCAGTTCTTTTTGTTTTGAAAAAAATATGTATGCCTCCATTTCCAAACTGTCTTTCTTTTCATATTGCCATTCTACTGAAAGACACCTCCTGAGTGCATCCAGTTCTCCTTTGAAGATGTTCACAGTGTGGATTGTAGGGCACAGCTATGTCTTCTGGAGTGAAAAGTTTGCAGAGAAAACAGGTATGGTGAGAGACCTTGCTTTGCCAAATGTAGACATTAAATGGATTGGTCAGAGAGGGTTAAAGTGGCACCAATTGATGCCATTGGTGAAATCCTTCATTCAAATCCAACACCCTGACCTCATAATAGTGCACTGTGGTGGCAATGACCTAGGCACTTTGACTGGGGTAGGTCTGGAAATGCTTATGAAGGACACCTTTGCACAACTGTTTACACTTTTCCCTAAAACTGCCTTTGTGTTTTCCAACATATGCCAAAGGCAAAAATGGAACTGGTCCAATCATTTCTGTCCACAGATTGACAAAGCAAGAAAGCACGTCAACAAATCTGTTTCTGCTTTCCTCCGTGACTATGGTATGGGTGCCATTTTCCACAACAACTTGCGTTACGACATGCAAGACATTTATAGAGGAGATGGTGTGCACTTCAATGATGAAGGGAACAGAGTCTTCCTCTTGAACCTTAGACTCTGCATCGGTACTTACTTGTAGGTACCACTTAAAAAATGACTTCATAAACACAACAGCTCTTTTTAGAGCTCCCTAATATCTAAACTCTTAAATCTGCTTTTCATTTTTTTTTTTTTATTTTTTTTTTACCGTACGCTTACCGTAAGCTTACCATACGCGTACCCCGTGATTTTTTTTAAAATCAATAAATGTTTTTTTTGTACTTTTCTGTCCTTCTTTGACCCCCTTACAAATGTTTGGGGGTCTGTAACTCTCCTCATTGCCCCCTTTCCTTGTTTTCACTCTTTTTTTTCAGAGTGAAATACACAAAATGGCGGCCGCCGCTTCCTGGTTTCGACCGATTCGAATGTTTACTAAGATCTAAGAGCCAATCAGAATCGCGCTCGCGCACGCCACCGTACGCTTACCGTAAGCGTACGGTAAGCGTACCGTAAGCGGGCTCAGATATATATATTGATTTAAAGGCTATTTTCTCAGAATCTACTGAACAGATTTACACCAAACCTACAAAAGGCACTTCCTTGACCTAGGGACTACCTCTCTGCCAAATTTTGAGTAATTCTGTTCAGCCGTTCGGGCTGTAGCTCGTTCTAAAGGTCCTATGGAAAAATGCATGGGAAAAACGCGTTTTGGGACCCCCCTTTTATCTCAGCCCCCGCTTGACGGATCCCCCCGAAACTTTCAGGGTAGGAGCGGAGCGTAGCGCCCCACCTATTTTGAGAAATTCGCGAGGATTCGTCAACCGGCGCCAAAGTTATTCAAAATAGAATGTTGAGGTTTTCCTATGGAAACGTGGTCCTAACTATAACTACCTACTGGCGACCGCCAGTAGGTAATATATATATATATATATATATATGCAACCAAAGAACACCTAACATGACTACAAAATCTGATCCGACAAGGGTGTTTGGCTAGAACACAAAGGAATCAACTGACAGTCTCTGCCCTGGTTGGATGTACATGTTTTACTGAGAATGTCAGACTTCATTCTCACATGACTGAGAAAGACAATGTGAATTTACAGAAAATATGCTCACAGTTTAGCTTATAGATCACCTTCCAAAACTCTGTGGGAAAAGCATGAGAAAATAGTTTTTTCTCAAACATGATTCATGATATCACAGCAGAAGGCTTTTGCACATGGTAAAATCACCTTAGAACACACCACAATTCCTAAAATGAGTATGGTACCATCAACAAATGATTTATAATGTAACTAAAGTCTTAAAATCTTCTATTAACTGCAATGCTTTTTAATGAGGTGCTATCATGTATATTGGTCCCAAGATGGCTGCCAACACTTCTTGGATGAAGTGCTGACAGCCAATCAGATCTCACGATGAGATGTGTGGTTAGGCTCCGCCCAGATATATATGTGATTTTACTTTTGATTTTCTCAGGAACTACTGAACGGATTTACACCATTTAAGCAAAAGGCACGAGTCTGAAATGAGAACTGAGGACTACCTCTTTGCCAAATTTGGTGTAATTCCGTTCAACACTTCGGGCTGTAGCTGCGTCAACAGGTCCTATGGGAAAATGCATGGGGAAAACGCGTTTTGGGACCCCGCGAGTTTTCTCCACTATAACTCGCGCGCCCGCAATCCACTGCTCATGACGTTATATCACTCATGACATGGTCAGTGGCATCACTCATGACATCACTGATGACATCATCCTTGTGATAGAGTGGCGGTCGCGCGAGTTATAGTTATCTGAACTAACTATAACGGGGGAACTTCATTGTTTTTTTACGAGTGAAATGTCCACCTAACTATAACATGTGTGAAACCTATGGTTTTTTAAGTGAATTTGCAAGGTTTTTTAAATGCTAATTCCTAACTATAACGTGTGTGAAACCTATGTTTTTTTAAGTGAATATATATATATATATATATATATATATATATATATATATATATATATATATATATATATATATATATATACGCATATCAGTCTGTTTAAAATATTTCCATTTTGCGCTCAAAAAACAGGACACGGCACCTCCAAACAGTTATTTTGAATTGATGTATTTATTAATTCCACCATGTGTAGCAGCAGTGTGAAATCGCCTACGCGTTTCAGCCGTAGCCCTAAACAGGGCCAAAGAGATGTATGTGCAATGCGTCCATTTAAAGGAGCAGATGCTCCTACCTACACCTCAATAAAACTTTATTTACAAATATGAGACAAGATCTTTTCTCGTATATATACAAGTAGGTTTTAGTTACATATAGAGTATCTATCCACTCATTTTAACGCACAAAAATTGTAATTACATTCTTAAAAAACAGCTGCTTATTTTTTTGAGGGAGAAGTGAAAAAGATGGTAAAGTACCAGTCATATAAATCCCTCCCACATGTTGTCCAATTATCTAAAAAGTGATGTTCAATTCATTTACTGCATCATCAAAATATATTTCCAAAAGGGTCAAACTATGTAGTCCAAGCCAAGTACATTAAACACATTTGTTTACAAATCAAAGAAATATGATTATTATGTTCATACAGTCTGAACACTTGCTCTAAATTCTATTTAGATTTCTATGGAAAACAAAAAGTGCATGATGCCTTTTCTAGGGTTATGGGAATCCAATTTCTAAATGAGGCATTTTAAATGAATATATAAAGTGCATAATGCTTTCATATAAGGACAGTCATTTCTTTATCTATAATCTTTCATTTTTGCAAATACCCTTCAGCAATTTTAAAGTGCAATCGTTCTTAATCCTATAATTGCAGATAGTTCAAATAGAGAAAGGTAATATTGCGCAATATTGAACCCAATTTGAATTGCTTTTTGCTATCTCACAGTCAATTATTTTCTTGAATCTATATAAAGTGCTGGTAATTTTATGTCATGTCGTTCAGCATGATAATAGCAGCTTTTAAAGTTCCCAAAGTGCATTATGCTCATTCCACTACTCAAATTCATATATATGAAAAGTAATTGTAAAGTTCATAATATTGATCAATCATTATTGCACAGTGCCAATATACAAAAAACAAGTTTAAAGTGCCATATGCTATCTTCAAAGACCCTTACATTTAAGTCTTGTTCAAGTACTGGTTATTGTCAACTATATTACATGGGTTGGAGATAGCCAAAGAACTTGATAAAGCGTATTTATGCATTTAATCAAAACTTATCCTAATGGAGAATGGATGATATTGCACAAAATTAAACCCAATTTAAAGTGTGTTGTGCTCTCTCACAGAAAATGATCTTAAATCTCTATAAAATGCTAGTAGTTATATGCCGTGTTATACAGCAGAATGATAGCTGCTTTTAAGGTTTACAAAGTGCGTTGTGCTAATCATAATGATTCACCGCAGCTCCAGGATTGGTTGGAGCGGGCTAGCCCAGCGCTCATTTGAGGCTGGGGGTCTGCGGCTGCAATCCCTTGGCTGTTTCTCAGCCTTGTGATTCCAGGCTCTGAAGTGTGCAGGTCCGATTGGTTGGCTGCAGGCAGCCGGCCAATCTGAACTATGCGCTGGCAGGGGGCTGCATTAATAGTGCAATTGCACACATCAGCCCCGCCCCCTGCCATTGCGCTGTAACAGCACGAGCCTGAGAAACATTAATAAACTATTATTTATTACCATTTTATTGATATGTGTGCCTACTGCACTCGCAGCAGGCGGGGCGACGCTCCTCCGCCATAATGGAGCAGCTACTACTGGAGGAGACCTAGACAATGGAGTGGGGAGAGATGAGACAATGCTCCTTTAGTAATTTGATTTGTGTTTTTTGATCAGTGGGGTTGCTGATTAGTCTTCCTGTAGCACCACTATCTGGAAGATAGTGGTGGTGAAGGGTGGGACTGCAGTCACTGTTGTTCAAGGTGAAAGTCACCCTTTAGGTGAGATCAGCATTTTGTCTTTCCACTGAACCCTCTTCAATGTGGCAAATGACAGCCAAGTCAGAAAGCTCAAACTGGTTTGTGCCTCTGTTGTTCGGGGTTGGAAACTCCCCTTCTGTGTGAAGCAACACTCCCCCAAAAGGTTGTGTCTGGAGAGCAACCTGGAAAGGGCACCTAAAAGGAACATTAACTTCCTGTTTCAGAGCAAGGATGGTTGTGACAGTATAAGAGGAGGTACTTCCATTCCGTCTGTGCCTAGCAATTTTATGTGTTGATGGCTTTATCTCGTTCTTGTTCAAGTTCATACCCGGATTTCTGCTGCCATACATCTTTGTGTTTTCCCCCTCCCCCTTGCATTCCTCCAGTGGTTGTGCTTGTGGACGTCTTACTTTTTAATCTTGTATTTGCACTTGAGTGCACATTCAACAACACAATCCACGTTGTGAGTATGACTTTGTACTCCAAAATGTCATATCACCAATGCTAACATTCGTAATCCTGTGTCTTTACCTTTTTATTGCTCTCCTCCTCCAGTGGTCAGCATCTGATTGCTCTCCCTCTTCTCTTGTTTTGTTTCCATTTCCATGGAGTGTTGAAAATCAGTCCCTGGCTTGAGGATGACACAGACGCATGGGGTCAGCAGAGAGCCTGCCAGCCCTCTTGGTCTGACTAATTCCAAACACCTGCATTTTCCCCAAGGAAGGGAAAAATGTCTGTGACTGATCAGCAACTAGACAAAAGCAACTGCATTCCAGCAGTCAGAACAGGCGAAGTCAAGCACCATGGGAAGTTTGGTTCTACATCCAGACTGCATATCGCACACAGTAGTTACTTCAACCTTTTTTGGATCACCGCTGTGTCCCCGGGTGGGCTCTTCACTTTATTTTGGTGTTGATTTTGTGTTGGCGCTGGAAGTAGATTTCCAAGAGAAGATCCACTCGACCCTGTTCACAGACTGCAGAGTCCAACTGCCCCCTCACCTGTGTGCAGAAGTGTGCATCTGTGCACACAACATGGATTCCAGAGACAGCAAACATGTCATCCAGGTCGGGGCCAAGTTAGCATGACCGCTCCTTTTAGCTCCGGCTAGCCAGCCCCTACACAGCTTTTGCCTGCAGCCCACTGAAGCAGTCCCAACCTGCCATGGACTAAAACTAGGATAGCGTGCAAGGGAGCAACATTGCGGGAGAACTGTGGCTTTGGGACTATTTGTGCTACCATTGCCCCACCCATATTTTCTCTGGGGTATATTCAGGGAATCCAGAGGGTTCCAGAAAAGTTGGATCCACGACTTTTCCTCGTGAGGGCCTTAGGGCTCTAGCACTATACGCTATATTATTAGTGGTAACAGCATCCACTAATCCCAGCTGTTTCTGCCACATTGTGACCACAATCTTGTTAACTGCTTACAGTATATTTCCCTCTACCTTTTATGTACTATGTTAATAACTATTATGTGTCTCTTAGCGTTCTGAGTTTCTGTCCCACAGCACCTTCCTGCGCCAACCTGGGACCGCTCCAGTTCTCTACCTTGAGTCAAGTGCTAAAAGGGGGTCCTGGGTGCTCAGTTATGGGTTCAACAGTAAGCTAAAGCCACAGGAGAGTAGTGGTAGAAGGCTCTCATTGTTAAAAGTTTAGTCCATTGACCCCTGATTGCCCTTGTACTCCTGAAAAAGTCCCACGCTGTGCCATTTCCTAAACAGCTACAGTGAACACTCATAACAATCCGAGGCAAATGTAACAAAAGTACACTTTGTTTTTAGTTTTCAATCGCCTTTAAAAATTCACAGGTACTTTGATCTGTAATGCATCGCAAGGTGGTAAAATGACAGTACAATTGAGATCCCTGTCAGAATCTCTTCTCTTGGAAGCCTTGAATCTAGAAATAAAACTCAGCAGAAGGACATGCAAATTGTGCCCTGAACCTGAAAGATCGCCAGACTTTTAATCCTGACCGGAATCTGTAACAAGCTCCAACTTGTTCCAAGCACGCGAGACACTATCCATTTACTCGGTGTGTGAGAAAGTTTCCTGGACATCAAGACCACAAAGAACTCACAAAGAGGACTAATCGTTCCATTAATCAATGAGCTCTTGGCAAGTGACACTCGGTTGCTGGATGTAACAAGCAATACTTAGCAATACTCACACACAGTCTTGTATATGATTACCCATACCAGGGTATTCTTCCCACCTCTGGCCTCATGAGTAATGATAAAACCCTGGATACTAATGATTCCTTTGATGCTGAGTTTGAATGTCAATACATGTGCAATCTAGGTTATCCCTGATGCTGCATTTATTGGCACAGGCTTTTTAAAGCATTCATAACATTTTGTATTGAATCAGTATCTTCATAATAATGGCATCTCTGGTCCTGTGTTTGATTATCAATAACACACATGCCATCTGCACAAAATGATCGAACTTGCCATTAACGGCTCCTCAGTAGCTTTGGCTGTTTTGAGCATATCTGCCCACCCTTGCAGGCATCTTTCTGCTAAGGAGGTATGAGGATGCTCTGATTCTGAACATTCCTCACATCAATAAAACTCTGAAATCCCATGTTTAGGCTTAGCACAGATTTATTTCATCTAAAGATACCTATAAAGTAAAATATTGCAGAGTGCTTTGAAGAACAGAATCACAACCCCCCTCCCCCATTTAATAAGAAGGAAGTGACAGACATTTTCAAAGAAAAGACATGATGGACTTCGTTTGACCAAGAAATAAAGAGGGGTGAATTAGACTTAAGCATTTTTGGGCATTAGATCACATATCCTGGGCACGTAACATTGCCAGGAGCTGCTATACAGGAATATATATGGCCATTTCAACTTTCAACTGAACCCCTCGGAGACTAAGGTGTTGCAACCAAAGAACACCTAACATGACTAAAAAATCTGATCGGACAAGGGTGTTTGGGGTGTGACACCCCTCAAATAAATGCATTTCTGGCTTGGTAGTTGGGTCTGAGGGCCTGGAGTCTGGTCAGCTATATCAGTGTCGGTTTTTATCTTCTTGATCAAACAAAAAAACTGTAAACAGTGACCTTTGAAGAAAAAACAGGAGGGAGGGAAAGATCACAGAGGTACACATCTGGGTCCAGTTTTATCAAAATTTGACAGAAGGCATTTAGATGTGTCACACATTTGCCACAAATTCAGAATGTTAGAACTCTAGTTGCTTATTAGATCACTGTAGTAAAGCTACTGCTCACCAGGGAAGTCTCCTGCTGGTATTGAAAGTGCATGTTTCAGACTGCATGTCAGACTTTTTTTATGAAATAGAAGAGGATTTGAGAAGTCAAAATGTGCCCTAATTTTTCTTTCTGCAGCACTAATCATAATTTCTATGGCAAAATGAACCCCCTCATTTTGTTCCTTTGTATATTAAATGTTTTAAGTGTTACCACTTTATTCCAATCAAGATGGCTTCCGGTGTGCCATACTTTTGTCATAAGTAAGACTGTTAGCGCTCTAGTTGTTCGTTAGAACACTCTGGGACATTCTGTCATTGGGCTATACTTGGGCTACATCTGGGTGATATTTGGGCTACATATGGGCTCTTTTGTCTCTGGTGGCCATTTTGGGAGACTTATTTGTTATTATGTTTCCTAATTTCCTCATTTACTACATTCTCCTCAGTAGGAAATACTTTCAGTTTTTTACTTTGATTCCATCAAGAAGGCATTTAGATGTGTCACACATTTGCCATAAATTCAGAATGTTAGCACTCTAGTTGCTTATTAGATCACTGTAGTAAAGCTACTGCTCACCAGGGAAGTCTGCTGCTGGTATTGAAAGTGCATGTTTCAGTCTGCATGTCAGAATGTTTTAATGAAATAGAAGAGGATTTGAGAAGTCACTCAAAATGTGCCCTAATTTTTCTTTCTTCAGCACTAATCATAATTTATATGGCAAAATGAACCCCCTCATTTTGTTCCTTTGTAAATTAAATGTTTTAAGTGTTACTACTTTATTCCAATCAAGATGGCTTCAGGTGTGCCATACGTTTGTCATAAGTAGGACTGTTAGTGCTCTAGTTGTTCTTTAGAACACTCTGGGAAGCTGCAGTAGAACACAAAGGAATCAACTGACAGTCTCTGCCCTTGTTGGATGTACATGTTTTACTGAGAATGTCAGACTTCCTTCTCACATGACTGAGAATCAAACAATTTTTAACTTGTAGTTCCACTTATGTGATCTATATTTTGGAATGTCCATGTCACAAGAAATATGTGGGCAGTACTTCGTGCATGGCTAAGAAAAGAGTTCAGGAACATTTGAGGGCTATTAATAACAAAGACCCCAAATATCCCATTGCAAGACATTTCCAAACCGCACACCAATCAAACAATGACCTCTTAAGATACTATGCAATTGAACAGGTCAATGTTGGTAAGCGGGGTGGGAATCGCGAACTTGCCCTCAGAAAAAGAGAATCCAAATGGATTTTAGAATTGGAAACTAAATTCCCTGGGGGACACAATTTGGACGAGGAACTTGCAACCCATCTGCACACTGAGTAATTGTACATAGCTGCCTTCTAAATTGGTCCATTGTATTCTTATTGTGTCCTGATGTTCAACATGTAATCTGAGTGTTCTTGCAAACTGATTAATGATGATGTTTTTAATCTATATTAATCACTTGTTCTTGTTACCTTTTTCTAGGAGTCAGCCGGGGGCACGTCACTCCTTAGAAAATTTGAGCACTGCACTGACCTTCACATGTCTGAACTGAATAGAAGACTGTCACCTCACCACGATAAGTTAAGAAACACACCTTCACTTTTGTTATTTTCAAACCCCCCTTTATTTTTCTTGATCCTTGGATCTAGATGCACTCTATTTACCTTGTTGGAACATCCTTAGTAGAACCTAATTTGATCACCTCATTGGAGGATGGATACCCTAGATACCATGAGATTTAGCCTGATCACTTATCAAAATTTAAATTGACTCTTTTCGGGCACTAGACCGAGTGCAATTTGCTTTTTTGTATATATGTGATGCTACGACATAGGCGCTTAATAATAAGTTATTCCTATGCACTCAATATGAGATGGAGTTCAGGTTTCTCATATATATTGATTGAATTCACTGTTTTGATTTCTAAATTTCTATGACGTAATAGAGATTTAACGCAAAAGAACTAGTCAATAATGGCCGACGCATTTTCTTGAATATCAGTGTCCTTCCACTATGTTGATGATACATGGTGATCATTGGTGTTTGTACATAAGATGTTCCTGATTGGTTTGTGGTTAACGTGTGATCAAGGCACTTCTGTGCTGAAACGCGTAGCGTTATCTTGTGAATAAACTCCCACTAGCTGTACCTTTCTGAGAGCGTGTTTTTGCTTATCGTAGCAGGAAACTTTATATATATATATATATATATATATATATATAAATAAATATATATACATATGTATACTATCTACTGGCGGTCGCCAGTAGATAGTTATAGTTAGGACCGTGTTTCCATAGGAAATCTGAAAATTCTATTTTGAATAACTTTGGCGCCGGTTGACGAATCCTTGCGAAATTTTCAAAACTAATGGGGCGCTCGCTCAGCTCCTACCCTGAAAGTCTCGGGGGGATTCGTCAAGCAGGGGCCGAGAAAAAAGGGGGGTCCCAAAACGCATTTTCCCCAAGCGGGGGCCGAGAAATATATATATATATATATATATATATATATATATATATATATATATATATATATATATATATATATATATGCAACCAAAGAACACCTAACATGACTACAAAATCTGATCCGACAAGGGTGTTTGGGGTGTGACACCCCTCAAATAAATGCATTTCTGGCTTGGTAGTTGGGTCTCAGGGCCTGGAGTCTGGTCAGCTATATCAGTGTCGGTTTTTATCCTTTTGATCCAACAAAAAAACTGAAAACAGTGACCTTTGAAGAAAAAACAGGAGGGAGGGAAAGATCACAGAGGTACACATCTGGGTCCAGTTTTATCAAAATTTGACGCAGCACAATAGACCAAGACAACTTGCTGCACTGCGTTAAATGGAGAAGGCAGGAATGTGCCATATCAATCACGATATAGCGCATTCCTGCTCTCTCCCTGTGCTGGCGCAATTGTGGCTGCCTATATATATACATACATATATATATATATATATATATATATATATATATATATATATATATATATATATATATATATATATATATATATATATATATATATTTTAAAGCAAAGGAACCTCGATTCGAGGAGGCACTCCGAATCAGACCAGTAAGGCAAGGCGGCTTCGCTTGCATTCAAAGTTAATTTTTCTTTATTAATCCTTACGTGTTTCGGAGCAGAGACGCTCCTTGGTCACAGGCAATGTTAGATGCAGGCACAGGTAAAACGGAGAGGCGCTGCTTCCAGCACGAACTTTATTACGTCCCTCATTGGTATCAGGTGCGTTTCCACTGGTGTGGCATGCTGGGATTTGCAGTTCAGTATGTACCTTTAGTAGGTGTGTGATGCCTTCCGTTAATCTTCCCAATAGTTGGTCCCATGTCTTGCATGTTAATTAACAACTTGTTCTTCGCCCTCCAGTGGGCCTTTGAATTGTAAGATCTGCCCATTGATGCGCCATCTGATTCCCCAAGCGGAGACTTGACTCAGTTCTGTGTCTCCGTGGCCCCTCACACACAGAGGGTGGTGCCTCTTCACGGCCGGAACTGCCGCATTATTTATTTTAAAGCAAAGGAACCTCGATTCGAGGAGGCACTCCGAATCAGACCACTAAGGCAAGGCGGCTTCGCTTGCATTCAAAGTTAATTTTTCTTTATTAATCCTTACGCGTTTCGGAGCAGAGACGCTCCTTGGTCACAGGCAATGTTATATGCAGGCACAGGTAAAACGGAGAGGCGCTGCTTCCAGCACGAACTTTATTACGTCCCTCATTGGTATCAGGTGCGTTTCCACTGGTGTGGCATGCTGGGATTTGCAGTTCAGTATGTACCTTTAGTAGGTGTGTGATGCCTTCCGTTAATCTTCCCAATAGTTGGTCCCATGTCTTGCATGTTAATTAACAACTTGTTCTTCGCCCTCCAGTGGGTCTTTGAATTGTAAGATCTGCCCATTGATGCGCCATCTGATTCCCCAAGCGGAGACTTGACTCAGTTCTGTGTCTCCGTGGCCCCTCACACACAGAGGGTGGTGCCTCTTCACGGCCGGAACTGCCGCATTATTTATTTTAAAGCAAAGGAACCTCGATTCGAGGAGGCACTCCGAATCAGACCAGTAAGGCAAGGCGGCTTCGCTTGCATTCAAAGTTAATTTTTCTTTATTAATCCTTACGCGTTTCGGAGCAGAGACGCTCCTTGGTCACAGGCAATGTTATATGCAGGCACAGGTAAAACGGAGAGGCGCTGCTTCCAGCACGAACTTTATTACGTCCCTCATTGGTATCAGGTGCGTTTCCACTGGTGTGGCATGCTGGGATTTGCAGTTCAGTATGTACCTTTAGTAGGTGTGTGATGCCTTCCGTTAATCTTCCCAATAGTTGGTCCCATGTCTTGCATGTTAATTAACAACTTGTTCTTCGCCCTCCAGTGGGCCTTTGAATTGTAAGATCTGCCCATTGATGCGCCATCTGATTCCCCAAGCGGAGACTTGACTCAGTTCTGTGTCTCCGTGGCCCCTCACACACAGAGGGTGGTGCCTCTTCACGGCCGGAACTGCCGCATTATTTATTTTAAAGCAAAGGAACCTCGATTCGAGGAGGCACTCCGAATCAGACCAGTAAGGCAAGGCGGCTTCGCTTGCATTCAAAGTTAATTTTTCTTTATTAATCCTTACGCGTTTCGGAGCAGGGACGCTCCTTGGTCACAGGCAATGTTATATGCAGGCACAGGTAAAACGGAGAGGCGCTGCTTCCAGCACGAACTTTATTACGTCCCTCATTGGTATCAGGTGCGTTTCCACTGGTGTGGCATGCTGGGATTTGCAGTTCAGTATGTACCTTTAGTAGGTGTGTGATGCCTTCCGTTAATCTTCCCAATAGTTGGTCCCATGTCTTGCATGTTAATTCGGAGTGCCTCCTCGAATCGAGGTTCCTTTGCTTTAAAATTTAGATTTCTATGGAAAACAAAAAGTGCATGATGCCTTTTCTAGGGTTATGGGAATCCAATTTCTAAATGAGGCATTTTAAATTAATATATAAAGTGCATAATGCTTTCATATAAGGACAGTCATTTCTTTATCTATAATCTTTCATTTTTGCAAATACCCTTCAGCAATTTTAAAGTGCAATCGTTCTTAATCCTATAATTGCAGATTGTTCAAATAGAGAAAGGGAATATTGAGCAATATTGAACCCAATTTGAATTGCTTTTTGCTATCTCACAGTCAATTATTTTCTTGAATCTATATAAAGTGCTGGTAATTTTATGTCATGTCGTTCAGCATGATAATAGCAGCTTTTAAAGTTCCCAAAGTGCATTATGCTCATTCCACCACTCAAATTCATATATATGAAAAGTAATTGTAAAGTTCATAATATTGATCAATCATTATTGCACAGTGCCAATATACAAAAAACAAGTTTAAAGTGCCATATGCTATCTTCAAAGACCCTTACATTTAAGTCTTGTTCAAGTACTGGTTATTGTCAACTATATTACATGGGTTGGAGATAGCCAAAGAACTTGATAAAGCGTATTTATGCATTTAATCAAAACTTATCCTAATGGAGAATGGATGATATTGCACAAAATTAAACCCAATTTAAAGTGTGTTGTGCTCTCTCACAGAAAATGATCTTAAATCTCTATAAAATGCTAGTAGTTATATGCCGTGTTATACAGCAGAATGATAGCTGCTTTTAAGGGTTACAAAGTGCGTTGTGCTAATCATAATGATTCACCGCAGCTCCAGGATTGGTTGGAGCAGGCTAGCCCAGCGCTCATTTGAGGCTGGGGGTCTGCGGCTGCAATCCCTTGGCTGTTTCTCAGCCTTGTGATTCCAGGCTCTGAAGTGTGCAGGTCCGATTGGTTGTCTGTAGGCAGCCGGCCAATCTGACCTGCGCGCTGGCAGGGGGCTGCAATAATAGTGCAATTGCACACATCAGCCCCGCCCCCTGCCATCGCGCTGTAACAGCACGAGCCTGAGAAACATTAATAAACTATTATTTATTACCATTTTATTGATATGTGTGCCTACTGCACTCGCAGCAGGCGGGGCGACGCTCCTCCGCCATAATGGAGCAGCTACTACTGGAGGACACCTAGACAATGGAGTGGGGAGAGATGAGACAATGCTCCTTTAGTAATTTGATTTGTGTTTTTTGATCAGTGGGGCTGCTGATTAGTCTTCCTGTAGCACCACTATCTGGAAGATAGTGGTGGTGAAGGGTGGGACTGCAGTCACTGTTGTTCAAGGTGAAAGTCACCCTTTAGGTGAGATCAGCCTTTTGTCTTTCCACTGAACTTCCTTCAATGTGGCAAATGACAGCCAAGTCAGAAAGCTCAAACTGGTTTGTGCCTCTGTTGTTCGGGGTTGGAAACTCCCCTTCTGTGTGGAGCAACACTCCCCCAAAAGGCTGTGTCTGGAGAGCAACCTGGAAAGGGCACCTAAAAGGAACATTAACTTCCTGTTCCAGAGCAAGGATGGTTGTGACAGTATAAGAGGAGGTACTTCCATTCCGTCTGTGCCTAGCAATTTTATGTGTTGATGGCTTTATCTCGTTCTTGTTCAAGTTCATACCCGGATTTCTGCTGCCATACATCTTTGTGTTTTTCCCCTCCCCCTTGCATTCCTCCAGTGGTTGTGCTTGCGAACGTCTTACTTTTTAATCTTGTATTTGCACTTGAGTGCACATTCAACAACACAATCCACGTTGTGAGTATGACTTTGTACTCCAAAATGTCATATCACCAATGCTAACATTTGTAATCCTGTGTCTTTACCTTTTCATTGCTCTCCTCCTCCAGTGGCCAGCATCTGATTGCTCTCCCTCTTCTCTTGTTTTGTTTCCATTTCCATGGAGTGTTGAAAATCAGTCCCTGGCTTGAGGATGACACAGACGCATGGGGTCAGCAGAGAGCCTGCCAGCCCTCTTGGTCTGACTAATTCCAAACACCTGCATTTTCCCCAAGGAAGGGAAAAATGTCTGTGACTGATCAGCAACTAGACAAAAGCAACTGCATTCCAGCAGTCAGAACAGGCGAAGTCAAGCACCATGGGAAGTTTGGTTCTACATCCAGACTGCATATCGCACACAATAGTTACTTCAACCTTTTTTGGATCACCGCTGTGTCCCCGGGTGGGCTCTTCACTTTATTTCGGTGTTGATTTTGTGTTGGCGCTGGAAGTAGAGTCCCAAGAGAAGATCCACTCGGCCCTGTTCACAGACTGCAGAGTCCAACTGCCCCCTCATCTGTGTGCAGTAGTGTGCATCTGTGCACACAACATGGATTCCAGAGACAGCAAACGTGTCATCCAAGTCGGGGCCAAGTTAGCATGACCGCTCCTTTTAGCTCCAGCTAAAAAGCCAGCACCTACACAGCTTTTGCCTGCAGCCCACTGAAGCAGTCCCAACCTGCCTAGGCTAGCGTGCAAGGGAGCAACATTGCGGGAGAACTGTGGCTTTGGAACTATTTGTGCTACCATTGCCCGAGCCGTATTTTCTCTGGGGTACATTCAGGGAATCCAGAGGATTCCAGAAAAGTTGGATCCACCCCTTTTCCTCGTGAGGGCCTTAGGGCTCTAGCACTATACACTATATTATTAGTGGTAACGGCATCCACTAATCCCAGCTGTTTCTGCCACATTGTGACCACAATCTTGTTAACTGCTTACAGTATTTTTCCCTATACCTTTTATGTACTAAGTTAATAACTATTATGTGTCTCTTAGTGTTCTGAGTTTCTGTCCCACAGCACCTTCCTGAGCAAACCTGGGACCGCTGAACTTTACTACCTTGAGTCAAGTGCTAAAATGGGGTCCTGGATGCTCAGTTATGGGTTCAACAGTAAGCTAAAGCCCCAGGACAGAAGTGGTAGAAGGCTCTCATTGTTACAAATGTAGCCCATTGACCCCTGATTGCCCTTGTACTCCTGAAAAAGTCCCACGCTGTGCCATTTCCTAAACAGCTACAGTGAACACTCATAACAATCCGAGGCAAATGTAACAAAAGTACACTTTGTTTTTAGTTTTCAATCGCCTTTAAAAATTCACAGGTACTTTGATCTGTAATGCATCGCAAGGTGGTAAAATGACAGTACAATTGAGATCCCTGTCAGAATCTCTTCTCTTGGAAGCCTTGAATCTAGAAATAAAACTCAGCAGAAGGACATGCAAATTGTGCCCTGAACCTGAAAGATCGCCAGACTTTTAATCCTGACCGGAATCTGTAACAAGCTCCAACTTGTTCCAAGCACGCGAGACACTATCCATTTACTCGGTGTGTGAGAAAGTTTCCTGGACATCAAGACCACAAAGAACTCACAAAGAGGACTAATCGTTCCATTAATCAATGAGCTCTTGGCAAGTGACCCTCGGTTGCTGGATGTAACAAGCAATACTTAGCAATACTCACACACAGTCTTGTATATGATTACCCATACCAGGGTATTCTTCCCACCTCTGGCCTCATGAGTAATGATAAAACCCTGGATACTAATGATTCCTTTGATGCTGAGTTTGAATGTCAATACATGTGCAATCTAGGTAATCCCTGATGCTGCATTTATTGGCACAGGCTTTTTAAAGCATTCATAACATTTAGTATTGAATCTAGCAATCAGTATCTTCATAATAATGGCATCTCTGGTCCTGTGTCTGATTATCAATAACACACATGCCATCTGCACAAAATGATCGAACTTGCCATTAACGGCTCCTCAGTAGCTTTGGCTGTTTTGAGCACATCTGCCCACCCTTGCAGGCATCGTTCTGCTAAGGAGGGATGAGGATGCTCTGATTCTGAACATTCCTCACATCAATAAAACTCTGAAATCCCATGTTTAGGCTTAGCACAGATTTATTTCATCTAAAGATACCTATAAAGTAAAATATTGCAGAGTGCTTTGAAGAACAGAATCACCCCCCCCCCCCCCATTTAATAAGAAGGAAGTGACAGACATTTTCGAAGAAAAGACATGATGGACTTCGTTTGACCAAGAAATAAAGAGGGGTGAATTAGACTTAAGCATTTTTGGGCATTAGATCACATATCCTGGGCACGTAACATTGCCAGGAGCTGCTATACAGGAATATATATGGCCATTTCAACTTTCAACTGAACCCCTCGGAGACTGAGGTGTTGCAACCAAAGAACACCTAACATGACTAAAAAATCTGATCGGACAAGGGTGTTTGGGGTGTGACACCCCTCAAATAAATGCATTTCTGGCTTGGTAGTTGGGTCTGAGGGCCTGGAGTCTGGTCAGCTATATCAGTGTCGGTTTTTATCCTCTTGATCCAACAAAAAAACTGAAAACAGTGACCTTTGAAGAAAAAACAGGAGGGAGGGAAAGATCACAGAGGTACACATCTGGGTCCAGTTTTATCAAAATTTGACGCAGCACAATAGACCAAGACAACTTGCTGCACTGCGTTAAATGGAGAAGGCAGGAATGTGCCATATCAATCACGATATAGCGCATTCCTGCTCTCTCTCTGTGCTGGCGCAATTGTGGCTGCCTAGCGCCAACGCAGGCACCTTTGTGTCATGGTGCAAGGGTGCCTGCATTGCAGGAAAGATTGCTTTTATGCAGGAAGGTACACCTTCCTAAACAATACAATCCTTGGAGCCGTTATCCCCTTTTTTTGCAGAAAACAGCACACTTAGAGAGAGCAAACAATGAAGCAAAATAAAGATCTTACTTCTTGTTGCACCTCTATCAGGAAGGCGTACAATTTTGACACATTCCCAGGGTTTACAAGTCTTGGTAAATCTAGGAAAGAGCCAAAATACATTGGTGGATGCGTGGAACCATCCATGCACCACCCATGTAAGGCCTTCGCAGAGCAGAGTAACGCAAGGCAGCGACATGCTCTGTCTTGCGGTTTTCTGGATTCACAAGCCACGCAGGGCCACGTACAGTGCAGTGCCCTTGTGTGGCTTGGTAAATCTGACTTAAGGATTGTGTAGCACTTGTGTCACCTTATGTGAGGCAAGGGCAAAACAATGCTGTCACCAGTGGCGGCTCCTCAAGGGAGTGCTGCGGGGCGGTGGGCGGGGTGGGGGATGGGCAGGGTGGGGGTAATAAACTCGGGAATTAGGCAAATCGGCGATGCAGCGGGCAATGCAATTCGTTTTATTTCTTTTTTTCTTTACTCAACTCCATTCGGTCCAATTCCGGAGTTTACTACCACCCACCCTGCCCCTCCCCCGCCCCGCCCTCCGCCCCCCGCCCCGCAGCACTCCCTCGAGGAACCGCCACTGGCTGTGATACATCTGGCCCCTTGGGACTGAAACTCAAAATGTGAAACCAGATAACCTGTAATCAATACCCACTTCCCTGCTTGTTTCAAATTGTGTGAGTCTAGGCAGACATTTTATTTCACAGTTTCTTTTCATTTATTATCACAAATGAGAGAAAATTTAAATACTGGAATTTATGATGTGTGATCCATTTATGATAAGAATCAAGGCCACTTTTAGGGTTTACATGATTACTGACTTGCCTATTAGTTTTTAAAAATGAACTTACAAACATTAATGACTCACCCCCAAATGGCAATGCCATTAATGAACTGTCAATTTTAATAAATGTATTTTTATGCAGTGATATCATCTGATGGAGAGGGTGTGGTGTAATGACCTGCTGTCTTTGGAACTAGGGGACGAGGTCCAAGTCTCTGCATCAGCGCAACATCCTGTGATTCAGGGCAAATCACTTAATCTCCCGATGCCCACAATTCAGCACCTAGAGACCCTCACTGCTCATTTTCTGTGCTTTACAAATCCTGGATGTTTTACGGTGAAACGCTCCCGCATGTTAAAGGAATACGCTTTTTTAAAAATGTTGACACTACTGTATCATATTTTTACATTATGTTTGTTGCAGGGGCATAGCCAATGTGTCATAGGCACAGTGCAAGGAAGGAAATGGGCCCATGGCCACTAAACTACGAAATACAGCAATAATCAAGGTTTAGTGGACCCTTCAGGCCTCTGGGCCCCAGTGCCATTGCACCTGCCGCACCCGAGGGAGTCACACCCCCGGTTTGTTGCACAACATACATTCCAAATGTTTTCATGGCTTGGCTCGTGCACTGACTCTTAAAGGCAAGCCTGACTGTTGGTTAGACTCTGCTTCAGCTTGCCCTATTCATTTGCTGGTGTGCTCACCTTTATTTGCGATTCGGGCTTAGTACATGGGGCAGTTGGTCACTTGATAAATTATCTGAAAAAGCTAAGGACTTGGACCATGGGGCCCCGCCTATTTGCACCGATTTGACAAGTCTAGCATCAAGTCTTCTTGTATCTTAGATGACGAAGAGTGCCTACAATGAAAATACATTTAAAATAAGTGATCCTAGGGCTAAGGACTCCAGGCCATTGTGTTCACAGGGACATCTACCATTCCCAGGTGGGGCAGGCAGGGGCATAACTTCAGAGTGATGTTTGGGTCATGACACCTCTCAAATACATTCTTGGTTTGGTAGTTGGGTCTGGGGGCCCTGAGTCGAGTCTGCTATGTCAATGTCAGTTTTTCTCGTCGTTCTTAGTGAGTGGTTTACCAAAAAATTGTAAATCTGTACCCATATAAGAACACCTTAAATGGGTGCAAACTTACTACTTTTTGGAATTCACAAACATTGGCAGTAGTAGGCTTGGAAAGCTGTGCCAGTCTCAGGTTTTTAGGCTGACTACTGGCGATCAAACACCCAAAGGTGACATAATGAATGTTTGCAAATATTCTAACCAGTGGCAATCGCTAGGCATTACATTCCAACGCTTCGGTGTTCGCTCATTGTGCCACCCTAAACAGAGGCCCACCTATTGCAAATCAGTACTGACTCTGTTCTTCATCGAAATAGTCTATACTGAAAATTAGTCAGTATCACTCTTCCACCCTCCAGCGCAGTGATTTTTTAGTTGGGAAATTTGAGGTTCACACCCCCGAATCTCAGTGACTAAGCTACATCCCTGGCTCAGAGGTAATAAAATAATTATACCTAATTATTTAGAAAACCCCGAACTAAATACATAAAAGTTTTCTGGGTGTGGTAATTCTTGTTTCTGTACAAAGAAAAGTGTGAATTGTGTAAGTGTTACTAACTTGGTTTAATCTGGTATTCATAGTTATGGCTGAGCACTTGAAGAGGGTAAATTCTGGCCTTCTCTTATGTCCAGAAAGCATCTGTGATCGCATCTCTTAAAGGTGGAATACATCTGTTCCAAGACAAGGAGAATGTTCACCTTGGGGCGATCTAACAAAAGCTCTACAATTATCTGATGGGACACTAACAGTCCCTGCAGGGATAATGAGACAGGATGTTCTACAAACTCTGTATTCTTTGGTCCTTCTTTTCGTAAAATGCACAATATGTTTGCATTGCTTTATTTTTACCCTGAAAAAAAAATATGTTTTAACTTTAAATAACTGTGAGTTACTCAGAATAAGAAAACCCCACTCTGTGGATTCTAAGAACCACTGAATAGAACAAATATGTACAGAATATGCCTTGCCAACAAAGGATACATGTATTTTCTGTCTTTAAAACGAGTACTCAAAAAGTTAGGCACCAAATTTATGTTCTGAAAATTGCTTTTCAAAAAAGCATCACCATTTGCCCTCTTGGTGCTAATCAGTCAAAAGATAAAAATCAGGTGTTCAGGGCATTATGGAAGCTGAGCTGGTAAGTAGTGTCACTTATGGATAGTAGTGAACATCATGTACCACCTCTCCTATCCAGCCTATGGAGATACCACATTTGTGGGGCTCAAAGAGAGAAGACACAGCGCCCAGTCCAGGCTGTCTCATGCTTCGAGGGGTACCCTTCAGTAAAGTTTGCTGAATAAGGAGCTCTCTGGGTTTTTCGTGAGCATGGAAAGGCCTGTTAAACTACGGAAGCAGCTTTTTAAATAACTCAATGTTTCACAGGTAGCCAAAGACATACCTCCAATGTCAACACAACGCTGTTCTTTCAGTTCAACCAGAACAGCAACCAAGCTGGAGAATTTTGTAATCTGTGATTGGTGCTCTGAGAAAAGTGCTCCATTCATGCAGAACAGAGTGGACAGGAAGGCTGCCGACAATCTAGGAAGCCCTATGGAGGAGGGGGAAGAAGAAGAGCATATTTTAATCCTGAAAGGGGCACATATTTTTATTTCTAGGTGTAATTCAGACTGGAAGACTTTGTCAAAAATTAACAACCTGCTTCCATTTTAGGACAAAAGGATGACTGGATGTTTGAAATGGAGTACACCGATAGTGCTGTCGACAGTCTTGAGAAGGAGTGTAACCTGTGAGGGAAGCACTTTGGGCAGTCGAGCAGCCAGGCAACCCCTCAAGGACGCAGAAGCTGGTCTCAGCCTCTCGGGCCGGTGGCAATCTGCCTCTCAGTTATTTGAATTGCACTGGCCTTTTTCAGTTTGAATAATTTAAGCGTGGGTTGGAGTTATCTGCTATGTTGTTTCCAACGGTTATTGATCTAATGGGAAGTTCCCATTCAAGGAATGAAGCTTAGCAACTGGCCACCATCACATGCCACATACTAGTTTTACTAGTTTCATGTGCAACGCATCTCTGTGCATGGGAAGACGACCGGACACAGGAGCACCGCAGGAGCCTCAGCACAACTGGATGCGAAGGCTTATTTGAAGAAAAAAAAAAGGCCTCAATTGTGATGCGTGGTGCTCGTGTGCCCTATTGAGCAGTGTCTCTCTCCTGACTATGTTCATTGATTCACAAGCCAGCTTCTCATACAGCACCTCTGGTGAGGGTTATGCCTCTATGTGGGGGCCTCATTTTCTGCCTACATACAGCTGCGTCACTGACATTTTACTGAATCAACTGAAGAACAACAGAATTCAGGAGGGATTCAGTGCGGAGTCACGCTGCATTTTGAGTAGTATGCTCTAGGTCACGGGTACTCATAGTACGGCCCCCGGGCCGTCAGCGGCCCGGCAAGCCTTCCTTGGCGGCCCGCGGACCTTGCAGACATAGTGCCTGTGCCCTGTGCTTGTCAGCGAACACCGCCGGTTACAGCAGCGCGGAGCTGTGAGGCCGGGCGATTCTTTTAAAGGCCATTTACTTGTTAATGAGGCTTTGTTGTATTTCACCTCTTCTTAGCGCCCCTGCGTCTCCCCTCTGAATGAGTGGAGATGCAGGGGCGCGAAGAAGAGGTGAAATACAACAAAGCCTCATTAACAAGTAAATGGCCTTTAAAAGACCTGTGAAGTACTTGGGTGCGGCGACCGTGTGCGTTCCCTGGAAGCTGTCAGCGAGGGGTGAGGTGACAGAGGACAGCAGGGTGAGGTGATGGAGGGCAGCAGGGAGTGAGAGCAGGGGGTGAGGTGACAGCGGGAGGAAGAGGGAGGGAGAGGAGGAAGACAGGGAGAGGAGGAAGACAGGGAGAGGAGGAAGACAGGGAGAGGAGGAAGACAGGGAGAGGAGGAAGACAGGGAGAGGGGGGAAGACAGGGAGAGAGAGAGGGAGACAGAGGGGGAGGGAGGGAGGGAGAGGGAGGGAGAGGGAGGGAGAACGGAGGAGGGAGGGAGGGAGACCGAGTGAGGGAGACAGAGGGAAAGAGAGCAATAGAGAGAGGGAGGGAGACGGAGAGAGGGAGGGAAAGGGAGAGAGAGAGGGAGGGAGGGGGACAGAAAGAAAGGGAGACAAATAGTGAGTGAGACAGAGGGAGGGAGAGAGAGGGAGGGAGACGGAGAGGAAGGGAGGGAGAGAGGGAGACCGAGAGAGGGAGGGAGAGGCAGGGAGACAGAGGGAGGAAGGGAGGACAAAGGGAGGGAGGGAGACGGAGACAGAGGGAGGGAGGGAGACAGAGGGAGGGAGACGGAGACAGAGGGAGGGAGACGGAGACAGAGGGAGGGAGACGGAGACAGAGGGAGGGAGACTGAGACAGAGGGAGGGATAGGGAGGGAGGGAGACAGAGGGAGAGAGGGAGAGGGAGGGAGACAGAGGGAGAGAGGGAGAGGGAGGGAGACAGAGGGAGAGAGAGAGAGGGAGGGGACAGAGTGAAAGGGAGACAAACAGTGAGTGAGACAGAGGGAGCGAGAGGGAGACAAACAGGGAGGGAGACAAAGGGAGCGAGAGGGAGACAAACAGGGAGGGAGACAAAGGGAGCGAGAGGGAGACAAACAGGGAGGGAGACAGAGAGAAAGGGAGACAAACAGAGTGATGGACGGAGAGAGAGACAGAGAGAAAGGGAGACAAAGAGTGATGGACGGAGAGAGAGAGAGAGAAAGGGAGACAAACAGAGTGATGGACGGAGAGAGAGACAGAGAGAAAGGGAGACAAACAGAGTGATGGACGGAGAGATAGATAGAGAGGGCGGGAGACAGAGTGAGAGATAGATAGATAGATAGAGAGGGCGGGAGACAGAGTGAGAGATAGATAGATAGATCGAGAGAGAGGGCGGGAGACAGAGTGAGAGATAGATAGATAGATAGATAGATAGATAGATAGATAGATAGATAGATAGATAGATAGATAGATAGATAGATAGATAGATAGATAGATAGATAGAGAGACAGAGTGAGAGATAGATAGATGTGCATACCGGGTCTGGTGGCTCAGTGGATGAAGGCGTCCGCTGCAGTGGCCTGTGTTCAACCTCATGGTCATAGTTTTTTTTTGCTCTAGCCCCGCCCCCCTCCCCCACTGGCCCCGCCCCCACCGGTGCGGCCCTCAGCCAGAAACCACACTGTAAATTTGGCCCCCGAGAGAAAGTTTGTGAGTACCCATGCTCTAGGTCATGTAGCTTTACAGACACCATGTGCAGGGGCATTATGGGCCATCATATAAACATCATAAGCCCCTGGGCAAAGCAGTGCACTGAACCCTGCCTACACAACCACTCACAGGACTACAAATGTTTAACAGAAAATGTGTGTTAAATTCTGGTCTGTATGGGGCCCCTATGTGCGTGGGGCCCCTGGACAACTGGTCAGCATGCTGATGCGTTAAGATGGTACTGGTAATGCTACTGTCTGTCTGCAAGTTATTCCAATACACCCTCTATCACCAATTTTCTAAAATGGTCCCCCTTGTGAAATGTAGAGGATGCTTCTTTTTTTATTTCTTTTTGTTTAATTTTATTGAGAAGAACAAAAAAAAAAGAACACCAAAGCAATGAATACAACAAGTCCTATTTAACATAATGATTTTAGGGAAACATGAATATATGAAGGTTATAACTATCAAGCTGTATATAAAGAAAAAATACACACTATATAGAGAATAAAGGGAAGGGAAAGGGGAAAAGAACAATATATAATACCTTATAATAAGAATAAAAAACATAAATAATAAATTATTTAACACTGTAAGCAGAACAATAAGTAAAACTAAATAGCATAGTAAAAAATAAAAGAGTACAGAAATCTACTAATCATCTGAAAAAGAGATAACTGGGGGATTTAAGGCGGCTTCCGTACATCATCTGACATATAAAGATAAGTATGTAGTTAATGGAAGCCATAAGAGGTCTCTTTTAATCGCTAGAGATATAGGGGAAACATAATTAATGTCTAATCTATGATGGAAATATACAGCATTCCACCAAGCTCTAAAAGTGACTTTATCAGCTTGTTTCCAATTTGAGGGTATTTAATGATAAGCAACAGCTAACAATAGATCTAACAGCTTAAAACTCGAAGGTGACTGCGGCCATTGGGGTGACAAGGAGCCTAGGTATATAATGGTTAGAGAAAAGGGGACATTAACTTTAAAAATCTTCCTAATTTGGAACCAAACCAACTGCCAAAACTGATGGATGGGGGGCAGGGGGGCACTCAAAAAATTAACATGTGTTTTAAATCGGCACCAGAGCACGGACAGGACCAACAAGTGGAAGGCATATTTGATGAGAAAGACGCTAAAGTTATTGGAGAAAATAACACCCTTTGGTAAACAAAATAAAGGGTTTGTGTGGTATTAGCAGCACATGAGGTTTTGTAAAGCTTAAACCATAACTTGTCTCATGTTTCAGTTGGCCAGCATTGTGATAAATCTTTTTCCAAGGCCAGTTCAGTCTTGGATTTGAGTTTGTCCGGGGGTAATTGTAAGGTCTTGTATATAGTGGATGTAGAAGGGGAAGTATCTAATAATGGTCAAAGGAAAGTGCATTTTGCAGGAGGATTGGAAGTACACGGTAATGCAAGAAGATATTGATTGAGGGCGGGACATAGAAGATCATATTTCGATCTAAAGGTAGCTGATAATGAAAATTGTGCTTGAAGAGCAGTAAATGATAGGGGTTGATCGTCAAATAGAAGTTGAGATATCTATCGCAAGCCCTTAGAACATCAATGTTTCCAATATATGGTACGATTCTTAATTTGTATTGATTTATTATGCCAAATGGGTTGCCGTTGATAAGAATTAAGTGATGGATGGTAGGAGAGGAGTCAAAAGTTTACTTGGGTGAGAAACGATAGGAGAACGTAATAATGAGAAATTAATAGCAAAGCAAGGTGTTCCTGAAAATCAAAGGGGGAAATAAGAGATTTCTCTTTTTATACCCACATGGGAGGATGCGTGTGGAGTTCTGAAGAGAGGCACCAGGCAGCTTGTTTTAGAGAAAAGGCAGAATGATATGTTTTGAAATCGAGAAACATAAGACCTCCGTTAGGTTTTTCCTTTTTTAAAGAAGACAAAGCTATGCAACGTGGTTTGTTTTTCCATTGAAATGTTGTTAAGAGAGAATCAATTTTCTTAAAATAATACCCAGGAATGTGAACCGGAATCATGGAATTAATATATAATATCAGTGGGATGAGCATCCTTTTAATCGAATCCATTCAGCCCCATCAGGAGAGAAAGAGCGGATGCCAACGTGTAATAGTGTGGTGATCGAAGTTTCGTTTTAATGTCTCAGGAATTGTCGGAGAAAAACATTTAAAGGTAAAACTTCACAAGCCGATATTCCAATAGCTGAGAAAATGTATGGGCTTGTTGAAGAAAAGGGGGAGAGAGATTATAGGGTTAGAGCAATATAAAAGAATGTCATCAGCATAGACTGACATTTTAACCTGATGAGAACCAACTTGGAAACCTGAAATACGAGCATCCTGCCTGATTTTGGTTAGAAAAAGTTCCAACGCAATGACAAACAATAGAGGTGATATAGGACACCCTTGCCGTGCCCCTCCAAGCAAGGGAAAATAATCTGAGGTTCTACCATTAACAAAAATTGAGGCTTTAGGACCTGGATATAACTGGGAGACTAAAGCAACCAATTTAGGTGAAAAACCAATCCATCTTAATGCAAAGAACATAAAGTCCCATCCAATCCCGTCGAAAGCTGTCTCTGCGTCCAAAGCAATAGCAACAATAGGGTGATCTAATTAAGTGTCAGAGGCTAATCGTCTCTTAACAAAGCCAGATTGTTCAGGACCTATCAGATCAGGCAGGATGGGGTCAATGCGCAATGCCTGAATCTTGGCAAATATCTTATAGTCTGTATTAACTAAAGAGATGCAATGATAGTTCTTACAAAGAGAGTGATCTTTATTCTCCTTTGGAATTAAACAAATCATGGATTGTTGGAATGTGCCTTGAGATACACCTTTATAAGTAAATAAATTAAATAGAGGTAAAAGATTGAGTAAGAGGAGTTTTGCAAAATGATAATAAAATTCAACATTAAAGCCATCAGGCCCAGGAGCCTTCCCTCGACGTAACACTGAAACTTCATGAGTGATTTCTGCTAAAGAAATATAAGTTTCTAATGAATCAAAATCAATGTGATGGACACATGCCAGTGAGTTGCTGGATGAGGCTAAAACTTACTGGCTCGCTACCCGTAGTCGGATATATCAGTGGGGTGATAAGTCCAACGCTCTCCTACATCGCCTTTGTCAACAGACACTTAGGCCCACATATATTCCTGTCATACTCGGCCTCGCGGGAGATGCACTCACTGACCCTGCAAAAATTGCGGCTAGCTTTGCTGAATATTTTACTGTCTTGTATTCTCCACAGGAGACCCTTCCGGAAGACACTATTCATTGTTTCCTAGCCGACTTGCCTTCCAGGTCTCTGCCAGATTCGGTGTGGGAAGACTTATATGCCCCGTTAACAACCAAGGAGATTCAAAGCACCCTGACCGACATGTGCACGGGCAAAGCGCAGGGTCCGAGTGGATTCCCCTGAGAGTTCTAAAAAAAGTACCAATCTCAACTGACTTCTCCGTATTTAGCAGCGCTTAACGGTGCTGCTGATGGGGGACGCCTCCCACCCAACTGGCGCCACACAGAAATAGTCATCTTTTTAAAACCTGGTCGGCCCCCAGAATTACATTCCTCATATCGATCGATTTCTTTGCTTAATATTGAGGTGAAACTCCTAGCAAAAGTCATCGCTAACCGCATAGCCCCACATTTTGCAGAGCTAATTCACTCTGACCAAGCTGGTTTTATGCCTGTTCGCGCCACTCGCCACAATATGCGCTGCGCACATAACGCGATCACCTCAATGGACCGGCTGGATGAACCAGCAGCCCTTCTCCTTGCTGATATTGATCAGGCCTTTGACTCCCTCAGCTAGACCTAACTTTTCGCACTCCTGAATCGCCTAAACATTGACCCCCGGCTCCTTAAATATATCCACCTCCTTTACACCGACATTAGAGCATCTGTCCGTATCGCGGACTGGACTTCGCAGTCATTCCCCATTGGGAGGGGAACCCAACAGGGATGTCCCCTGTCCCCCTATCTTTTCACACTAGCCATGGAGCCGCTTCTGGCTTGGATAAGACTTGATGCCCAGGTTCATGGCTTTGAGTGGTCGTGGGAAGTTTCAGACCGCATATGCAGATGATGTATTATTTTTCATAACACAACCCAATAGATCAGGCCCGCGGCAACTCAGGATAATGCAAATCTTCGGCGAGACCGCTGGTCTTTACATGAATGCTCCTAAATCCTTCCTATGGCCTCTACGGAGGGAGATCAATTGGGTGATTTGACGTGTGAGGTGATGGTGGTTCCAGACAGGTTTAAATATCTCGGGGGGTTCCTGTCGGCCTCTCAATCCATCTCATGGGACCAGAATCTGGCCCCATTGTGGACGCAGTTCAAGGAGCAAGTGTGCTCCTGGTCCCACTTGCCGCTATCCCAATTTGGTAGATCTGCCATCTTTAAGATGGTTTCTTACCTCGCCACCTTACCATCTTAACCAATTTGAAAATCACCTTTACCCAATACTACCCACCTGGTTCAGACAGTTAAATGCTATCCTTGGTTAGTTCCTCTGGGGTGGGGCTTCCGCACGTGTGGCTCTAAGAACTTGTTTCCAGTCCACATATTGCGGGGGTATTGCGACTCCAGATGTTCAAGCATAGCATGCTGCATCACACCTTCTTATCTTAAACGACTGGTGGTAAGGTGACAGAAGCGATCCAGCTTACGCGGTTGAGCGCTGGTTAATGGACACTAAATCACTACATACGATCCTATACTCAGGTCTGATGCTTAAAACGCTACCACCCGCTACTAGGACGGTGTTTGTGACATGGCGCCAAGCACTGTGTAGGATGGGATGGTGGGGTAAATTGACTAAGGAGACTCCTCTTTGGCACAACGGCCAATTACCACAACTGTCTGGGTTGCAGGGATTTGCGGTCTGGGAGGCCACTGGTATCTCAACGATTGGGGAGGTTCTGCATGTTCAGACCCTGAAATCCTTTCAGGAGCCTCAAACTGAATTTGACATGCCCCGTTCGCAATTCTACAGATACCTTCAATTTCATCAGGCATTTTCCCCCTACATAGCACGTCAAGACACTATACCCGTCTTCAACCTCATAGAGGCCAAGGTCTTTATGGGAAAAATGGGTGAACATAAAATGTCAGCAATATATCACACATTAGTGACCAATGGCCCCACCTCACTCAACAAAACACGGGATGCCTAGAAAGCGGATATTGGACCTATTGACGACAATGACTGGGTTAAGGCACAAGAATCCCAATGCGGTGCAGCCATAGCAGCACGCCTCCGCCTTATCCAATTCAAATATCTCCACCGGGTATACTTCACCAGTCATAGGCTCTGGCAGGCAGGACTGTTTGATTCCCCTTTTTGTCTGTGCTGCGAAGCAGCAGAGGGCACTCTCCTACATACGGTTTGGCAATGCATGGTGCTGTCAAGGATTTGGCATGGGGTGATAACCTGTCTCTCAGAAGTTTTGGGTTGGAACATTCCACAATCATCCCGCTTGGCTATGCTTCATATCATGGGGGCAATAGGTATAAACACCATCTGTTATTCCTTGTACTTAAGTTGGTGAAGCAAGACATTGCCAGGACATGGAAGGATGCCTCCCCGCCATCTGTGGAGGCTTGGAAACGGGGTCTCGACTTGTGCATGGGACTGGAAATACCAATTGTCAAGGCTAGGGGGTGCCCCCAGAAACACCCAAAGATATAGAAAAGGTGGGCAGACTATAGGGTCTTTATTTGGAGCTCATCCCCCTGCATTACATAAAGAGGACCTGACATGATGATCACATGATGAGCGACAAACCAGATTATAACTATGCTTGTATTCAACTAGGGCGGCTGCAGGCTTTTTATATCAGTCTAAATATTAGAACTATGGCACTGGTGTTTATTGTTTTAGTTTTAACCCAGATATCCTTACATTCCAAGTTGCTATATTTGGCTACTGTAAATGTTGACATCACTATTACTACTATGTTTATTGTGCTATCAGTAACCCTGGTTTCTCCAGGGCTGTTGTGTCTGTCGACAATAACATTTTGTTGTGAAGAAAAAAAAAAATCAATGTGATGGGAAGGAGGAGAAGGAATGGACTGAAAATAAGTGGAGAGATCCGACTGCTTTGGCTGCATTTGTGGGGAGTATACATTTTTATAAAAAGAAACAAATTCATTTAGAATATCATTGGCTTTAAAAAGAGGCATCCCCGCAGGGCCCTGTAAAGATTCTATTCTAATTCTGTCACTTCTTACTTTTAAATAATTAGCCAGCAGTTTCCCCATTTTATTCTGGCCCTTATAGTAGCGAGCACTACTTTTCAATAAATAGGAAGAACAAGCATCAGTAGATAACCTATTAAAAGTGAGTTTGGCGTCAATAAGGTTTTTCAAAGAAGACTCATCATTGGAGTAATAGTAAGTATATTCTAGCTGTCAGATTTTATTAAGTAGTTGGGTAGAATGGGCATCTAGAGATTTTTTCTTTTGTGAGATGAAGTTTATTATAATACCTCTGGCGGCAGCCTTGAAGGAGTCCCAAATCATTACGAAGGAGGAGTCTGAGATTGAGTTGATAGCGAAAAATTTGGAGATAAAGAAATTAAATTGTAGGATACATTTAGGATCTAAGAGTAAGGCGTTGTTCAAGCGCCAATAAACACACAATTTGAACAAGGGAGTCCTAGGGAAAATTTTAAAGACCACTAAAGGATTATATCCCCAAGCAACTATTAACAAAACACAGAAATCCTAGGGTCTATGGACTACCTCTAAGTATTATTTAAACCTATGTGGTAGTAAACCTGACTGGTGAAAAGGTAATGGATTCAATATGTATAAGGGCAGATCCCTTTAAGGACGAAATCCCTCACTCACCAATGGTGACATGCTTCATCATAGGGACTCTCCTCCCAAGGGAAAAACCTAGTTCCCTTGGGGGCTACAACCCCCTCACTGAGAGGGAGGAGCTCAGGGATGTTTTATCTCTAGTATTTAGGACTGACTAAGTCCAAATATGATGAGCAAGAAAGTGTGAGCAAGGGTGCAGCGCAAAAAATAAAGTTAGTGAATATGTGAAAAACGGTGATGAGCTAAAACTGGCTAAGAGGCACCAAAGCCAACTTTAATCAAAAGGTGCCTACTGTCAGGATTTAAAAAGCAGTACACCTGCAGTAAGGATTTAGAACTGCTATGGTGTGGGTTTTAGATGGTCAACATGTTTCAGCCCACGAAGACCAAAGGTGGATCGGGCTTTCGTCAGGACCTATTAGGAAAACGCTACTGCACGTGAATAAAGTGAATAAACTATACCAAAAAGGATATCGGGCCAATGCAATATCATCGGCCTATATCTGAACCTGCATGCACCTAGAATGAAAAGAAGATGCCACATGTCAGGAGAAAGTAATATGTGTCATGACAGTATGAAAAGTTTACTGAAAAACAAGATCTGCATATACATAAACAAAAGACAGAGATACCTTACCCGCAAAGGCTGGGTACAGGATCTCACCTCTCGCCTGGCAACCGCTCAGGAAGGCAGCACGCTCTACAAAAAAACGGGGTTTCATGATATTGTGGGGTGCGATAAGAGTCATCAAAATCTCAGAGGATGATCGTATGGTGGTCAGACGCTTAGCATATCGATCATAAAAAGATTACCATTAGTATGGGGAGCTATAAATCATGAAGAAAGAAGCGGGGTGAACCCATATAATAACACCCTCTACACATGTTTATGGGATTTAAGTAGGAGCTCAAAAGATACTAAACACTTAGCCTACTACCCATCAATCTCACTAAACAGAAGTGGAGCTAACCACAACCTGTGTGCAGGACAAACTGGAACGTCTAACACTCAGCATCCAAGTCTCAAAAGACAGCATAATTCGTTAAAACTGCCGCGCTGATAGGCATCAACAATGCTAGAAAACACTCACCTATCCGTCGGTGCCGCTAGACCGGGAGAGCCTGCTGCCGGAGGTAACTGTAAGTACACGACCGCGCTCTTAAATAGCCAGTATCGTAACATCCTAATCGCACTCAGGTGGAGATAGTAGTGTGTAATTGTCGCGCATGCCCAGTACAGAATGTGATACAGCGCATGCGCGGAGTCAAAACACCGTTTGTTCAAGATAACGGTAACGGTGTTCTATTGCGCAGGCCCAAAGAAAGTCCTGCTAGGTCGTGAAATGGAATAAAAGTGCTGGTATGGTTCCTATAACAGAGGGGCCGTGTCGCGACCTGGCTACCCACACGTGTCCACAATGTTATGAAATAAATAAATACCCTGCAATGGTGAGGACACATACGTCAACCTCCGAGTCTAAGAGGAGATTGACATCGCGGCTGATTGAAGGGTGAAGACTGGTAACACAGGCAATATTCAAACCTGAGGGCGTGCATTGTGTGACTCAAAGATTATACACGCAAAAGCGCTATGTACAAAAATGAATTTCTGGGTAAAAGAAAAAGGATATGAGCCCATATGATAGATATGTGGGCGCTCCGTGTAGAACCACGGAGTATAGAAGCAATAATATACCCTCAAGAGAGGTAGGGGTGTTGAAATAAACCCTTGTCAGTGACTAGGTGTATTGAGCAGACCCACAGTGGGTGACGCAGAAAAAAAACACAACACAGTATAACAACATAGTGGGTGAATGTAGTCACTGAACCACACAAGTAAAGATAACAGGGATGTTCACCCCGAGGTGCACTACAGTCCAAAACTTAATTGCAGCTCAAGGGCCAACAAACCAAGGCACTACAAACAGAAAGTAATACCAAAATGGCAGGGGACTTCACCCGGAGGAATTGGCACCTGAACCTGAGACACATCAGTAGTGTTAAAGTGACACCCAGGGAATGTCATAATTCAGACCAGACTTATCAGTGTCCAATTTATAAACCCATCGTTGTTCTTTCTTGAACAGAAAAGAAGCAATATCTGTCAAGTGAGTGGGAATAAAAGGGCGTTCTAACACAGTCCACTTCAAATCTTGGGGACTATGTCCAGCCGTCACAAAATGTTGGGTCAATTTTGTGGAAATTGTCTTGCAGCGAATAGTGCTCTTGTGTTCCAGTATGCGTGTCTTCACCTTACGTGTCGTCATACCAACATACCGGAGTAAGCAGGGGCACGTGATAAGGTAAATTAGATTATTGCTGTTACAGTTTGTATGACCAGCCAGAATCCAAGGTTTCAAAGTCCCAATATCAATCTCGGTGGTGTTTGCAGTGTGTGCGCATGCAGCACAGTTGCCACAGGGGAAGTGCCCACGTACTCTCGGCAAGTCCCACAATGTGTCTTGAAGATGTTTCCTGTTCTCAAGTGGGCGGGTATGTACAAGCCTATCTCTGATGTTGGTACTGCGTCTGAAAGCAAACAGGGGACGAGGTAAAGGGTTCGTCCCGATATTGAGTATCTTCCAGTTTGCCAAAATGCTTTTCTTGATCTGATTCGAAAAGCTACAGAATGTATTGACACAAGTCAGTCTGTTCGTCGTTTCTTTAGGACTGCTCAGTTCAAGTAATGCAGCCCTGTTATTGTTCGCTGCACGTTTCAGAGACTGTTTTACCAACTTTTTGGGGTAGTGTCTGGTCACTAGCTGATTTGACAGTGCTCTAGCATGTTCGTAGTACTTGTCCGTCGTAGAGCAGTTCCTCCTAGTTCGCAAAAACTGCCCAAAGGGCGGGTTTTGGCGCAAGGCTTTAGGATGGAAACTGTCATATAGCAAAAGTGAGTTTCTTGCCATCGGTTTCCTATACAATTCGGTGCGAAGGCCACCGTCAGCCGGAAAGATCAAAACATCAAGAAAAGGCAAACTCACTCTGCTGAACTCACAGGTGAACCTCAGAAAAGCATAACGGGTGTTTAACCAAGCTCTAAAGTCAGTGATGGAAGACAACGACCCTGTCCAAATGACAAAAACATCATCGATGTACCGTCTCCAACAACGTATGTGATGTCTATATGGGTTGAGAGGGCACAAAATGTGTTCCTGTTCAAAACTATGGACATAGAGGTTCGCTAAGCTCGGAGCGAACACACTGCCCATAGATGTACCGGACACTTGTAAGAAAAGCTGTTCCTCAAATCTGAAAAAATTCTCCTTCATGGCGATACGGGCACAATTCATAATGAAGGGCACAGGAGTGATGGAATCAGGGGCATGCTCCATGAGCAAGTCCTCAATCTTGGCTAAAGTCTCATCTTGTGGAATGCAGGTGTAAAGCGATTCCACGTCAAAAGAGACAAGGAAATCGCTATCCACGTTGAAGTCAATTGTTTCAATAAGATTGAGAACATCTTTGGTGTCTTTGAGGTAGGTTGGCATGTCCAAAACAAGTGGATGTGAAAAATGATCCACAAAAGTGGACAGCGGTTCCAACAGAGACCCCAAACCCGAGATGATGGGACGTCCCGGAGGTGGCCTCTGTGCTTTATGTACCTTCGGTAAAACATAAAAGTATGGAATAACAGGATGGCTTTGAATAAGAAAACCTGACTCCTGCTCAGTAATCCAACCATTTGTTACTGCCTCCTCTACCACGATTTTGATCTCCTGTTCCAATCTAGTGGTAGGGTCTTCCCGTAGGGGTTTATAAAACTGAGTGTTACCCAACTGTCTCAAGCATTCCGCGCGATACGCAGAAGAGTCCATTATCACTATGGCCCCGCCTTTATCCGCTGGTTTGATAGTGATCGTCTCATCTGTAGCTAGGGACTGCATGGCCCGCCGCTCTCTCTTATTCAGGTTTTGAAATTGTCTGGCCTCCTTAGTACGAAATTTGGAGACTTGGCTGATTACAGCTTGCTCAAATGTGAGGACCTGCGGTGGAAACTGATTAGGCAGAGGATTAAACGTTGATTTGTTCCTAAGCCCAGTGTTCGTTTCGACCTCATCCGTATGTTCCAGATGTTTATCACGGAAAAAGAATTGAAGACGGATCTTGCGAAAAAACTGCGCAAGTTCTTGTCTAATCTGAAAAAAATCACCATGGAAGGTAGGGACGAACCCTAAACCTTTGTTGAGGAGAGCCTGTTCATCCTCATTGATGGTTCGACCACTCAGATTGATCACTACGTCGTTTCGTGACTCTGTCATGCTCCTGGTGGACCGTGCTGGTGGATTGTCCGCCCAGTGAACCTGAGATCTCTGGTTCCGGCGTTTTCCTCTTGACCTGTTTCGGCCAAAGTCTAAAAAAGACTGGTTGGAATACAGCTGGGGTTGCGGTTGAAACGGAAACATATGACCTTGTGGAGGCACAGGGGGGAAACTATAGGGTCCCGGTGTCCACCATTGAGGTTGAAATGGAAAAGGTGGTGGGCCACCCCGTTGGTTCCTCCATTGGCCCCTGTTGGTACGTTGTTCAAGCGCCATCTACCTGAGCGTGGAGAGAAAGGGAGAAGGTCTAAATCCACATGTACTGGAGCGAGATCTGTTATTAAAATTGATCCTATCTCAGCTTGAAGGGGATGGTGAGCTAAAGATTTGCTCAGGAAAAGATAATCAATACGGGATTGTGAATGCTGTGGAGCTGAGTAAAAACTGTACTCCCGGAGGTCTGGATGGCAGAGTCGCCATATATCAACTAACGATTTACTTCGTATTGTGAAAGTAACGTGTGAGTGCATTTTAGATGGAACAAATTTAACTGTTGAGTGCCTGTCCAATATGGGGTCATGAATTTGGTTACAATCACCACCGAATATAATAAAGTCATCATCATATAAAAACACTTTCTCAGAGATTCCTGTCCAGAAAACCTTATTGACAGAGACTGGACCATATGCATTAAAAATAACTAAAGGTATCTTATCAGCAAGGAGTTTAACAACAACCCGCCGACCTTCTGTATCAGATTCTTGATGAACAACTGAAACATGCAATTTCTTATGGCAAAGAATTAGAACCCCATTCTTCTTACTTAAAGCAGGAGAATGGAAGACATGACCCATCAGCATTTCTTCAACTTGGAAGCTTCAGATTCAGAAGGATGTGATTCCTGCAGCATTGCAATGTCAGTTTTTAATTTGGCTAAATGAGATAACATGTGTTGTCTTTTAATAGGGTTATCTAGCCCTTAAATATTCCATTTAGTAACCCGGAATGTAACTTTAAGATATGAACATGAACAATCAATATGCTTACAGTAGCGAGATTGAGGTTTGGATAAAACAAAAATGAAAGAGAAAAATTATAGGAATAAAGTGTTTGTTTACTAAGAAAAAGAAGGAAATGGAGGATGCGTTAACACTAGGATAGTTCTATGTAAATAGTGGCCTCTGCTGCCTCCCTCATCAAACAAATAAGTTATCTCTGGCATGAAAAGGATCACTTCTAGGTGAAATGTGGGCAGTCTTGGCATATTAAGGGCATCCTTAGCATGATTGTGCTTACCTCTTGCATAATGCTGGCCTCCCTTTGCATATTGTTGGCATCCTACGTTTTATGGAGCCCAGTCCTGGCATAGTGCTGCTCCTGCATGGTAGTATTTATTCTTGACATATTGTAGGCATTCTCAGCATGGTAGTGCCAGGCAATGCTCCTTATTTATGGCATCATGCTGTCATCCTGAGCAATAAGGAGACCACCCTTGGCATAATGTGAAAACTGGAATAATAGTAGTCATAATGGCATGTTTTGATGGTTCCCACCCCTGCAATAATAAATTATGTCCTTAGCATATTGTGAGCATCCTTAATAGGAGAGTGGACATCTCTGGCAAATACTGATACTCACATTCCTGTTGTTGGCTTGTGGACACATTTGTGGCAATCACTGCAATAATGGTGGATACCACTAGCATGTGATAGATATTCCTGGCTTTTGGTGGTAGTACTTAGGGGCAGATTTATAACGGACTTGCGCCACTTTTACGCTGCATTTGCGTCACTTTTGTGACGCAGCGGCGGCGTAAACCCTGCGCCATGTTGCGCCCCGTTTACAACGTGACGTATCTAGGGAGATGCGTCACGTTGTAAGGCCTGCGCCACATGTGGGCGTACCTGCACAGGGGGGGGGCGTTCCGGCGCAGGAACGCCTCCGAAAAGTAGCTGAGTGAAATCTACAAGATTTCACTCAGTCACTTTTCCGGCCATGCTGCGTCAAAACCCTGCGCCTGCTTGAAGCAGGCATAAGGATTGACGCAGCATTGTAACAATAGGGCAACCCCGAGCCTTGCTGGAGCTGCGTCGCGCTTGCGACGCAACTCCAGCAATGCGCCAACCTTCCGCCATCAGATGCGTCACGCATCTGTTTATCCTTGCGCCACGATGCGCTGCATTGTAAATGAGGCGCATCTATTGTGGCAAGGGTAAACTTTCGTGACGCATCTTCCCTGGCGCATCCATGCTGATTTGCAGGGATGCGCCAGGGAACATACATCTGCCCCTAGGTATCTAGGGCAGATTCTGTCCATGCCTGACAGTAATAAATGTTACTTATAAACATGAGAAGGGTATATTTGAGAACCAAAAGTATATTTGCTAAAAATGAAAAGCTGATACACTAAATGTATTTGTATCTATAAATTGCAACCATGTCTGTGGAAATTAAATGTATTTATTTAATGCATCATTTTAATAGTTAAATGCATGCACTTTCACAAACTGATGAGCTGATATTTGGAGGGGAAAAAAAAGCATTTCAAAATATATTTGAGTTATAATTGAACTGAGTTCAGGAGATATTTTGCTGATGTTGTTTCCTTGGTGCCAGTGTGCACCAACTGCTGTGGCAATTACATCATTTTGTTTTTTGGCATTGTGTCATAATGATAAAGCTATTTATGCCATTATCACTTCTGCTTTATGGAGCCTGAGCATGTAATACTGTGGTAATCTGTCAGCTTCTGGACCGGTAAAGCCTCTGTAACTTTAAAGGTAGTTGTGCTGTATATATATTTACACCATTTCCAATAATGTTGCTTATAGCATGAGACTCAGAGATCTGTAACTTTTCATTTTTCTAACCAGCTTCTACATATATTTAAGACATGGGCAAACTGGGTAACTGCCGAGGGCCACCACTCGGTAACTGCTGAGGGCCACCACCTTTCAAGTTCTCGCCCATGTTAAAGTCATCTGTCTATTTATTTTTTACTTCTGCCTCTTTCTCTGTCTCAACCTTTCTCCCTCCTTCTGACTACATCTGACTGTCTCTCTCACCCTACTCATAGATCACCAGTCTCTCTAATTACCTTCCTTACTCTACCTCACCTCTCTTTTTACCTATCTCCCTGCTTCTCTGTCTACCTTCCTTTAATATGCTATTTATCTCACCTCCATCTGCCTAGCCTAAGTCCTGAGGGGTCCGGGCCTGTCCAGGTGCATCCCCGAGCTATTGTATTTACAATTTTTGAGTACACCTGAGATATACTATTGCATATGTGCTTTTGTAAAAGAAAAAGCCTTCTGTGTGATGAAGTCCATGCACCTCTGAATGAGTGCAGCGGGGTCCTCTTTTAATGTAAAGTTTATCTATTTTTTTTATTATGATGTTTTCTAAATAATATGCTGAATCCTTTGCTCCCTAATACCGGCATGGTTGGGGTTAATTAATTATGATGTTGAACTATGAATTGTACATGTTTTAATGATCATTATTTAATGCTCAAATAAAGCTTCTTTGATTTGCTTTGATTTATATCTGTATCTTCGTTTACCTCATTTCTCTCTAATTCATCAATAATTAAAGCCCAGTCCTTCTCTCTAGCTCACTACTCGATGTACCCTTTACCTCTTTCTCTGCCTCACATCTCTCTCCTTACTTCACTGCTTCTAACTCACTCCTCTCTCTTTCCCACTGACTTTCTTCCCATCTCTACTCCTCTCTTTCCCAACTTCCTCTACCTTACCTGTCTACCTCACCTCTCTCTATCACGACCATGATTATAACTATATCTCCCTCTGCAGCTCTACCTCATTACCTGTCTCTTTACGTCTCTCGTCCCTCTCACCTCATATTTCTTCATCTCTGTAACTCTGTTTCATCTTCTTCACCTCTGTGTCCACTTAACCTTTCTGGTCTCCATGTCTATTGCAACCCTACCTCTCTATTCAACTCACCACTGTCTTGGTCACCTCTGTCACAGCCTTATTTCTTTACGTTACATGATCACTAACATGCTTACCTCTAACTAACCTACCTCTCCCTCAACTACCTAACCCATCAATTCACCTTGCTGTTCATTTGCTCCCCCACCTCTCCACTGCCCATCTCTTTCTACCACTGGTACCGCGTCCTCATATCTCTGTCTCACGTTCTCTACATTTGCCACTTCATCTCTGTCATTGCACCTTCTCTCTTGCTCAGCTCTCTGTCTCTCATTCTGTTTTTCAAATCACCCTCTCTACCTCACCTGTCTCTCAAGATCTCACCTCTATATCTACCTCACTTCTCTCTGTATCTCACCCTCTCTCGCTACCTCTACATCAATAAGAGATATCCCCTCTTTATCTACAACATCTTTGTACCTCTGCCTCACTTTTCCCTCTAGTCCTCCTCTTTTTCTTCCCTTCACCCCCAACTGTTCCAATCTCTCTTTACCTGACCTTTCGTTCTGTACCTCAATCACATCTTCTTCCACTCTCTATCCTACCCTCTAACTTGTATCTTTCAGGACTTCGCTCACTATTTAACCCTCACTTCTTTACTTATCTACATGCATCTCTCTTTGCCTCTATTCCTCTCTAACTCCCATCTCTCTCTGCCTCACTCCTGTGCCCTTCTCCGTCTCTCTCCAATCCAGTTTCCTTATATCTAGCGGTCTCTACATTCCAACCCTCATTCAAAAGCCTTACCTTTCTAGTTACTGTAGTGTCCAGAGGGACAGGGTAGGCCTAGGGGCATGGGGGACCACTCAAACAAAGAAGGGACACAACAGTCAGGGTCACTGGAGTGGGCCGAAGACCACGAGCGGTCTCGCGCCCGTTTATTTATACCTTCGGGCGTGCCCGCCCTCCGGGTGCGTGGGTGCGTGCTCAGCGTGCTGGAACGGGCCGGGTGGCTCCGTTACCACATCCCTCCAATCTTTTAGATACAGAGATCATTTATCACGGAACAGTTCTGCTCTTGCGCACACCACGCAAAGTCTCTGAGTCTCTTACTTGGGGCTGGGTTTGGCCGAAGGCCATACGGCTGGCTCCGGGGACCGTCTCCTTGGCCGGTTCCACAAGCTCCTCTGCCACTGGGTGCCCTTGCCTCTTCGGAGGGCCCGTCCTCTCGGTCTCCCGCGCCGGGCGGTGGGGGTGCGCTCTGCGATGTGCTCGCCTGCCCTCCTGGTGAACTGCACCCTTCTCGGGCCTCGAGCTCCTCCTCCGGCGGGTCAGTCTCAGGGGAGACGGAGGTGATTCTTTTGAACCAAGACGCATTTCGAGTCACCGTCCGTGTTCCTCTCCGGGCTGACACCATGGTGCCCTGCACCCCGGTCACCTCCCACACTTCCGGTTCAAACGGGGTGCGATACTTCCAATTCGGGTACCGGTCTTTCAGGATGACCCCGTCTCCCACCTGGAGACTCCTCGCCTGGGCTCTCCTCGTCCTACTGGCCTTCTCGTTGGAGGTCCGCCTTCTCCCTTGAGCCGCCTCTTGGTCTAGCGGCCGAGGCTGCCACACGTGACTCGCCGGGATATTGTCTCTGGGGGCCTTCTTGAACAGAAGGTGCGCTGGCGCACACCGAGTCGTACAGTGAGGTGTCCGGCGGTATGCACTTAGGAACTGCGAGAGGCATTGATCCGCGTCTTCCCCTTGCTCGACTCCGATCCTCAGAGCCCGGTTCATCGTGCGCATAAATCGTTCCACCTCTCCATTCGCCTGGGGCCACTGCGGGGTGATCTTCCTGTGCCTGACCCCTCGAGCTGCTAAGTAGTCCTGGAACTCTCGTCCCTGGAATGGTGGCCCATTGTCCGACCGGACTTCCTCAGGTAGGCCCATCATGGCAAATATGCGGTCCAGCGCCGCTCGCACCTGGTTGAATGCTGTGGAGGAAACCACTTCCACCACCGGGAACTTGGAGTGCGAATCCACCACCACTAAGGTGTGTCGCCCATCCGGGAAAGATCCAAAGTCCACACTCAACTTGGACCAGGTTTCCAGACATGGGTCCTCCTTAATCACCGGATGAGGTGCCGGCTCGCCCCCGGTGATGTTACACGAGTGACAGTTGCGGATGACTTCCTCAACCAATGCATCCATCCGAGGGAACCACACCTTGCTCCGCAGCCTGGCCTTGGTCTTGGAGACGCCTTGATGCCCTTGATGCGCCAACCTAACCACCTCTCCTTGGAGACTCTTCGGAATGACGAGTGTTGCTCCTCTCAAGACCACGCCATGCGGCCCCTCGCTGAGTTCACTCTGCGCGTTCCACATTTGCTGCCGATAGACTCTCTCATCTTCAGTGAGGGCCTGCACCCCGTCCAGGAAGTTCCGCCAGTGGTGGGTTGCCAGCGTGCGCTTCACCTTTACGAGGCAATCGTCCAGCTCCGTGGCTTTTCCGATGTCTTCCAGCGTGAGTGCCACCGGGCATGCCGCTTGCGACACCAATCGGACGAACTCTTCCGTGCCTCGCTCATCTGACTGATCAGGGCGCGCCGGCTCCGGGTGCCGGGACAGGAAGTCCGCCGGGTTGTTGGCCCCGGGTCGGAACACTACCTCAAATCGGTAAGCTTGCAATTGGACTGCCCATCTCTCGATCCTCGGGGGCCCTAGCCACGCCGTGCCGGCGAAAAGCGGGACAAGGGGCTTGTGGTCGGTGACCACCCGGAAGTCGTGACCATATAGGTAGAGATGAAAATGCTGACAGGCCCACTTGATGGCCAGCGCCTCCCGCTCAATCTGCGCATACCGCATCTCCGTGGCCGTCAAGGCCCTGCTGGCGTATGCGGTCGGGACCCATTCCTTTGCCTCCGTTTCCTGCATCAGGACTGGGCCCAGCCCAACGGGGCTCGCGTCCACCACCACCTCTGTCCGCCGGTGGGGTCTGAAGTATGCCATGACCTTGTCGTCGATCAGCGTGTCCTTGACCGCTTGGAACGCCAGATCTTCCTTCGCCGCCCAGGTCCAGGGCTGACCACTCTTCGTGAGAAGCCGGAGCGGCTCCGACAGGGACGCCAGGTTGGGAATAAAACGTCCACAGTAGGTTGCCATCCCTAGAAAACTCCTGACCTCGGTGGCGGAGGTGGGCCTCGGGGCAGCTCGGATCGCCTCCGCTTTCTTCGGATCCACTCTCAGGCCTTCCCTCGAGAAGATGTAGCCGAAGAACTCGACCGACTCCTGGTAGAAGGAGCACTTGGCCTCGTGCAGGGTGAGGCCGATATCCGCCAGCCGCTGCAGCGTGTCTCGCAGATGCCGATGGTGTTCTTCCAGAGTCTTTGAGAACACCAAAATGTCGTCACTCAAATTGATGACTCCCTGGAGACCCAAGAGAGTCTCCCTTATGGCATTTTGGAACACTTCGGCCGCTGACGAAATCCCGAAACTCAACCGCTTGTATCTCCGCAGGCCAACGTGGGTGGAGAAGGTGGTGATGTTGCGGCTGTCTGGGTGGAGTTCGAGCTGATGGTACCCCGCGTTGAGATCCAGTTTCGTGAACCACTGCGCGCCGTTGAGGTCGGCCACGATATCGTCCATGGTGGGCGTGAGGTGTCTTTCGCGCTTGACTGCCTTGTTCGGGAGGCGCATATCCACACACAAACGGATGGCGCCTGGCTGCTTGGGTTTGGGCGCCACAACTAGGGGGGACACCCATGGGGTGGGACCCGATACCTTCTCGATTACCCCTAGGTCCTCCAACTTCTTCAACTCCTCCTCCACCCGTGGTCGCAGGAGGAATGGTATTCTCCTGTGACGCAGCGCCATGGGCCGGACCGTCGGGTCCACGTGCAGTTTGAACTGTTTCCCGCGTAGGCACCCTAGACCTCGAAACAGCATTGGAAAGTCCTTCAACATCTCCCTTGCATGCAGGTCATGCACCTGATTCGCGAAGAACACCAGCGCCAGATCTTCGGCGGTGTGACAGCTCAGCAGGGTGCCCCTCTTGCCTTCCGCCACGTGGAACGTCGTGGCCAGCTTCCTGCCATCACTGACGACCTCAACGTCGATCACCCCTCGCAGGGACAGTGGCTTGTCACTGTCATATGTGAAGATTTGGGCTTTGGAGGGCCTCAGGGGTGGTCGTGGCGACAGCCTCTCATACTGGCAGCTGTCCATGACGTTCACCGACGCCCCCGTGTCGATGAGAGCGCTCACCGGGGACCCGGCCACCGTGATGTCACACATGGGCGGCGGTCTTCTCCTCGTGCCTTCCCGGCCCACGAATGAAACGAAGAATACCTCCTCTTCCTCCACCTCTTCATCGAACTCTGTCTTGGTGTTTTCGCGCAGGGCGGCGGATTCCTCCGCCGTCAGTTGGTGCACGCGCGCCGCAGCTCCACGCGGGCCGGAAGCACCGCCGTGCCCCCTTCTGCCGCCTCTGCAGACCTTTGCGAAATGGTTCGCCCGTCCGCACTTCAGACATGTTTGTCCCTTTGCGACGCACCGGCCGCCAGGCGGGTGACCTAGGCCGCAGTTGCCACAGGCGCTGCCCTGCGGAGCCCTCGCGGCTCCTCGCTGCTGGTTCGGTCGCTTCTGCAGCACATCCACCCTCTCTTCCTTGACTGCCGGCGGTCTCGGGGCCGTAGCTGGCCGGTTGAGGGCAGCCTCCATCTCGTCCGCCCGAGCGTTGGACAGCTCGTGAGACCGGCCCAGGATCAGGATGTCATCTAGGGAGATGCCTGGCTGCCGTAGGATAAGGCGCCGCAACGGGACCGACCTGCAACCCTGTATGAGCTGAGCCCGAATCTCTGCTCTCTGGTCCGGTAGCTCGCAGGACAGCGAGAGTTTTCGGATGCGGGCATAGAAGACGTCGATGCTTTCGGTTTCCTCTTGTCGCGCCCGGCGGAGCTTAAACCACTCAAAGTCGGGATTGGTTTGGGGATCAAAATGGCGGTTCAGGGCCCTTATGGCGCCCGCATAGTCGTTGGCGTTCCCCCTATCCGGTAGGGTCTCGAAGAGGTCGTACAGTTCTTCGCCACCGTAGCACATGAGGAGAGACCTCTTGACCGTATTGTCCGTCTCCCGCACCCCGACAAAGTAGTGCTCCAGCCGTCCGATCCATGAGCGCCACCGCACCGCCGCCGTGGAGGGGTCCGACAGTTCGCTGAACGGCGGCAACGGGGCTACCGCACTGTGTCCAGGCGCGGCGCCCGCGGGATGCGCGGCGGCCGCTGGCTGTGGCGGCTGCGCTGCACCACCTCCGCTGGTGGCTGGGGTGGACATGCTCATCGCTCCTCACTTTCAACTCCCAGGCCGTGGCTGCAGGTCTGCTGTCCAGGCGAGACCACCGTCACACTCCTTCCCCTTTTCAGGCCGATGCAGGCCACCTGCCTGTTGCTGCGCGGAGGCGAGACCAACGGCTGTGCTCCGTGACACAGACAAGTTGCCTGGCTGGTGCTGCGCGTGGGCGAGACCACCTGTATCTTTTTTTTTTTTTGTTTGAGCTTTATTGGCACGATCTTCCCCTGCAGGCACCCCTGAGGACGCCTCTTGCTGCACGTCTCCCTCGGGGCCTTCCCAGCCAGAGCTACGACGAGCTCTTCAATGTCAGACGCTGGCAGGGCTCACGAGGGCCGACTCCTCCCCTCCGATATGAGCACACCTGCAGTGCGCACGGGTCAGGACTCTCAGCGCGAGGGCGCGCTCGACGAGGTCCGCTTCGTTCCACCTCCGCGGAGAGCGCCGGACACCGCCAGGCAAGACAGCAGGTGCGCAGGAGGGGCGAGGCGCGGGTAGGCTCCGCCCTCGTCGCCAATGTAGTGTCCAGAGGGACAGGGTAGGCCTAGGGGCATGGGGGACCACTCAAACAAAGAAGGGACACAACAATCAGGGTCACTGGAGTGGGCCGAAGACCACGAGCGGTCTCGCGCCCGTTTATTTATACCTTCGGGCGTGCCCGCCCTCCGGGTGCGTGGGTGCGTGCTCAGTGTGCTGGAACGGGCCGGGTGGCTCCGTTACCACAGTTACCTCTCTTCTCTCAAACTACCTGTTTCTCTGTCTGTCTTTGTTTATGGCTACATGCCGTTCCTCTATTTACGCTTTGCATCTCCTTGCTTCGTGTACCTCTTTTTCCACCCATCTGTCGCTGCCTGCCTTCTCTCTTTAGTTCCGCTCTCTCACGACTCACTGCTCGCTGCCCTTCTCCCGCCCCCTCGGATTTCCTTTACTTAGCTTAGCTGGACGAGGCTGTCTGAATAGAATGGAAAGAGAGGAGGGACAAGCCAAGGCAAGTCATGAGACAATTACTGGATTTCCTCAAATGAAGTGCAGAAAGTCTGCTGTGCGGCGCTTTCACTGTTACAGCATGAATGCCACCGGGGAAAGGGGAATTTATTTGTGATTACAAATATTCAGCAATTAAAGATACAATTTCAAGCACTATGTACATGCACCTATTTGAGGCAACGTCTACCAAGTTCCCCTTACTGTATCTTTCCTACAATGGCAAGTGCTAAACTGACACTGAATTACGCAGAAAAGATTGTTGTTGTCAGACACTAAAAAATATATGTCTAAGATCCAAGCACGTCAAAGAAATGGCTTTCAGTACTATTCGGCTGGTGGACTGTGGGCAGTTTGAGTTGTTAGCTTTAGTTGCCCCGTTGATGAAAGTTTAATGAATGTGTCAATAGTATCTAACTTCCCAAGCGCTCGAATCAGCTGAAAATGCATAAGAAATTTAAGGTTCTCTAGAAAGGGGGCATCAAACTATTGCTTGCCCGGGCACCAAATATCCTTCGAAGGGGGCACTACAAGCCTCTTCCAAGCAGAGTTTCTGTCATAACGTATGAGAGGAAATCTACGTGGAAAGGGAAATAAGTGAAATGTAGAAGAAAATACTTTACACATTCTGAAAATGTTTGGCAGGTGAAGGCTTTCTTGGGCAGAGAGAACCCACACCACCTCTGGGGAAGGCCAGACTTGTATAGTGGAGCATGACAATGTTTTATCCAATTTATGAGAAAATTGTGCTAAAAATGTCCAATCTGCATTGTTTTTTTTTTTTTATAAACTCTGATTTGTGGTGAGCCAGAGGCTTTGCTTGCTCGCTCAGTTTAAAGCGGTGGGTGTTTAAGTACACCACTGGTGCATTTTGAGAGCTTTATGGGTGTTTTAACAGTCTAAACGTATGTGCCTGTTGTAGGTTAGAGGAGATGTGTTCTCTGAATGTTTCATTAGTGTGTTCTCAGTGTCTCATGAAAAAACAAGAAAAAGAGCATCGTGAGAGCTCTATGGTTTCTCTGTATTAAGACAGGGGTACACCCTGTATGGCATCACAGGGCAACATTGATTGACACTTTTGTACCGTGTTGGAATGTCAATATCGGTCACTATGTAGGGGTACACTGTGGAAGAGACTTGCTGGAGTGGAGAGCCGTGTGTCACAGGGGCGCTGCTTCATCTGTGGCAGGAACATGTTTCCATGCCGTGGAGTTTTGTTTGGGTCCACAATGTTCACACCAATTCTTGAATGATTCGCAGATATTGAGAAACAGGACCCCTGCGGCAGACTCAAGTGCCTGGGATCTCTCATTAATTCCTTTTTAGAACTGCTTGTAAAACCTTTGACTTTTTGCCAATATATTTGCAAATAGTGCTTAAAATACACAGTTTGAACTAAATGTTTCAAAGTTGTCCTTGGGGAGAACCCTAGACAGTCCCCTGGAGAGTGTCAAGCGTGCTCACTCGCTCAGTCCAATGTGCAGCTGATGGGAATTCTTTGGTCAGTGCTGTTTTTGGTTCTCCGTCCACCCTTGCAGGTGAAGACCTGTGGCCCCACGTAATGTGTGCGTAGTTGCGCTGAGATTATGCCTCGCTCTCTCAGGTGCACCCTCAAGCTCCGAATAAATACTGACCTTTCTCCAGAGTTTTCAGCTGTGGTGATCCTGGACAAGCGTTGAGGACTACTCGTGATCTGGCATAAACAAAGTAGTCAAAGGTGTTAACCCTGAGCACCTGCGTAAACAACAGACAAGGGCAGGGTACTCAAGGACGGATATATCCCCCTACGCCGCCACCAGAAGCTCTCCCACAGTTCCAGATAGAGTGCGGTGCCACAGACACTAACACCAGCAGCGGCTGCTTTAACGCTGATGATCAGGGTGTGCAAGACCACCAAAGTGCAGTGCACAGAAGTTACTCGCCACATATTCCACCACCACCATGATCAGCAACAGGATCATGCAAGGTTGTGTATCTCAAACTAGTGCAAGGCGTTTCCAATCCACTGTACAAAACACCAGCAGCTTCCATCACTGTGCTGCACTTTGGATCATCCAATGTCACTGATGTAGAACGACTTTGAACTGCACACAACATAGGGCATTGCCATACATTGGATTTGAGATATATATATATATATAATGATGCTAGGATATCTAGATGCAAGGATCACACCCGCCAGGCGTAAACAGTAGCTAACATGCAGTTTGAGAATGCATGGGAGCTGACAGCATCAATGACGAGTTCCCACCAATCAGCTTCAAGCAGTATGCCAGACGTGGATTATATCACAATGGTAACTAGTGGGGAGTCTCTGCACAACAAAACAGTGGGTGCACTGTGAGCGATGAGAAATACAGCTTATTGAGCCTGAATGCACATGTGAAAGCAGCAGTGCTCTGCTGGGCCTGAGTATTCAGGCGACAGATCACGCTTTTGAGATCCTCAAATTCCACAGCGTTCAGCATAGGAGACATGCCATTACATGCCCACTGAATGCAAAGCAGCAAAGGGGATAACATGTTGAACCACTATTACCCTTTGTTGAAATTCTGGCTTCCAAAATACAAGATCCCACTTTGATGTTTTGCTCCAAAGAGATCTACCATACACTATGAGCAGGGTTGCACAGCCACAAGTAGGACTGTACCAATCAGAAGGGCTGCAAGTACACCTGACCATAGACATGTGGACGGGTGCAGAAAGCATGACTTCCTGTTTGTCACTTCACACTTGCAACCATTTCCTTCAGATAATGCTGCAACGCAAAGCACCACCTGAAATCATCAAGCAATGCTGTGCAGAAACAGTGGACACGTTGCCAACGCAGGCACCAGTGCCTGTGTTAAATGCAAGGCTGCAATACACTACTGAGAGCTGATGGACTTAATCCACCTTGTGAGGAGTCGTCTCTTTAAAGATTCCACCAATAATGAAGGGCTTAATTGTCTTAGCTCACTGCTTGCACGTCTCCAATCACACCTTCCTGGGAGAGCATCTGTACCAATATCAAACCAAGTTAGAGTTTGTACCTACATGGAATTTGATATTGTATATGTTGGAGCGCAGCTTTGAGGGATCTTTTTCCATCACCACAACACAGCATGCTAAGCTCTGGGTGGCACTACAGGAACTACACGCTTATAGAAGCTGATGTTACTATTGTGCAAGAGGAGGAATCCTTGAAGGCGAGTCAGGAGAGCACTGGTGTGAGATCGGCTTCATGCGTTGACTGAAGAGGACACTCTTGTGGAACTTTAACAAGACCTGGAAGGTGACTTACTCCGTTGAACTTGAGAAACCTACCAAAGAAAGGGTACTCCTGCATTGTGTCTTTAAGAGCAACGAAGTGATCTCTGGCAACATTTCAATATCGTTGATTCAGGCGTCTGGTGCCAATCTGAAGGCTCAACAGAGGCGCTGTCAGTGGATGAAAATTCTGATCATATATGAAACACCTGGGACTTGGAGGGGAGGGCAATGATTCTAGAGCCACTGGTATCTACAGCAAGGACGGCGGTGAGCGCTCTCAGGGTGACTGCTGCAGCGGGGAGATTCTGGCCAGTGGTGTAAATGGAGACTGCCAAAGATGGCCTAGGTAAGCAGCACTGGCACCTAAGGAGAGAGGACGTAGGCCAAAGTGAATGGCGTGCCCATAAGATGGTTGGGACATTCCTACAAGACAGGTATCACATGGATAGGTTCACTGAATTCCTCTAGCCCCTTCTTTACTGCTTACCTTGACATTATCCAATCCTACCAAGCACTGATGTCTTTCTTACACGTGCTGCTGTATAGGAGCAGCACTGTCAGGAGTCATTGTGGCATGGAGGTAGCAGTCAAAACACAGAGAAAGAAAATACGACCACAAGCGAGAGAGAGGGAGAGAGAGAGGGAGAGAGAGAGAGAAAGAGAGAGAGAGGGAGAGAGAGAGGTACAGAGAAGAGAGAAAGAGAGTGAGAGGGAGAGAGAGGTACGGAGAAGAGAGAAAGAGAGTGAGAGGGAGAGAGAGAGGTACGGAGAAGAGAGAAAGAGAGTGAGAGGGGTGATTTCCAGGAAGTCGGGGTCTTGCTTCTCGTTGGTGCCTCAGCTATTTCAGTCCGCAATCTTTTTTTCAAACCTTTTTTCTCGACAGTGGAGCACCATCGCGTGATTTCCCTCTCCAGGACTACCATTTTCATTTCAGTTGCGATGGAGAGCTTCCACCCGGGGAACCTAACTATTACCTGACAGTTCTGCTAACCTTCTTTTTCCTGCTTTGCGAGTGGTGCCAAAAGTTTGGAAAATGGTGGCAGGCTTGCTGTTCCAGTCTGAGGGCTTCGGCAACCCATGGTGCAGAGGGTTCCTTCCTATTGGAGCGGGAAGATTTGGAGGACCTAGATTAAGAAAAGTGGAGTTTAGCCAGTCCGAATAGTGCTTGGATGCTAGCTCAGCATCTGGAGGGAGGATAGGTGGATTATGTGCCAGGAGTTGGGGTAAAGTGTCAGTGTCTCCCTTGTTCCAGGCTCTACGAGTAGTAGACTCAACTGGCTTGGACTGGTCGTATAGTTTATATGAGGTATTAAGTTTGAAGGTAATGACATAGTGGTCAGACCAGCAAGGCGGAAGAACCTTTTTAACTGTGATGTGGGGGTCCAGGGTATGTCCAGCTGTGTGCTGTGTGTGTAGCTTCCTTAATGAGTTGATTAAGTCCTAAATACATTGAAATTTCCAGGAGGGCTTCAGTGTCTCTATCCTCTTTAGCTTCCAGATGAAAATTGAAATCACCTAAAATAGAAAATTTGTCGCACTGAAGGCTATACTCAAATAGTGACTGAAATTTGTTTACAGAGTTGTTTTTGGTGCCAGGTGGGCAATAAAAAAGTATACCTTTGAAACTTATGGCAACCTAGGCTAAAAAAGAATGCTTCACAGTCAGTGGAAGAGGCGGCGGTGCAGTTAGTATTCAGGCCACTGTGATATTTCAGGGCGAGGCCTCCGCCTTTCTTTAAAGCCCTGTCAAGTCTGAAAAGTGAATAACCAGTGGGAACAGCCACTGCGAAATCTGCGTTGGGTGCCTCGTTACCCCATGTTTCGGATACTTTAATAAGTTATTGCAAGACCAGTAAAAGTTAGAAACCATGAAGATTTATTAAAAACTTAGGATGCAGTAAAAAAGGCAAAATAGTGGTTAGTCCAAATGCATGATGAATCAAAAAAAGGGAATTAGCATAAGCTCGATAAGATGCAGCAAAGAGTCTGCCATGAAATCAAGTTTCAGAGTAAAAACATTCTAAGTCGTAAGCAAGGGACAGATTGACAAGGCTCCGCTCTGAAAGAGTTAAGGTAGAGCAGACTGGCTCACTAAAAGTCATGTAGTCAGCATAAAATGAACTAAATGTTGAAGGAATCAGCCAATCAAACAGGACAATATACAGCAATATCGAAGCAAATAAAATAATAATTAATGCCTATTGACTGTATGTCAATAGAAATGACAGTACAAATCTAGTGACACACAAACAATGACAAGCATATTCATGAATGGGCTTTACAGAGACACATGAAGGAAAAGACCTTGACCAATTACAAATTGTAAGGAAGGCTTCACCCGGAGTTCTTGGAGGACAGCATGTCGGCACAGAGCCTTTCATTAGTGCACATTTTGCTATGTGCGATGTGAGAAACAATGGAAACACACATCATGGCTGAGTTGAGATTCAAGATGGACTCTGGGCTGGTTTGGGCCTGCTTTGGTCAAGCACAGGAAAATACAGTTTTGTAAAGTTCAGTATTTTCGTTTTAATACAAAATACTCATGATCTTAAGCCAAGTATATTAAATAATCAGAAATATCTTCTTCTGCAGCATGAGGTCCAAACTGGGCAGGACGATGTTGCAACTAGCGTGGCCAACAAGCCGCAGCTCAAACTTAAGGTCTGTGCAGTCATACTGGGGCGACATCAGTGGACCTGGCAGCAGCATCTCTGGTAGCAGTACATGTTCTTGGGTTTCTGCCCTCATCTTGAGCTCCATCAAACTCATGACCATGGTCCTGATCAACTCGTGCTACATAAATGAACAAATAAAAGAAACTTTTAGAAATTGAATCAAATCGGGGGGGAAATGTAAAAAAAATATATAAAAGAAACAATTATGATTAAAATTGGGAACCCAGAGGAAAAAGATGGAAGAGTTAGAAAGATGGAGGAAAGAGCGAGGGAACTAAAAGGAAAGGCATTAAAGAGGGAAGGTGCAGAGAAGTAAAGAACTGTTTAATGTTTACATACGTCCTTTATCCGATCTGGCAAGGACCTTCTACAGCTCTGTGTTGACAATATCCTGGTCTTGATCATGCGGTCCTATGATGATCAGACCGATGCAGACCTGTGAACTTTCTTCAGGGCATGCCATGACTAGACACTAGACACAAATCACCGTATTTGGCAATAAGGTGAGAGTGCTAATTCTCTCATGTGGGATCCCTAACATCTTTGAACTCCTATTCAACCCTTCTAAGTTGAGAATCTGACACTCTGTGAGATGCAGAAGGGTCCATGAGATCCCAATTGAACATTTTAGCTTGAAGCTGTTCTGCCACATCAAGAAGCTTAAACCACTGCCCCATCTTCTCTTTCAAGAACCGCGACTTGGTATCAGTGGATGTGATACTGGTATATTACAATGTCCTGTATGTGGGACTTCCTAAAAATCTCTTGGAAAAACTGCAGGAAGTTCAAACTAACTCTGTTCATACTGCCTTTGGCATTCACAAAAAAAGATCATGTGACCCTGCGTTGCTGTCAATCGTTGACTGAATTAGATTTAAGATCTTTTGCTTGGTCTACAGATGTCTTCACCAACTAGCATCATTCCACCTCTGAGCTAAGATTTATCATATACTAGGAATTATGTAGCAGAAAAGTTACTACAATTTCCTTGGCTTAATTTTACATCATGGGGTGGTCGACCTTTCACTGTGCATGGTTCCTGCCAGTGGAAGAGCTTACCTCTCGACCTAAAATGCTTTACCTCACTACAAGAGTTCATAGGGAAACTGGAGACTAGATTGTTTGGTTAGGCAGTGGAAAACATCAGCACAAAGGGGCTCCCTGGCAAATGGGTGCTATACAAACATGTTGAATCAATCCATCAATCATCTGTTCACAAACATATCATGATGTTCATCTGTCTGCTTCTATTTGCTGGTGGTGACTGGTCCTGGTACCCGCTCCATCCACTGAAAAAATGCTAGGTGAGGCAGGGGACTGGCAGAATCTAACACCGGCAATTGTTAGTTAATACCAGACCGATTGGTGAGTATTACAGTTTGAGCCAATTAGATTGCATAAAACATATATGTTTCCTGCTGAAATTGGACATGTCATCTTCACATGCTCTGCATATGAGTGGGCTCTGGATCACTGACCTAGGGGGAGCACTTTTCCCCGACCGTCCTTGCAGTCTGTAGAGGTCAAAGGTCTTGAATCTTCCATCCACTGTTTCAGGGTCATTTTGTTATTTAGCCTGGGCTTCTGTTGGAAGTGGATTTATAACAGCATATTTGTTTTGTCATTTAATGCTCTTCCAGGCAGATTGGTTGCTTAGAAGCAGGGGAGCCCATATGGGTTAATGGTATTTATATTTCTCAAAAGTGACTGGGTAGCAACAAGACTGTGGGGGAGGTAAAAGGGCACACGCCTGGATCATGCATATTAAGGAATGTTGAGGGAGGGTAAGCTCGTAGGGTAGGCATTTCATTAGCGGAGGCGGTGGGCTTCAACTTTGTGTGATTACGGGCGGTGGGTGTGGCTCTGCGTGTGAACGTGTGGTTCCACTTCCTTCTTAAAGGGCAGAAACAATGGGGCAGAGGGCACGTGCTAGGACAATGTTCCAGGTCCTGGGCGCATGACTGGAGAACGCTTCGTATTTCATATTGATAGTTTTTTCCTGTAAGTGCACATATTTGCCCCCTCTAAGCTTCAATGCACATATACTCATTGCCTTCTGCGCTCTACCAGGCGCTTCATATGGGCTCTGGGCTGTGACAAGTTAAAAACACCCCCCCCCTTTTTTTGTCTCAAAATCTTAGTCCAAAGTGAACATGCCTTCCTTTCCAGCTGCCTTTAATTGGAAGTGTTTGAGAGCGCATGCTGTTGCAGTCTGTTGGTTGAATTTTATTTTTTACCTGTTGAGATGCGCAGTCTGGCCAGGAACACGCAGTACTTTATTAGTACGGGTGGTGGGCACCGACATGCGGTTTTAAGGAGGGCCGGACTGAGACCCAGCAAGAAAGAAAAGTAGAAAATGCGGAATATGGGCAGAAAAGGAGGAAATAAAGATAGGAAAACAGTGACGAAGACAGAAAGCAGGGATGAAAAAGAGACACGGAGTGCAGGCTGCTGGAAGGAAGGCTGAGGGGGACTGGGCATCCTCAGTATTAGACAGCCCTGGCATTAAGCAAGCAGCGCCCCTGTGGGACCCTCAGAAATATCACGGACCCTTGTAATTATGCATTATTTACAAATTTCGAATTCGGAGGACGTTATTACTAATCCTTTGTTTCTAAAACAGCATCCTTGCCTTATGGGTGGCTTGCCCCTCCCTTGTAGTTACCATGATACTGGTCAGGCTTATTCAAACTTTTACCTCATTCCTAAAACTTGCTTGTAAAGTACGTAAGCGATATATTCATCAGTTTTCTCAATTAAAAATTTATGTTTTGCAAGCAAACTAATACAATTGGTAAAATTACATGAAAGTGCCATTATGCAAACACTTGTATTTTAAATTACATTTTTCGTATGATAGAATAATTGAAAAGTATTGCCCTACGCAAAGACTAACACAAAAACAGGTATACTGCTAAAAAGACCCGCGTGCACAAGAAAAGGTAAAGAATTGGTCTGAATAGTTCATTAAAGTACGTGACCAAAATATGATTGCACCCACTGCAGAAATAATGCGCCTGGTCTAAATGCGCCCCATTTTCGAAAGGATATTTTAGAGATTTACATTTATTGAGAAATGAAAACGATGGTCCACATAATCCAGGCGCAGAGGTAATCCCTGAAGCCACGGATTGACCCCGCAAGTGACCTTTCTTCGAGCACACCCGCTCCGTTTCCAACACCACTCTTGGCCTGGAGAGTTTTTTATTTTTATGTCTTTCTTGACTACTCCTAATCATACTGCGTGATATACAAATGTACATATATTATTTTTAAAAGTGATTATCCAGGTATGAACACTTAGTAGCATTTTTACCTAAAACCACTATTTGGACTTTGCGATGTTAAGACAGAAATGGCGCTGGTCGAAAGAGTCACTGGAGTAATTCAGCTAACTTTCCTCCTAGACTCCTAGCCTAGGAGTCACTGTGATGAATGCCACCACATGGGCGTACAGTATGAAACCATGGAGTGCTGCTCCTGTGATTGACTGAGTCAGTGTAGATGGTTAGTCTCCTTGCCAAAGTGACAGACACACAATATTATAATATAGGGGCAAAAGAACTCCCTGGTTATTTCAAACAGGGGCAATTTCAGGCCTAGTCTTACCTTACTACATGTAGCCCCATTCATTCATCCAATCAGTGTCACAAAACCCTGATCCATCAAGAGCGAGAGTCATTTCACCCAGAGTAAACACCTATTAACTGGATGGAAATAGGTTTTGTGAACCACTCCATAGCACAGTTCAAAGCCCTGTAACCGCCAGCTGGTGTGAGGAGCTCGTTTAATGCTGCGTGACTTCCTGACCGTGGAAGGCTGAGTTGGTCTTGCTGGGATTTCAAATAGTGATCTGCAGGCCACCCCAGATGTCAACAGCGAGCGCTTACACCACTCAGACCTCTTTCTGACACTACTGCTACAATCATTGACACTACAGCTGCAGAGAGCCTGTTACAGTCATTGACACTACTGCTGCCCCGAAGTGCCTGTTACAGTCACTGACACTACTGCTGCAGTGAAGAGTATGTTACAGTCATTGACACTACTGCTGCAGCGAAGAGCCTGTTACAGTCATTAATACTACTGCTACAGTGAAGAGTATGTTACAATCATTGGCACTACTGCTGTAATGAACGGCCTGTTACAGTCACTGACACTACTGCTGCAGCAAAGAGCCTGTTACAGTCACTGACACTACTGCTGCAGCAAAGAGCCTGTTACAGTCATTGACACGACTGCTGCAGTGAACTGCCTGTTACAGTCACTGACACTACTGCTGCAGTGAAAAGTATGTTACAGTCATTGACACTACTGCTGCAGTGAAGTGCCTGTTACAGTCACGGACAATACTGCTGCAGCGAAGAGCCTGTTACAGTCACTGACACTACTGCTGCAGTGAAGACTATGTTACAGTCACTGACACTACTGCTGCAGTGAAGATTATGTTACAGTCACTGACACTACTGCTGCAGTGAAGAGTATGTTACAGTCACTGACACTACTGCTGCAGCGAAGAGCCTGTTACAGTCATTGACACACTGCTGCAGTAAATAGTATGTTACAGTCATTGACACACTGCTGCAGCGAAGAGCCTGTTACAGTCATTAACACTACTGCTGCAGTGAAGAGTATGTTACAGTCACTGACACTACTGCTGCAGTGAAGATTATGTTACAGTCACTGACACTACTGCTGCAGCGAAGAGCCTGTTACAGTCATTAACACTACTGCTGCAGTGAAGAGTAGTTACAGTCACTGACACTACTGCTGCAGTGAAGAGTATGTTACAGTCACTGACACTACTGCTGCAGTGAAGAGTATGTTACAGTCATTGACACTACTGCTGCAGCGAAGAGCCTGTTACAGTCATTAACACTATTGCTGCAGCGAAGAGCCTGTTACAGTCATTAACACTACTGCTGCAGCGAAGAGTATGTTACAGTCACTGACACTACTGCTGCAGTGAAGAGTATGTTACAATCACTGACACTACTGCTGCAGTGAAGAGCATGTTACAGTCATTGACACTACTGCTGCAGTGAAGAGCCTGTTACAGTCATTAACACTACTGCTGCAGCGAAGAGCCTGTTACAGTCATTAACACTACTGCTGCAGTGAAGAGTATGTTACAGTCACTGACACTACTGCTGCAGTGAAGAGTATGTTACAGTCATTGACACACTGCTGCAGCGAAGAGCCTGTTACAGTCATTAACACTACTGCTGCAGCGAAGAGCCTGTTACAGCCATTAACACTACTGCTGCAGTGAAGAGTATGTTACAGTCACTGACACTACTGCTGCAGTGAAGAATATGTTACAGTCACTGACACTACTGCTGCAGTGAAGAGCCTGTTACAGTCATTAACACTACTGCTGCAGCGAAGAGCCTGGTACAGTCATTAACACTACTGCTGCAGCGAAGAGCCTGTTACAGTCATTGACACACTGCTGCAGTGAAGAATATGTTACAGTCACTGACACTACTGCTGCAGTGAAGAGTATGTTACAGTCACTGACACACTGCTGCAGTGAAGAGTATGTTACAGTCATTGACACACTGCTGCAGCGAAGAGCCTGTTACAGTCATTAACACTACTGCTGCAGTGAAGAGTATGTTACAGTCACTGACACTACTGCTGCAGTGAAGAGTATGTTACAGTCATTGATACACTGCTGCAGCGCAGAGCCTGTTACAGTCATTAACACTACTGCTGCAGTGAAGAGTATGTTACAGTCATTGACACTACTGCTGCAGCGACGAGCCCGTTACAGTCATTAACACTACTGCTGCAGTGAAGAGTATGTTACAGTCATTGACACTACTGCTGCAGCGAAGAGCCTGTTACAGTCATTGACACTACTGCTGCAGCAAAGAGCCTGTTACAGTCATTAACACTACTGCTGCAGCGAAGAGCCTGTTACAGTCATTAACACTACTGCTGCAGTGAAGAGTATGTTACAGTCACTGACACTACTGCTGCAGTGAAGAGTATGTTACAGTCACTGACACTACTGCTGCAGCGAAGAGCCTGTTACAGTCATTAACACTATTGCTGCAGCGAAGCGCCTGTTACAGTCATTAACACTACTGCTGCAGTGAAGAGTATGTTACAGTCACTGACACTACTGCTGCAGTGAAGAGTATGTTACAATCACTGACACTACTGCTGCAGTGAAGAGCCTGTTACAGTCATTAACACTACTGCTGCAGCGAAGAGCCTGGTACAGTCATAAACACTACTGCTGCAGCGAAGAGCCTGTTACAGTCATTGACACACTGCTGCAGTGAAGAATATGTTACAGACACTGACACTACTGCTGCAGCGAAGAGCCTGTTACAGTCATTGACACTACTGCTGCAGCAAAGAGTCTGTTACAGTCATTAACACTACTGCTGCAGCGAAGAGTCTGTTACAGTCATTAACACTACTGCTGCAGTGAAGAGTATGTTACAGTCACTGACACTACTGCTGCAGTGAAGAGTATGTTACAGTCACTGACACTACTGCTGCAGTGAAGAGTATGTTACAGTCATTGACACTACTGCTGCAGCGAAGAGCCTGTTACAGTCATTAACACTACTGTTGCAGTGAAGAGTATGTTACAGTCACTGTATGTTACAGTTACTGACACTACTGCTGCAGTGAAGAGTACGTTACAGTCACTGACACTACTGCTGCAGTGAAGAGTATGTTACAGTCATTGACACTACTGCTGCAGCGAAGAGCCTGTTACAGTCATTAACACTACTGTTGCAGTGAAGAGTATGTTACAGTCATTGACACTACTGCTGCAGCGAAGAGCCTGTTACAGTCATTAACACTACTGCTGCAGTGAAGAGTATGTTACAGTCATTGACACTACTGCTGCAGCGAAGAGCCTGTTACAGTCATTGACACTACCACTGCAGCAAAGAGCCTGTTACAGTCATTAACACTACTGCTGCAGCGAAGAGCCTGTTACAGTCATTAACACTACTGCTGCAGCGAAGAGCCTGTTACAGTCATTAACACTACTGCTGCAGTGAAGAGTATGTTACAGTCACTGACACTACTGCTGCAGTGAAGAGTATGTTACAGTCATTGACACACTGCTGCAGCGAAGAGCCTGTTACAGTCATTAACACTACTGCTGCAGTGAAGAGTATGTTACAGTCACTGACACTACTGCTGCCGTGAAGAGTATGTTACAGTCACTGACACTACTGCTGCAGTGAAGAGTATGTTACAGTCATTGATACACTGCTGCAGCGAAGAGCCTGTTACAGTCATTAACACTACTGCTGCAGCGAAGAGCCTGTTACAGTCAATAACACTACTGCTGCACTGAAGAGTATGTTACAGTCACTGACACTACTGCTGCAGTTAAGAGTATGTTACAGTCACTGACACTACTGATGCAGTGAAGAGTATGTTACAGTCACTGATACTACTGCTGCAGTGAAGAGTATGTTACAGTCATTGACACACTGCTGCAGCGAAGAGCCTGTCACAGTCATTAACACTACTGCTGCAGCGAAGAGCATGTTACAGTCACTGACACTACTGCTGCAGTGAAGAGTATGTTACAGTCATTGACACACTGCTGCAGCGAAGAGCCTGTTACAGTCATTAACACTAGTGCTGCAGTGAAGAGTATGTTACAGTCATTGGCACTACTGCTGCATCGAAGGGCCTGTTACAATAATTGACACTATTGCTGCAGCGAAAGGTCTGTTACAGTCACTGACACTACTGCTGCAGTGAACTGCCTGTTACAGTCACTGACACTACTGCTGCAGTGAAGAGTATTTTACAGTCATTGACACTACTGCTGCAGTGAAGTGCCTGTTGCAGTCATTAACACTACTGCTGCAGTGAAGAGTATGTTACAGTCATTGGCACTACTGCTGTAGTGAATGGTCTGTTACAGTCACTGACACTACTGCTGCAGCGAAGAGCCTGTTACAGTCACTGACACTACTGCTGCAGCAAAGAGCCTGTTACAGTAATTGACACTACTGCTTCATCAATAAAGCCTGTTACAGTCACTGACACTACTGTTGCAGCAATAAAGCCTGTTACAGTCACTGACACTACTGCTGCATCGAAGGGCCTGTTACAGTCATTGACACTATTGCTGCAGCGAAAGGTCTGTTACAGTCATTGGCACTACTGCTGTAGTGAACGGCCTGTTACAGTCACTGACACTACTGCTGCAGCGAAGAGCCTGTTACAGTCACTGACACTACTGCTGCAGCAAAGTGCCTGTTACAGTCACTGACACTACTGCTGCAGCGAAGAGCCTGATACAGTCACTGACACTACTGCTGCAGCAAAGAGCCTGCTAGTTACTGACACTACTTCTGCATCGAAGGGCCTGTTACAATCATTGACACTATTGCTGCAGCGAAAGGTCTGTTACAGTCGTTGTCACTACTTCTGCACCGAAGTGCCTGTAACAGTCACTGACACTATCACTGTAGCGAAGGGTCTGTTACAGTCACTGACACTACCGCTGCAGTGAAAAGCCTATTACAGTCATCGACAGTACTGCTGCATCGAAGAGCCTGTTACAGTCACTGACATTACTGTAGCAAAGAGCCTGTTACAGTCACTGACACTACTGCTGCAGCAAAGAGCCTGTTACAGTCATCGACAGTAATGCTGTTGCTGAGTTCACTCTAGTGCCGCGTGAACCATCTGAACCTCTCCCATCAGTGGTGACACCCAAATAATCTGATGTTTTAGGATTTGGTTTAGTACAAGGAAGTAGGGGAACCACTGGTGCAGGAGATATGGGCATCACTTCAAAAGCCATGTTGACTGCCCCTGAGGCAGTTATTGATGAAATAATGGTTGAATCTTAGCATGAATTCTCACCGGACGAATGCAAGGTCATCAAAGAAGAAACCACCGAGACCCAAGTGGAAACAACTTGAGTTTAGAAGTGAAGTTTTGGAAAATCAGTCCAAACAGGAAAACAGCCAGAAAGACATCACCTCTACAGCTGGAGCTGAGGCATGAAGGACGGGCCAAGTAAACTGGGTAGCTGCAGAAGAAGATCAAGAAGGACAAAAATACAAAGTATTCCAAAAATGCTGTGAAGTGCTCTTGGAACAATTATCTGATTCCTGCTCAGCGTTATAAATACTTCATCCATTATTGTATAATGTGGAACTACACCAGCCTATTGATTGGGAGACTGGAAAGCAGCTGAACCTGCTAACATTACTATAGATTTTCTATGGCGCAGTGTAGAAGAGAAGCTTGTTCGATAAGTGAGAGCAGGTGCGTTTTACCTAGTGAATATACCCGTGTATCAAACGGAGTAACTCCCCAGAGTGGGTCATGCAGAGCGCATTACTCAAATACGAGTATACTAACTTTGGCAGATTACAAATCCATATGTACCTTGCTAGGTCAGCAAAGTAGTGGAGAAGGAGACACTATGTGGGTGACAAGGCTTATGAGGTGGCATGTGGCTAGCAATTCTGAATCTCTTTCGGATCTCACGGCTGCACTAAAGAGTTGTGTCACCTTTAACAATCAGATTCCATTTTGGATTGTTTATTATGGAATCCTTCTTGTTACAGAGTTAGAATGGCTGTTATTAGACTATTTGCATTGGAAGTGGACACTGGTCGTCAACTGGAAAGTGGAGGTGGAACTGGATGGCAAATAAAGTTCAGTTTCAAATCGCAATTCACTGAAGTTTCACTACATGCACAAATCAATAAAACAAACATCACAAAAACAAGTCATAAGAGAAGCACCTAATTGTGTGTGTGTATACATACATACACCCACATAAACAAAACACCTATATATATGGCATAACCCGTGATCCATCCTTCGAATAATAATATAATAAATAATATATGTTGGCCTCCAATCCATGGGATATTGTGATCATAAAAACAAATCAAAAAAACTGAGGATAGCTTCTTTTAAAAAAAATACCCCCTTATTCTGTTTAGCCTTACTCTGTTTCCATTTATATGTATTATTAACGCAGGATCGCACAATTTGATTTCTGAAATACCTAATCTCATGCGACATGTGTTAATCTAAGAGATACTATGTTTCACTTTTTATTATGCACTTTAACACTTTTTTTATTCATGATGAGGAACGGACAGTTGATTATAAGGCATTTAGCATATACATCCCGACTCTGATATTGATCAACAGTTAGTCGAGCTATTATTAGACTTCTATGTGTTGAATTATTCTTTCAAAAAAAGTCTTTTTGAATTAGGCATTTATGCTTTGATTGAATAACATACAGTGCACTTTACATTTATATTTATATGTATAGAATGTACACCAATTGTGACCTAATAACAGTATGATATATCTATTTCATTTATGCAAAACTGTGGGTTACTCGATGACTCGATACCTTTGAGCCCTAGATGCATGATGCAGTTTTTCTTCAATCTCTATGAATGTGTTCCCCACGTGATTTTGAGTGAACTGGCACTGTCACTTTAAAAGCTACGCTCAATGTAGGTTACGTTGTCATGTGAGCAAGGCTCGGAGGAGCCGAAACGTTATGGCTGTTGCTTTTGGCAATAAAGTATAATTGGCACTTTACCGAGGTCCGTGTACCTAGTTTTGTTGATGTCTGGAGGATTGCCGAAAATCACAACACGGTAATGAGGATATATATATTGAAAGTGGGAACATCGCGGCAGTATGGCAACTCACCTGACTGTTTTCCAAAAGGAGATTCCACACTGTCTTCAGTGCTTGTACCGAGTAAGAATCACGCACACTGGTACTGTATTTGAGAACTTCCAGCATATCATTTTGAAAAGACTATACAATGCACTGTGGGAATTGAAGTTTTTACTCATAGTCATGTGACTTTGCCCTTTTAAAGCATGCACAAGCGCACTTCTGTGTTTGTATTTCACCCGTGAGCAAGGCTATTGTGCCGAAACGTTGGGATTTGAAAGCTGACGCTGCTGAACACTGAATTAAACTACGTTACCAGTATTGGGCCTCAGTTTCTTGTGTTACACGGTGGTGTTTGATGGGCTGCTCCGTGCCCGTTGTCCTGAGGCCGCCCTGTAGGGTCGGGGGCTCCAGAACGTGAGAACTGTGTTTGATGTTTAAAGGAGGAGCATGACCCACTCCGCGTCCAGCCTACTGAGGAGAAGCTAATGAAGCGAAAATGGACAAGCGTGAGGAAGGGATTCGGGCAGATGGACATTCTGCCTTGATCGTGCTGTTAAACGTGTTTGTTCAGGTCACATTGAAAGTGGGAACATCGCGGCAGTATGGCAACTCACCTGACTGTTTTCCAAAAGGAGATTCTACACTGTCTTCAGTGCTTGTACCGAGTAAGAATCACGCACACTGGTACTGTATTTGAGAACTTCCAGCATATCATTTTGAAAAGACTATACAATGCACTGTGGGAATTGAAGTTTTTACTCATAGTCATGTGACTTTGCCCTTTTAAAGCATGCACAAGCGCACTTCTGCGTTTGTCTTTCACCCGTGAGCAAGGCTATTGTGCCGAAACGTTGGGATTTGAAAGCTGACGCTGCTGAACACTGAATTAAACTACGTTACCAGTATTGGGCCTCAGTTTCTTGTGTTACACGGTGGTGTTTGATGGGCTGCTCCGTGCCCGTTGTCCTGAGGCCGCCCTGTAGGGTCGGGGGCTCCAGAACGTGAGAACTGTGTTTGATGTTTAAAGGAGGAGCATGACCCACTCCGCGTCCAGCCTACTGAGGAGAAGCTAATGAAGCGAAAATGGACAAGCGTGAGGAAGGGATTCGGGCAGATGGATATTCTGCCTTGATCGTGCTGTTAAACGTGTTTGTTCAGGTCACATTGAAAGTGGGAACATCGCGGCAGTATGGCAACTCACCTGACTGTTTTCCAAAAGGAGATTCCACACTGTCTTCAGTGCTTGTACCGAGTAAGAATCACGCACACTGGTACTGTATTTGAGAACTTCCAGCATATCATTTTGAAAAGACTATACAATGCACTGTGGGAATTGAAGTTTTTACTCATAGTCATGTGACTTTGCCCTTTTAAAGCATGCACAAGCGCACTTCTGCGTTTGTCTTTCACCCGTGAGCAAGGCTATTGTGCCGAAACGTTGGGATTTGAAAGCTGACGCTGCTGAACACTGAATTAAACTACGTTACTAGTATTGGGCCTCAGTTTCTTGTGTTACACGGTGGTGTTTGATGGGCTGCTCCGTGCCCGTTGTCCTGAGGCCCCCCTGTAGGGTCGGGGGCTCCAGAACGTGAGAACTGTGTTTGATATATATATATATATATATATATATATATATTTTCACTGAAAAATACCATAGGTTTCAAACACGTTATAGTTAGAAATTACCATTTAAAAAACCTTAGAAAGTCACTGAAAAAAACACAGGTTTCAGGGACGTTATAGTTAGAAATTAGCATTTAAATAACCTAAGAAATTCACTGGAAAAACCACAGGTTTCAGGGACGTTATAGTTAGTTGGACATTTCACTCGTACAAAACCAGAGAAATTCGGTTGTTATGGTTAGTTCAGCTAATTTGATATACTTAAAATCAATCAAACCAAGAAACCTGCACAATCTTTGGGTGAGATAGAAACGGAATCAGATGTAAGTGGCAGCGAAAATGAAACCACCTCCAGCACAAACGTACCTACCAATACTACTTTTTTAGAGGAAATGCGCCTCGTCAACCTGGACCAAAATCTATCCCGAACCAGGGGGCGAGGAAGGGGCAGAGGACGAGGTAGAGGGTCTGGAAGAGGCAATATAAAGTTTTCAGAAGCCTCAGGAAAACTCGCAGATCCAAACGAAAAAAGAGTATATACACTCAGGAACCGCACGAAGAGGAATCAAACATGAACAATCTAACAATCAATCTATCGGATTATGTCCTGACAGACATTGAACAACGGATCCTAAATAAAGCTTGGCGAAAAATCCAAAAATCATCATCAAGCCCGCAGATAAGGGCGGCAACATCGTGATTCTTAACACAAGTGACTATATGGAAGAAGCATATCGCCAATTAAATGACGTTCAAAAATACACCAAGTTGACAAACAACCCAATGTATAGGATGATTGAGAACATAAGAAAACATCTTGATGGTTGGCATGAACACAACTTAATCAATACAGAGGAGAGAAAATTCCTATTTAAAGAAAATCCAACCATTCCTACTATATATTTCCTGCCAAAGATTCACAAGACATTAATAAGGCCACCAGGCAGACCAATTGTATCATCCTGCAACTCGCTGTATGAAAATATCTCGTCATACATAGATTGCTATTTGGCACCCTTAGTCAAAACCCTTCCTTCCTACATCCAAGACAGTAGCGACTTCATACGGATTCTTGCTAACACATCATGGAATCCAGAATACCTCATGGTCACTATAGATGTAGTGTCCCTGTACACTTCAATTGAACACACCATTGGATTGAGAGCCTGTGCCTATTTTCTGAAACAAAAGAGCATACATGAACTGGAACATTCGGCAATGTTGTTAACCATGATTGAAATTTGTCTAAAGAATAAAATTTTTCTTTTCAATCACGTACTATATCATCAACGTTGTGGCTGTGCCATGGGCATTTCCTTCTCGCCAAATTACGCGAACCTAACAATGGGTTGGTGGGAGAAGGAAATAGCCTGGGGCCAACAAAACAATGGGGCCCTGGATAAAATCATACTGTGGACACGCTTCATCGACGATCTGTTCCTAATTTGGAACGGGAGTAAAGATGAATTCACACAATACTTCAACACTTTGAACAATAATGATATTGGACTTTCCTTCACTTGTAATACCAGCCAACACAAAATTGATTTTCTTGATATATCAGTCTATATCGAGAACGGCCAAATTGAAACCACACTTTTTAGGAAAGAAACTGCCACAAATAGTATCCTGCATGCTGAAAGCTTCCATCCGAAAGCTTTATTGAGAAGCATCCCCTATGGTGAATTTATTCGCATGAAGCGAAACTGCTCAAGAGATGAGGTTGCAAACAAAGAAATACTCAAGTGTGCCATGAGACTACAAAAACGAGGATACAAAACGAGAGATCTCGATAAGAGTATGGTTAAAGTCAAATCCATGAATCGGACCGACATCCTTGCAAAAAAAACACCCGCACTCTGATAATGAAAATATGATCATCAAACAAACAGCACCACGATTAATAATGACATACAGTAAAGAATCTTATAAAATCAGACAAATTATCCAAAAATACTGGCCAGTTTTACAACAAGATCATGATCTAGCAGAAATAATTGGTATACAACCATCCATCTCATACAAAAAGGTACCTTCTATCAAAGATCTCACCACCCAGAGTCACTTTCAAACTAAAAGAAACGATGAAAAAAATTGGCTCGCTAAACAACAAAATGGCTTTAGGAAGTGCAACAGTTGCAAAGCCTGCAAAATTGGAACAAACACCAAAACAATCAAGGATCCAGAAGGCAAAATCATCTATATCAATCACAAAATTACCTGCACAACCAAATTCGTAATCTATGTAATTCAATGTAATTGCGGCATGTTGTACATAGGCAGCACCATCTGCATGCTAAAAAAACGCATCTTAGAACACATAAGAGCGGTGAAAAACAAAGACTTGACCTATGCTACCGCTAAACATATGTTAACATGCCAAGAAGGAAATTGGAAAAATATGTCATATTTCGCAATTGATACAATTGAAACCAGTGAAAGGATGGGTGACCGACAAAGAAAACTGCGACAACTGGAATCAAAGTACATTATCAGACTTCGAACGAAGAACCCGAAAGGGATGAATCTGGATGAGGAACTTTATGTACATCTCTGAAATCATTCAAATAACACCAGATCATAATCGTATTTGTCTCAAGAACACATCACAGGACTTAATCCTATGAATATGAACTTAGCATTGACTTTGGACCTCAAATCTGAATGTGAGTGATGACATGCCTGTTTCCAAATTTGTTCAAACCTGCCAAAATCAGATTTCTCGTAATGAGCACTAACCCAATGAACTCTGAAACTGGACATGATTAATGCCTGTATAATCAGGTTGGTCACTAATACCAGTCAATCACTCATTCATTGAAGTTTAGACTATTATTGCATCTGGTCACTTATACCATAATACATGTCAATAATCACGAGAGTTATGTGCCGTCATCCTGAAATCAACGTAATGAGTTGTTTTCCAAATGTCACCAGGTGTTTTGTTGTACTTTGATTTGTTAAAAAATATAGCACTACAAATCCCAGAATCCTATGGGAGTTTTCCAAAACCCTGCACAACAGGAAACTTGTTTAAATTGTAACAGGAAGTGATTACACCTACCGTGAACAAGGCCGTCAAGGCTGAAACGCGTTGGTGGTGACAGATAGGGCTCTGTCAAATAAATCTTTTCAAGGTTCTAGAGTGCGAGTGTCTTTTGATTCAAAAAATTAACTTGGCCTTTGGCTTGGCCCAACACCCGCACCCGCTGCTGAGCGATCCGGATCAAGCCTCATTGCATCAAAAAAAAAAAAAAATTTTATTCTATTGGCGATGATATACTTCTTACCGAAGATCCACAAAAAACCCACCAAACCACCAGGGAGACCGATAATATCGGCAAAAGGGGCACTACTGGAACCCATGGCCAATTTCTTGGACGTATTTTTGTTACCCTATGTCAAAAACTTAACATCATACTTACAAGACACAGGGGATCTATTGAGACACCTGCAGGAAACACCCTGGCAAACAACATACAATCTAATCACCATGGATGTGGTATCGTTGTATTCCAACATTTGTAACGATATTGGCATTAGAGCATGTGAACATTTCCTACAAGAGAGAAACATCCAGTTTGCAGATCATAATAGAATGTTGCTGGAAATGATCAAGATCTGTTTGGAACACAACACATTCATGTTTGGGGAAGAGATCTACCGCCAGGTGAAAGGCACGGCGATGGGTTTTTCATTTAGTCCTAGCTATGCCTGCCTCACCATGGGACTGTGGGAAGAAATATGGGCCTGGAGGAGTGAAAATGATCAATATGTCAACAAAACCATAATATGGTTGAGATATATTGACGATTTGCTCATAATATGGGATGGAACCAAGGAAGAATTCGCTGAGTTTTTTGAAATACTAAATAAATCTGAGTTCAATCTAAACTTCACATATGATATCAGTGATGAACTGGTTGTATTTCTAGATACTGAGATTTACATTGCCAATGATACAGTTCATACCACCTTGCATCGTAAAGATACAGCTACGAATGCGGTGTTACATGCTGAAAGCTTTCACCAAACTAGCTTGATTAAAAACATCCCATATGGGGAATTCCTCAGAATTAAAAGAATATGCTCTCAAGAGGAAGAATGGAAACAACATCGCGGTCAAGCAATACAAAGATTCACCAAAAGAAAATACAACTCTAAAACCATCCATGAGGCACTGCAACGGTCACAACATGTACCAAGAATTGATTTAATAAAAGAGAAATCAAACCATGAAAAAGAACAAGACAACAAAATAAGGCTCATAACAACATACAGCACAGAAAACCAACAACTGATGAAAATATTGCGTAAACACTGGCATGTTTTACACATGGACCCCACGGTATCAAAAATAGTGGGGGATCATCCAAACATTACCTACAGACGAGCGAAAAACCTACGGGATCAATTAGTTCACAGTCATTTTCAAGAACAAAAAAAGCCAGAGACTTGGTTGAAACCGAAGGTTTTTTTTAAATGTACTAGCTGCAAGGTATGTTCAATCGCTCAAAATAAGAAGGAAGTAATGATGACAAACAACCGGATGTGGAAAATCCAACAGCTGATTAACTGCAAAAGTCAGTACGCAATATACATAATTGAATGCCCATGTGCAATGAACTATATAGGCAGCACCAAGTGTGAATTAAAAAAACACATTTTAGAACATGTGCGGGCCACAATCAATACGGACAGAAGCAACGCCGTAGCAAAACACATGGAGAAGGAACATGGTGAAGACTGGAAAAAACTAAAATTTTATGCGTTGGAAACAGTGCCAATACACCCAAGAGGTGGTGACAAAGAAAGAACTCTTAGACAGAAGGAATCGCGGTACATTCTGAACTTTCGAACATTAATGCCGAATGGTCTAAACCAGGATGAGGAGCTCCATTATCACCTATGAACTGTCTGGGATAAAGCTCCATTATCAAAAAAACCAAATAAAAAAGAACAATCATGCAATACTACTGTAGAGCTGAAACTAAAATGCCTCGTATATAGTATAGATAACTTTATAACTAACTTGCCAACACACATTTCCGAACAATCTATGGTAGAATTGCTTGAGTTTTTGTATGGTAGAAGTTGAAATAATGCATACTAAATTTTAAACTGACCATAAACTTCACCGTGTATGAATTCAAGATGGTAGGATCGTTACAAGCAGATATTGGGAATGAGATCAATATGTAACTAATTTAAGGTTAGGGAGAGGCCCACTGGAGGGCTGGAATGCACAAAGACCCTAATGAACGATAAAATTGGGGAATTATAGCACAGTGATTTGAATGAAAGCAACTAATTGTAAAAATTTGGCAATCAATTGATAGGTTGAATACCATACATATATACATGATATTTGTTAAAAACTATGGATATGGTCAGATATAGGTACGATGCATTATGAGAATAACACGAAAAATACACAAAGACTACCATAACCATGATGCTTAGCAGCGGTTGCAGGAAATGATGTAATGAGTATTGGGTGTGCTTTATAATTTGAAAAAAATGGCAGTTCCTGCGATCAGTCTCGTGAACAAGGTCTCAGTGGAGACCGAAACGCGTAGAGTTAACTGAACTGGCATGCTGAATAGAATAATTCGGAATAAAAACTAAATTGCATCACTGCATAACTGCTTCCTGACTCGTGAGTGCGAGGGGCAACCCGATGTGGGAAGAAGGATGATATATATACATACATATATATATCAGAAAGACTACTTCCAACAGCCTTGAGGATCCTTCAACTGCTACAGGAAAGAGTATATATATATATATATATTCACTGAAAAAACCATAGGTTTCACACATGTTATAGTTAGCGGAAATTTTACTGATAAAAAACCAATGAAATTCCCCGGTTATAGTTAGTGCAGGCAACTATAACTCACGCGACCGCAATCCTCTGCTGATGCTAATACTGTATTTAGACACTTATTTGCCCATGTCTTCTTCCATACATTTTTAGCTATACATATATTACAAATATTTTTTTTTCATAAAGACACATATGTCATCAGCAGAAGATTGCGGTCGCGTGAGTTATAGTTGCCTGCACTAACTATAACCGGGGAATTTCATTGGTTTTTTATCAGTAAAATTTCCGCTAACTATAACATGTGTGAAACCTATGGTTTTTTCAGTGAATTTGCAAGGTTTTTTAAATGCTAATTCCTAACTATAACGTGTGTGAAACCTATGGTTTTTTCAGTGAATTTGTACGTTTTTTTAAATGCTAAGTTACTTTACGCCATTCGTGGCGTGCGCGCCCACTTAACGCAGTTCGTTCCGTGCGCACACGGTGCGCTTCGCGCACCGTGCGCACAGTGAGCACGCGGTGCGCTTCACGCACCGCGCGCCCACTTTACACAGTTAGTGCCGTGCACGCACGGTGGGCACGCGGTGCGCTACGCGCACAGCGTGCCCACGTTACGCTAGATGGGCCATGTGCGCACGATGCGCTTCGCGCACCGTGCGCACATGGAGGACATATGATGCACTTCGTTTTGAAAGGTAATATTTTAATTTTTTGTATATTTTATAGAGAGTGTGGATAATTTTTTTTTTTATTATTTTTTTTAAAAATATTTTAGTTTATCTCATATCTAATAAGCCATGCACAATGGGTGCCCTGCGGGAACCAATTGCACACGGGGTGGAGAGAGTGTGGATAATTATTATTTTTTTTTAATTTTTTACCGTAAGCGTACGGTAAGCGTAATCGGCGAAGTTACCGAAAAAATAAAAATTCCGTTTTTGGCCTTGGGGGATCTTTGGGGACTCACTCAACATGGCTATGTGTGTGGGAGCTGTCTAAACAGCCCCTTTACATGTTTTTGGGCTTTATATTTTAGAAATCACTCTCAGTGCGAGAGAGAAAATGGCGGCCGCCGCTTCCTGGTTTCGGCCGATTCGAATGTTTACTAAGATCTAAGAGCCAATCAGAATCGCGCTCGCGCACGCCACCGTACGCGTACGGTAAGCGTACCGTAAGCGCACCGTAAGCTGGCTCAGATATATATATTGATTTAAAGGCTATTTTCTCAGAATCTACTGAACAGATTTACACCAAACCTACAAAAGGCACTTCCTTGACCTGAGGACTACCTCTCTGCCAAATTTCTAGTAATTCTGTTCAGCCGTTCGGGCTGTAGCCCTGTCTAAAGGTCCTATGGAAAAATGCACGGGACCCCCCTTTTATCTCAGCCCCCGCTTGACGAATCCCCCCGAGACTTTCAGGGTAGGAGCGGAGCGTAGCGCCTCACCTATTTTGAAAAATTTGCGAGGATTCGTCGACCGGCGCCAAAGTTATTCAATATAGAATGTTGCGGATTTCCTATGGAAACGTGGTCCTAACTATAACTACCTACTGGCGACCGCCAGTAGGTAATATATATATATATATATTCACTGAAAAAACCATAGGTTTCAGGGGTGTTATAGTTAGCTGGACTTTTCACTTGTACAAAACCATTGAAATTGCCCCGTTATAGTTAGTTCAGCTAACTATAACTCGCGCGCCCGCAATGCACTGCTGATGACGTCACATATTACATCACTCATGACATGGTCAGTGACATCACTCATGACATCACTGATGACATCTCAAATGACATCACTGATGACATCACTGATGACATCATCCAGTGAATGTGTGTTTTTCTGAAAATTAAATATGTTTTATATATGTATATCTCAAGGTCGATGGAAGAATAAATGGGTATATAAGTGTCTAAATGGATGATTTGTTTTTGAAAAATTGATTGTGTAACTGACTGATTAAGTGTATCATAGTGAATACATGGCTTAGTGAGTAATGTTTAAATATGTAAATATCTGTATCAGTCTCTCACTTTGTGTATAAGTGGCTGCATGGGTTGGTGAGTAGCTACATGGGTGTCTATATAGGTTATTAGTTGGTTTTTTGAGTATCAGTCTGAGTGTCTGCATGGTTCGGTGGGGGGTATTACGTAGTGCATAGGTGCATGAATGAGTGACTCACTGTTTGTATGTGTTGAACACAGCATGTGTGCAGGACTGTATGGGTGGATGAGTGTGTGTATGGGTGTGTTAGTGAGTGAATGACTGTCTCAATAGTGTCTTTATGAGTAACTACATATGTTTTAAACTAGTATATGTGACTATTGGTGTATATATGTGAGTATATGTGAGAGTGAGAGATTGAAAGAGTTCCTGTATGAATAAGTATGTGTTTCTATAAGTGATTGTTTAAAAGACTAAGTATGTGTAAGTTTCCGTAGAAGTAAGTATGGTGGTGTGTGTATAACTGTATATGCAAGTAAATGTATGTTTGATTCTTTATTAGCATGAGTGACTATGTGTGTGAGTAACTCTATGGATGAGTGGCATTGTGTAACAGGATGTATAGGTGTATGAGTACATATGATGAGTGAGAACATGTATGAGTGACTGTATAGGACTGTTGGTGAATGAGTGGATGTGTATGTGGATCTTAGAATTACTGAAGAGGTTGTTGTAACTGGTATTGGTATGTCCATTGTTTTGAAAATTTTAGTCTCTATTTTTGAATGTGTGTATCAAAGGTTATATTAGGGTGAGAGGAGGTCTGCCACTCTATCACAAGGATGATGTCATCAGTGATGTCATCAGTGATGTCATTTGAGATGTCATCAGTGATGTCATGAGTGATGTCACTGACCATGTCATGAGTGATGTAATATGTGACGTCATCAGCAGTGCATTGCGGGTGCGCGAGTTATAGTTAGCTGAACTAACTATAACGGGGGAATTTCAATGGTTTTGTACAAGTGAAAAGTCCAGCTAACTATAACACCCCTGAAACCTATGGTTTTTTCAGTGAATTTCTGAGGTTTTTTAAATGCTAATTCCTAACTATAACGTGCCTGAAACCTATGGTTTTTTCTGTGAATTTCAAAGGTTTTTTAAATGCTAATTTCTAACTATGCCTACAGAGATAGGACATGTGAAGAAAGAAGAAAAAATGCACAGAAAGAAACAAAAGAAGTGCAGAAAGAAGCAACAGAAGTCCTCAAATACGAAGATAAGTGCAGGAAGAAGGATAACGTGCAGAAAGAACAAAAAGAAGAGCAGAAAGAAGCCTTGTTGCAAAATCATCCTGTACCCTCAACTTTTTCAGACGGATACTGGTGGTAACTGAGTCTGACTAACCAGTCCTAGAGCCAGTGCTATGTTAAAAGACACTTAGAATACAGTGAAAACACCTACATACACTAGGGAACATTATGCGTTGGGGTCCCCCTGTGATTAGCATGACCTCCTCTGTAAGCCCCTAGTGTATAATAGGGCATGGGGATTAAAACTACCTCTTAAAACAGGCCACAGGGCGTTTTTGCACACGTTAACTCAGGCCCCGTCCCCTCCCTTCACCACTGTGTAAACACGCCCTGTGTCCATTTTTAGTTGGGAGATTAAGTTCATTTGAATCCTGAGGGTCCCTAGGGTCCAACTAGCCCACTAGGTACCTCCAGTAAGTGCCACAGAGCTGCGTTGCAGAGAGGTGTAAAAAGTGGCACGGCCTGGACCACCTCTCTGCAATGCAGCTCAGTGGCGCTTACTGGAAGCACTTGGTGGGCTAGTTAGCCCCCAGGGGCCCTCAGTATTGAAGGGAAATTATATCCCCAATTTAAAACGTGCCATAGTGCGTGTTTGCACACGTCACCTCAGGCCCCGTCCTCTCCCTTCACCACTGTGTAAACGCGCCCTGTGGCTGTTCTGAGTTGAGAGATTAAGTCCCCCTGAATCCTAAGGGTCCCTAGGGTCAAACTAGACCACTAGGTACCTCCAGTAAGCGCCACAGAGCTGCGTTGCAGAGAGGTGTAAAAAGGGGCTTGGCCTCAGAACACCTGGCTGCAGCGCAGCTCCCTGGCGCATACTGGGGATGCCTGTTGGGGGCGCGTTTGCAGAGTGCTGCACGGAGGGGGCATGGCCTCCGGCACGATGCCAGTCTTTTATTTATTTTAGTTTTTTAAGAAGGGGGGCTGTTTGGTTCCCCTTCTTATTCTAATTTATTGGCCCTGATGACCCCATCCCCAGGGCCAGTCTCCTAATTATATTTTTTTGACCCCAATCCCCAGGGCCGGCCACTGTTTTTTATTATTTTTAAAAAATATATATTTATAGACACACCTAGGACATGCTGGACAAACCGTACGTACCTATCACCATGACGATTTGCGTGATATTCATTAAAAGGCGACTATGCATGCAATGAATCCACGTGGAATGTATTTACACCACTAGTGAAGCTCTGACATGTCTGATGCCCTACCGTGCCTAATCCTGGTAGACACCCTTGTCGTTTATTTATACAAACATGGGTAGCTATTGACGGGCACATTTAATACACATGCACACCAAGCCATTCAAAGGGGATTCGACAAAAATTCGACCAAAACTATGCAAGAAACCCCCCTCACGGTTAATAAAACACACATCCACTGCCGGATGTGTAATACTTTTTATTTTACTCTCTGGAAAGGGGACGAACATCACTTGAGAGTCACAGCGTGCTCCTGACAGAGCCCAATGCTGTGTTACACCCACCATTGCCTGCCGAGTGCCACACACCTCTGTGTTGTATTCCACTAGCTAGTGCATATGCTATGACACTCTCTAGCCCATGTGCACTGTAACACCACCCCGTGAATATGTCATGCCACACTTGTCTTCGCACGGGTTATATTGCCCCATCTAACGTGCCTTTCTCGATGCCTATGTTATAACGCACAGTGCTATGCCATACATATTACAATCTGGGATCCATATCTTTGTCACAGTGCATATGCAACGTTACACTCCCCAGCACATATTTTATATTACAACTTTAGAGACTAGTTAGGTTACACAACACTGCCCTGTGCATATTACACTCCAAGGCGCATATCGCATAGCACGCGCTAGTGCCTGTGCTATCTCGCACTCTCCAATGAATCTGTCATTGCGCACAATGTATTGCATATTATATTTCACGCCCGGTTCATCTTATATCACACTTTTTGGTGCATAGTTTATACCATACACTATATCTAGTTTTCATTTTCAATCGTGCTCTCAGGACTATGTTCTATATAACACTGTGTTCACCTACCCTTTTCACGGGCATTACATTTTGCGATAGGGGGTGGAGGGTCAGGGGGTGTTTCTGCCAAGTGAGCCCGGAGTCACAGTCACAAACGTCCTCTTCTTCCTGAATAAAAGTGAGATTATGCTGCATACTTGTTCATATTTTAAGTAGTTCGCACAGACACAATGTTTTAAAAACAATAAAGTTCCTAATACCCGCCTTCTCTGAACAGTTAGCTTGCTGCCCCATCCCCTTCCTCCCTATCCTCTGTTGTGTGAATCCATGGACTAGCCTCCTCCCTCCTGCCATGCATGGTCTGATGTGCTGCCACTGCCCTCAATTTAGTATGGTGTACCAGTCCACTCCTCCTGCCCTCCATTGCCCAATTCTATGCCCCATCATTGACCTCCTGCTTAAACTCTGTGCTTAGCTTGCTGCCCCTATTCTCCTTCCCCCTGCCCTCCGATGTCTTTGTGCATGCCCCTGCTCCATCCTTTTTGCCCACCATGTCCCATGGACCTGCCACTCCTATCTACTCTGAGTGTTCTGTTGAGCTGCCACTCCCCTCCCACCTGCCTAGCATTGTCAGATGACTGTAACCTGTCCCTGACACCTCCACCCTGCCTGTCCACATGCCATGCCCCTATCCTCTTCCTCCTGTCCTACATGGTCCATTGTACTGCCACACCCTTCTGCCCTCCCTGGTCTGTTGTGCTGCAACTGCTCCTCCTGCCTGCCCCGTGTGGTCTGTTGTGAGGTCACTTCCCCTGAACTTTCTTGTCTGTGCCCAGGTCCTGACCCTCCCTTCTATCCTCCATGGTCCTTTGTGCATGCCCCTCCACCCTCCTTCTTGCCCATCATAGCCATTGTGCTGCCACTAACCCTCCCACTTGCCATGCATGGTCTTCTGTGCTGCCATGGCCCCTCCCACCTTCCCTGTGTGGTCAGTTAGCTGCCCCTGACCCCCTCCCACCTTCCCTCCATGGTCTGTGTGTATGCCATCACAGTCTCACTGTTGCTCTTCATGGTGTGTCTTGCTTCTAGTGCCCATCCTGCCTGACCTCCATGGCTATCTTGCTGCTCCTGCCCTGCCCCCTTGCCCCCAGCCCTACTCCCTCCCTCCTGGCTTGTCTGTTCCATTGTAATGCCCCTGATCCGTCCCTCCTGCCCTTTATGGTCTGTTATGCTGCAGCTTTCTCTCCTGTCTGTCCATTATGGTCAGCTAGCTACCATTGCCTCTTGCCCCTCTGTTCTCTGTTGTCCATGTGCATGGTCCTGTCCCCTCCCTCTTGCTTTCTATGGATTGTTGTGCTGCACTCCCGTCCTGCATGCCCTGTGTGGTGTATTGTGCTGCTGCAAACCCTGATGCCTGCCCTGCAGGGTCAGTTTGGTGCACCTCTCCATGTCCCTCCTGTCCTCTGTTATCCAAGTCCATGTCCCTATCCCATTTCCTTCCATGATCCAATGTACCATACTTGCGAACATTTTGAACTTGGTAAGAGGGAGATTTTGAAAAAAAACTGGGGTATTGATTTTCCCCTTTGAGTTACATTGAAAAAGAGGATATTGTAGACAGGAGACAGATCAAATAAAGCCCATTTGAGCTTAAAAACATTGGACGTTTCCTGGCTGAATCGGGTCTGTTGGCATGTATGGTTGTACTACCATTGCCTCTTCCTTCTGCCCACAATGGTCTATTACATTGCCACAGCCTTGAAGGAGGGTAGATTTTGTATCACAGGGGGCCCCTGGCCCGTTCTGTCCACACCTGAAGTATGAGACCCTTGTCCTTGCCCTGCCAGCTGCATTTGTAGGCCGTATTAAATTGACCAGCGGGTCCTGTGTTGCTATATAATAATCCTGAGACATCCTTACCACTCAGCCAGCATAAAACCCCTGTGTAGGCCCTTCTGTTCAATATGTAGGCCTCTTTGTTAAATTGACCATAGCTCTGCAATTTTAGTGTATAGCAGTCTGAAGGCAGGTCTGCGAGGCCTTCTGATCCAAACTAGTAGCCCCCACCCTACCCGAGTGCTCCGTGCTCGGTATCAAAGTTCAACATCCCCCTGAAGCTGTCGACATACAGTAGGCTGCATCCTGGACTGGTACTTGCTTCCTGGGCAGGTTTCCCGCTTTTAAGGAAGTGGCAACCGCAGAGCGTCAAGTTAGGAGAACTGAGGAGATTTTATACATGAATATATTGAATTCCCGTACAATACCCATTATTTTCTGCTTGCTCTATGGAACTTACGATAAGCGATTGGCCTGAGAGACTGACCTTTTCACCCAGTCCATTGTAAGCATTAAGTGGGTAAATGACGAAATGTCTGGTAAAATCTGCAGACGAAGCATTTGGGTAGCATACGTAGGTAGATGTAGCGTGCAAAGGAGCCCACAAAATGATATAAAAAGGGAGCACCCACAGATATCGACGGACTACCTCGCCGTCTGTATGTAGGTTAACAGGCAGTGCAGGTTTTCCCCAAGAGCTGGGAGCTCTTGTCTTCCTTTGCTTAAAATGTCTTGCTCTGCTTTGCTTGAAGTATCTTATTCTATTTTACCTATATGAAATGTCATGTTATGTTTAACCATTGTTCTCTTTACTTTTGCATTTAAAAGATTTTGTATTGTAATTGCAGGAATGCTTGCTCTAAGAGTAAACGTGAGTGTTCCTAGGTAACATTTTCCTTGGTGTAACTTGTTTCTCATGATGCATTTATAGATGTGTTTTCTCTCTCTCTTTGTCAGTACATTAATTGAGATACAGAGAATATTATGACAGCTGTATGATTATCTGGATTCTGTATTTTGTACTTTATGTCTCTATTCTGCGGTTTCTTTGAAGTTGCATCTTCTCATTAAACTGCCATTGTATTCTGCCTCCAATTCCATGTCTCATATGTCTGTTTTCTTCATTTTTGGAGCAAGCGTTCCTAGGCACCCCGGCTCAAATTAAGGTGCCCCTTTTGTCCCTGACTCACTCTCCTGCTCAGTTCTGTGGTGGCTCCCGGGGATCTGGGGACCGCCCCTAGCTTCCTTGACCCGTAATAGATCTTCCCTCCAACAGCCTCTCTTGCAAGTCCTGTATTGTTGGTTTGTTGCCCCTGCCCCCCTTTCCACTGCCCACCATAGTCTGTTGTGCTTCCACGGCCCTTCCTGCCTGCTCAGTGTGGTTAAATTGTTGCCTTTGCACCCTCCTACCTGCCTTCAATTTTCAGAGTCCGTGCCCCTGGCCTCTGCCTCTCAACAGTATCCTAATGAAGAACTAGATTGCTAACATTCTATATTTATTACAAAAGTGTGGAACGCCTGACATCATCTTGATGTAATCAAAACTGTAATACCTAGAGCATTTCCTTTAGAAATTACATATATGAGAGGGTCTTATTGGCATCAAAATTATGGTTAGTGCTCTAAAAGACTAAAATAAGGACATATTTTCTGAGTTTTCAAATAGCGACAAAGCACTTTTAAATTATTTGTTATCTTTATGTTTTTTTATCCAGTTGACCACTTGATTAAATGTTGCACTTAGGGGAGAGGATGTGGTGTTACTTCCAGAACTGCAGACTTTGCAACTGGGGAACCAGGTTGAAGTTTCTGCTTCAGCTCGACATTCTGTGATTCTGGTCAAATCACTTAGTCTCCCCATGTCTACAACCAAAATGAATTTGTTCTTGTGTGATGTAACCAATGCTCATGTAAAGCACTCCAATACCTGACAAGTCTGCACTATATAACACTGCAAAAACACAAAATAATAAGTGTTTTGCACACTTCTGTCATTGGGCTATATTTGGGCTACATCTGGGTGATTTTGGGCTACATTTGGGCTCTTTTGTCTCCGGTGGCCATCTTGGGAGATTTATTTGTTATGAAGTTTCCTAATTTCCTCATGTACTGCAGTCTCCTCAGTAGGAAATGCTTTCAGTTTTTTACTTTGATTCCATCATGAAGGTATTCAGATATGTCACACATTTGCCATAAATTCTGAATGTTAGCACTCTAGTTGCTCATTAGATCACTGTAGTAAAACTACTGCACCATGGAAGTCTGCTCCTGGTATTAAAAGTGCATGTTTCAGTCTGCATGTCAGAATTTTTTAATGAAATAGAAGAGGATTTGAGAAGTCACTCAAAATGTGCCCTCATTTTCTTTCTTCAGCATTAATCATAATTTCTATGGCAAAATGAACCTCCTCATTGTGTTCCTTTTTAAATTAAATGTTTTAAGTTTTACCAGTTTATTCCAATCAAGATGGCTTCAGGTGTGCCATACTTTTGTCATAATGAAGACAGTAAGCGCTCTAGTTGTTTTTAAGAACATTCTGGGACATTCTGTCATTGGGCTATACTTGGGCTACATCTGGGTGATATTTGGGCTACATTTGGGCTCTTTTGTCTCTGGTGGCCATCTTGGGAGACTTATTTGTTATGAAGTTTCCTAATTTCCTCATTTACTGCAGTCTCCTCAGTAGGAAATACTTTCAGTTTTTTACTTTGATTCCATCAAGAAGGCATTCAGATGTGTCACACATTTGCCATAAATTCAGAATGTTAGCACTCTTTTTGCTCATTAGATCACTGTAGTAAAGCTACTGCTCACCAGGGAAAACTGCTGCTGGTATTGAAAGTGCATGTTTCAGTCTGCATGTCAGAATTTTTTAATGAAATAGAAGAGGATTTGAGAAGTCACTCAAAATGTGCCCTAATTTTTCTTTCTGCAGCACTAATCTTACTTTTTATGGAAAAATGAACCCCCTCATTTTGTTCCTTTTTAAATTAAATGTTTTAAGAGTTACCACTTTAATCCAAGCAAGATGGCTTCAGGTGTGCCATACGTTTATCATAAGTAGGACTGTTAGCGCTCTAGTAGTTCTTTGGAACACTCTGGGAAGCTGCAGTAGAACACAAAGGAATCAACTGACAGTCTCTGCCCTTGTTGGATGTACATGTTTTACTGAGAATGTCAGACTTCATTCTCACATGACTGAGAAAGATAATGTGAATTTACAGAAAATAAGCTCTCAGTTTAGCCTATAGATCACCTTCCAAACCTCTGTGGTAAAAGCATGAGAAAATATTTTTCTCTCAATCATGATATCCCAGCAGAAGGCTTTTTCACATGGTGAAATCACCTTAGAACATACCACAATTCCTAAAATGAGTATGGTACCATCAACAAATGATTTATAATGTAACTAAAGTCTTAAAACCTTCTATTAACTGCAATGCTTTTTAATGAGGTGCTATCATGTATATTGGTCCCAAGATGGCTGCCAACACTTCTTGGATGAAGTGCTGACAGCCAATCAGATCTCAGGATGAGATGTGTGGTTAGGCTCCGCCCACATATATATATGCTTTTAAATGCTATTTTCTCAGGAAATACTGAACAGATTTACACCAGACCTGCAAAAGGCACTTCCTTGACCTTATGGCTACCTCTCTGCCAAATTTCAAGTAATTCTGTTCAGCCGTTCGGGCTGTAGCTGTGTCTAAAGGTCCTATGGAAAAATGCATGGGGAAAACGCGTTTTGGGACCCCCCTTTTTTCTCGGCCCCTGCTTGACGAATCCCCCCGAGACTTTCAGGGTAGGAGCGGAGCGTAGCGCCCCACCTATTTTGAAAATTTCGCGAGGATTCGTCGACCGGCGCCAAAGTTATTCCAAATAGAATGTTGCGGATTTCCTATGGAAACAGGGTCCTAACTATAACTACCTACTGGCGACCGCCAGTAGGTAATATATATATATATATATATATATATGTATATATGTGGCCAGACATTTTAAGAAATTCCATCAATCTAACAACAAAGGTCTCAATTACTTTGTAATCGATGCCGTACCTCCCAGTAGAAGAGGTGGAGACCGCGAATATAAACTCAGAAAACTCGAGACAAGATACATATTACAACTCGACACTAAGCACCCGAATGGCTTGAATGTGACTGAAGATCTGTACACATGCCTATAGAATACCTGGTCCATGGCATCCCATCTGTTATCAGCAACCTCACATGCTAGCCACATTCATGTCTCTCATTTATTGACGTGATATTCTATCTTTATTATGTCTTATAGGTTACTGACACTGTATTTTTACTGATTTTACGGTAGAATTTTAACCTGTTTTATCCTTATTAAGTTTCAAGTTTCTATTTGTTCTTAATGCATATGGTTTTATATCTATATATTTATATTGCCTATATTTATATATTTATATATTTATATACGCACTTTTGCTATTTTGCACACTTATACATCTTCCACATTATTACGAGTGGTGATGTATCTTGATATTTTACAGGTTTATGTTTGCCATGATACACATGACAAGCACCTTCAGTGTCTCCAACCATACGGACATATTATGTCCTTATTTTCACTATACATTTAAGATTGTATTGTATAGTGGTTAATATTCATGTGGGTCCTTTACTAGTTGCTCTGTCTCTGAGACTGACATATATTATGGTGATGCCATGCCCCCCTTTTTTATCTGTGGGTTCTAATCCAGGGTATTTCCTTCATACGATTATGATGGGAACTTCACCCATGCTTAGAAACTTTATTCGAGTATATTTCATACAGATTGTTGTTACGCTACTTGTCACAGGTTCAAAGCTCTAAGCTTTTTCATGTCTACCGGGATTCACTCCCAGCCCAGGCTTGCTATTCCGTATTTTACACAAATTTTTGAGGCTGAGATTGTTTACATTTACTATTGTGGATGTACAAGCTATCTCCTATACACTATAAATTCTATATATTACATGCCGGCCATTTCCATTTGTTGGGGTAGAACTTGGTTCATTTATCACCATGATGTTCTGCTCAATTCCAACAATAGGTTTTTGTTTTGAATTTTTCAATGTATTTTGAATTTTACACTGCTACTTTGCACATGATTGAAGATTTTACCCCAAGCTGATTGATAATTTGAGAGCATTATGTGTATCTCTTCTATGTCTATCCATAGTCTGACCACGTGGGGTATGACGCATGTATGCACTGTCACTTTAAATGTGTGCACTTTATGTTACCATGTCGAGTGAACAAGGCTCTCCCGAGCCGAAACGCGTATCGACGACTTCTGGACAATAAAACACTGCAAGCACTTACTTTGGGTCTGTGTCCATCCCTTGGTTCTCGTTTACTGGAGCCGTGTTGGAAGAAAAGGATATATATATATATATATATATATATATATATATATATATATATATATATATATATATATATATATATATATATATATATATATATATATATTCCTTTCTCCCAGCGGGTTTGTTTCGGATCCGAGCCCGTTGTCATGTGGTGCTTAGGTGCCGGAAAACCAGAAAAACCGGCAAATCAATGTCGATCCAATAGTAAATAAACAAAGCACACTCAGAGTCACGGGTATTTTCAAAGTGGCAGTAGTTTAATCTTCGCCATCATTTCCATGACCTTAAAGGATTCTTCCCTTGCGGGCACTGCAGAGCCTGCAAGTTTAGTCACTCTGTAAAAGAATTTGACATCCCGGGGAGAAAGAAAAAGTGGAAAATCAACCAGTTTCTAACATGCAGTAGCAATTGTATTGTTTATGTACTAGAATGTCCCTGCAAACGCAGGTATGTAGGGAGTACAATTTGCATGGTGAAAAAACGTGTGATGGAACATCTCCGTGCAATCACTAATGTTAATGTTCAATACCCAATTGCTAGGCACTTTTTGGAGTTTCATCAATCCAATAACTCCTTGTTACGGTACTTTGCCATCGAACAAATAGTTTCAAATCCACGGGGTGGCAATAGAGACCTTAAACTGAGACAACAGGAGTCTAAATGGATACTTGAGTTGGAGACTAGATTCCCCGGAGGGCATAATCTAGATGAGGAACTAGCCTCTCACCTCCATAGAGATTGAAAAACAATCATCTAGTATCAAAATTGTATTGTGAGAAGTTTTATGAGCATGCTGTTTTTGTTTCTTCATGTCTTCTCTTTCTTGGATACATATGTCCCCTGGTTTCTCTTCGAGAATGTAATGGCTATATATCTCTTATTTTGTGTCTTTTACAGGAGGAAAGGAAGGGGCCCACTACGTATTTGACTTTTCACGGGTTCCCTAACCTTTTCTTCCCCGGGCTCGGGACCGCACTGCACACAGATAAGAGAATTTTATGAATTTCTATCCATTTTGGAAATAGAATTGGTTATGGTGTTGTGCTTTGGTTTTTTGTGTTTTTTATTTTATTTTTTTATTTTTCACTTTTCACGTTGTCATGGATTGAGTCAGGACAGTAACCTTTAAATGTACTCTTAGCTCATACGATGTTGCAATTAATATTTGATTATTGCCAAATCAAGTTTACGTTTTAACATATAGTCTGCCTTGGCACTAGACCGCCCAAATATGTGAACAATAGACCCTTTGTTTATCAAGCCACTAGAGCGACTGAATACTTTGCATTTAAATGAGACACCGTGGCAAAACGAGAACATGTGCCACATTGTAGCGACACCGTGGCAAAACGAGAACATGTGCCACATTGTAGCGATTAAATACTGTCAAGCAAAAGGATTACTAGATTAATAACGGCTAGGTAGCCCTGGAATAGGACACAACACGCAAATGATAGAAATGTACAGCAATGCACTTATTAGCAAATGTAAATACTGTAAATATGTACATACATGCGTATCTCATGTATATCTTAACTATATATGCAAGTAACTCTTTGGTGTCTATTGAGCAATTTCGCTTAAAAAACGACGCTTAAAAAACAAGGTATGACTTTAATTTGCGCATAAAAATGTTGATTTTGGACGTTCCAATATGTCTGCCGCACTATGACATCTCAAGCGACTAACTAAGGGAGAGTCCCATTTCTATTACCATGTTTCGTGTGAATTCACTTTAATGAACTTTATTTAAATCACCTTGACATGTTCGTATATTCGTGTGATCAAGACACTCTGTGTGTCGAAACGCGTAGCGAAGATTAAACTACTGCCACTTTGAAAATAAAAAAAATAAAAAAAAAAAAAAAAGGCGAAGAATAAACTACTGCCACTTTGAAAATACCCGTGACTCTGAGTGTGCTTTGTTTATTTACTATTGGATCGACATATATATATATATATATATATATATATATATATATATATATATATATATTACCTACTGGCGGTCGCCAGTAGGTAGTTATAGTTAGGACCCTGTTTCCATAGGAAATCCGCAACATTCTATTTGGAATAACTTTGGCACCGGTCGACGAATCCTCGCGAATTTTTCAAAATAGGTGGGGCGCTACGCTCCGCTCCTACCCTGAAAGTCTCGGGGGGATTCGTCAAGCGGGGGCTGAGATAAAAGGGGGGTCCCAAAACGCGTTTTTCCCATGCATTTTTCCATAGGACCTTTAGACAGGGCTACAGCCCGAACGGCTGAACAGAATTACTTGAAATTTGGCAGAGAGGTAGTCCTCAGGTCAAGGAAGTGCCTTTTGTAGGTTTGGTGTAAATCTGTTCAGTAGATTCTGAGAAAATAGCCTTTAAATCAATATATATATCTGAGCCACCTTACGGTGCGCTTACGGTACGCTTACCGTACGCGTACGGTGGCGTGCGCGAGCGCGATTCTGATTGGCTCTTAGATCTTAGTAAACATTCGAATCGGCCGAAACCAGGAAGCGGCGGCCGCCATTTTCTCTCTCGCACTGAGAGTGATGATGAAAATACAAAGCACAAAAACATGTAAAGGGGCTGTTTAGACAGCTCCCACACACATAGCCAAGGTGGGGGGGTCTCCAAAGATCCCCCAAGGCCAAAAACGGATTTTTTTTTTTTCGCTAATTTCGCCGCTTACGCGTACGGTAAAAAATTATATAAAAAAAAAATTATCCACACTCTCCCCACCCCGTGTGCAATTGGTGGCGACGAAGGCCATCAATTGTGCATGGCTTATAAGAGAAGAGAAAAACTATAATATTTAAAAAAAAAAAAAAAAAAAAAAAAAATTTATCCACACTCTGTCCACCCCGTGTGCAAATGGTGCCCGAAGGGCACCATTTGTGCATGGCTTATAAAAATTACGAAAAATTAAAATATTACCTTTCAAAACGAAGTGCATCATATGTCCTCCATGTGCGCACGGTGCGCGAAGCGCATCGTGCGTACATGGCCCATCTAGCGTAACGTGGGCACGCGGTGCGCATAGCGCACCGCGTGCCCACCGTGCGTGCACGGCACTAACTGCGTAAAGTGGGCGCGCGGTGCGTGAAGCGCACCGCGTGCTTACTGTGCGCGCACGGAACGAACTGCATTAAGTGGGCGCGCACGCCACGAATGGCGTAAAGTAACTTAGCATTTAAAAAACCGTACAAATTCACTGAAAAAACCATAGGTTTCACACACGTTATAGTTAGGAATTAGCATTTAAAAAACCTTGCAAATTCACTGAAAAAACCATAGGTTTCACACATGTTATAGTTAGCGGAAATTTTACTGATAAAAAACCAATGAAATTCCCCCGTTATAGTTAGTGCAGGCAACTATAACTCACGCGACCGCAATCTTCTGCTGATGACATATGTGTCTTTATGAAAAAAAAATATTTGTAATATATGTATAGCTAAAAATGTATGGAAGAAGACATGGGCAAATAAGTGTCTAAATACAGTATTAGCATCAGCAGAGGATTGCGGTCGCGTGAGTTATAGTTGCCTGCACTAACTATAACGGGGGAATTTCATTGGTTTTTTATCAGTAAAATTTCCGCTAACTATAACATGTGTGAAACCTATGGTTTTTTCAGTGAATTTGCAAGGTTTTTTAAATGCTAATTCCTAACTATAACGTGTGTGAAACCTATGGTTTTTTCAGTGAATATATATATATATATATATATATATATATCCCACTATGGGCATAAGGTCATCACTGTGTAGTTATTGATAGGACCCCGTCTCCATAGGAAATTGATTTTTTGGTTTGTTAATATGTTTGGTGCTGTTTGCCAAATCATCACAAAACATTACACAAAAAAGACTCATCCACCACAGCTTCTTCCTCGAACGTTTTGCTGGTGATATGTCAAGTGGGGCCAAAGAAAGGGTGGGGGGGTCCAAAACAAGTTTTACCCATGCAAATTTCCATACGGAAATTAGACACAGCTGCAGCCAAAACGGCCTAACAGAATGACACCAAATTTGGCAGAAAGCTCGATCTTGATCCAAGGAGTGTGCTAAAATTCAACAGTAATAGTTATCTCAAATAACTAAAATTTGTGCCCTAAAATAACTATAAATTGGGCCCCTGCTATGCACTGCCATTTACCCCACATATTATATCCCTCATTACATGTTCAGTGACATCATTGATAAAATAACTGCAACATCTGAATTGACATCATTGATGACAACACTGTGCGTGGCCGAAGAGCGAGTGATAGGTAATTTAGGGCATGAGTTATAGTTATTTGAGATAGCTGGTGAATTTCAGTGATTGTGCTAGTTTAAACTGTTATGTTTTAACTGACATTTTTACCTAACTATAATAATGTTCCTTTGACCTTCGTGTTTTTTAGTGAATTTCTAGTTTTTTTATGTGAAGTAAGGTATTATTACAATTCCTAACTATGATGTCACTTTAACATTTGCTTTTTCAGTGTACATATGTGTGTGTGTGTGTGTGTGTGTGCGTGCGTGCGTGCGTGTGTGTGTGTGTGTGTAGGTGTGTATTTGTGCCTGTATATTATGGCAGATTGTCTGATTTAATACAGTTCTTGTTCTGAAAAAAAAATGTATTTCTCCTAAAATCAAAAACAAAACAAGTCTATGGTGATGTGTAATCAAGACCAGACAATGGCACAAGCACTGACGTGCTCTTATTAAATGTTTGCAAATTACCTAAGAAGCAAAAAAAGAACATTATACAGGCTTAGGGTTGCTATTGTATGACGGCGAGACTCGATACATCAATGGGAAAACGCAAAATGGTGCCCCCACCTCCCACCTACACCCTCTGTATGGATGTCAATTCACCAGTATGCCAGGGTAATGGAAATGACATACAAACACCCTTTGAACCTAATTACATCACAAGAAGTGACATGGTGTGACCTTTGACCCTAAAATATCCTACTAAGTGATGTCACATGACCTTTAACCATGATGATACTTGCCCTAAGTGGTAGCCAGTGTGCCCAACCCTTTCCAGGAAGGGTTTGAGGAGGAGAGAGGTTCTCCCCCTGCTCCCCAAAAATGTTGAAGGAATTGAGCCAAGTAGTGCATTTTGAAGCACAATGTTCACATACATTTGCTAAAAACACAAACAGACCCTGAAAGTTCACTCATTAAATATTCAACATTTACTTCAAAGTCAAAGTCAAAGTGGCTTTATTTCGATATAAAAATATCTTTAAAAGTATTACAGAAATAAAAACACAACAGAGTTAATTAAAATCTATAAAAACATGAACAATAATTGGCTAAAAAGGTCAAGTCACAAAGACCATAATTAAACAATTAGTAAAAGCCATTTTGTCCTAATAAGCCACGCCCAGCTTAAGTATTTGGCTAAGCCACAAACATACAGCGGCCGAGTATCTGAACTCAAAATTTGCAGGGCCACGCTGCATTGTCGAGTACCCAACCCCCTGCACAGTGGCTTTAGCCACCTGGAGCGGGGCGCTTTATAGGCAGGGCATACAAACAGAAAATGGGGGATCGATTCTATCTTCAGTGGGCAAAAAGGACAATAAGGTATAGTTTGGGCCAGAGGTTTCCACCGGGCGGTCCATGATCTCACCGGTAACACACCAATTCTGAACTTAAAAAACAGAGCTCTATCCCTGGGAATTGTAATGAGGTCCAAGTAAAGTTCCCGAACTGCCACATCCTTTACAAGCAAAAAATCCCTGGAGGCATGGCACAGGCTAAGATCGGTATTTCTTTTACTTGTTACCCAAGACCAGTATAAGTTCTTCAAGACTGATTTGGGAGGGGCAGACCGAGAATGCCAAGCCCCCTCAAGACCAAGATCAGTCAGCAAGCTTTTCACGTCCCTTAACCACCTTATTTTATCCAGACAAGCCTAAAATCTCCTTTAGCCCCTCGGCATAACTGGCCAGTTCCGGGACCCTCCACAGGCGAGCCCACAGCAAAAGAGGACGCAGCCTAGCCTTGGACGACACCCCATGTCCAACAAAAGGGGGAGAGTGGGAGTACTCTTAGGAAGGGACATCAAGTCCCTCAGAAAGTTATTCTCTGAGCACACCAACTGGCTCATATTCTGAGCGCCCCATAGCTCTGCTCCATAGAGTGCCGCACTAACAGCTCTAGCAGCATAAATGTCGAGCACCGGGGCGATAGGTTTCATAGAGGAGGGGGGCGGAGCTAGCCGGCGGCTATGGCGGACGTGTGAACGCGGAGCTCCCGCTCTAAGCCCCTAACTATCCGATCACAGGATCCTGAACAGCGGCATTGAACCGAGCACTGGTGTGGGGGGTCCCCTCTGGCACTGGGTTGTGTCGCCCCGGGGGCCCGGCGGCGGCGATCGAGCCCTGGTGTGCCGATACCGGCGGGCGAGGAGCGGGGGGGCGGTCTGGGCCGCGATCCCCGGGCTGTCCTGTGGCTCTCCCCGTAGTGCGTCAGCCGACGTGCGGCTGCCTAGCAGGAGGTGGACCCGACCGTCCTGGTCCAACTGCCGAGTCCCCGGGAACCGGCGGAGACGCATGAGCGGAGGGTTGCTGACCTGCATCGGGCACGGAGGGGCAGTTGCGGTGTCACCCCCCTCCCCCCTTCTCCCCTGGCTGGCTTGCTGAGTGGGCCCTCTGGCGGGAGCGGCTGCCCACGCCGCGTTGGACCTCAGGCACCCCTGGAGCGCGGGCCCGGAGGCCCCCCCCGAGGCACCTCAGAATCGCCCCCCCCCGCTGGAAGCACTGGGGAACGGCGCAGGCTGAGAGGCACCCGTGAGACGGGAGGCAGCAGGGACACACACTGGAGCTGCGCCGGGGTGCCAGGGAGCTGCGGGCACTTGTGGACTGCCTGGGGGTTTGCGCGCTCCCCACCCTGCCCCCCCTGCGCTGCGGGCGCTGATCCGAGCCCGCGGGGGCTGCGGAGGGATTGCCGTTCTTACTGGCCAGATCTGTATCCTGTTGCGGTGGCGCCTTCCCTTGATACCCATTGTTTGGCGGCAGCCCGATGCTTGTACCGTGGAGGATCCGGTGAGTGACGGCGGCGGCCCGGACTACTAGACTTCGTAACTGGCGATGAGGCTTGGCCGTGTGTGCTGGAGGGGCCGCTGGGGCTGTCGCGCGGAGGGGTGAGGTTCGCTGCCGTGGTCCTCTGGGGTGCGGCCATCGTTGCTGGTGTTATCCGGCTGCGGCCCTGGGGGGCACCCTCCCTGTCCTGGATAGCAACGGCACATTTGGAGGAGCGTGGAATACCCGACACGGGCAGGGAGTGCCCCACTCACACTCGGCCCTGAGGAGGCGACCGGACACTGGAAGCGGCGCGCGCGGCTCTTCGACTCCGCTGCCGGGCCGGCAGCTGTGACCGGGGAGAAACCGGAGAACGGGACTGTGGCACGGGGTGGTCGGCGCCCCAGACATCGAGTGGTGGTGGAGGTGGCCTGCAGCGCGGCCCCCCTAGGACCGGGACTTTGCCTCGGAGAGGCGGCCACGAGCCGGCTGCTGACCCTCGGCGCAGCCATGGGCAAAAGCGATAAGTCACAGCCCAAACTGTCTTTTGACCCCCGCAAGCCGAAGGGGCCAGTCGAGGCTCCGCCGGTGCGGCCTCCGGATGGGGCGGCTGCGGAGAGCTCCATGTGCGCCGACATCAAAGCAACACTGGCGGCAATGGAAAAGGGGCTGCAGGGCAGTCTGGCCGCGATAGACACTAAGCTTGATGTGCTCACATACCGCATGGACCGCATGTCGGAACGAGTGGATAAGAACGCTGAGAGGCTGGATGCGTCCGAGCAGAGGATAACACAGGTGGAGGAGACGCAGACAGCATGGGACTCGGACCGCCGGCAATTCAGTAAGCTTCTGCAGGTCATTCAGGATAAGTCCGAAGATTTGGAGGCCCGTTCGAGGAGATCGAATGTCCGCATCACCGGTGTGGCGGAATCGACGCACACAGGTCGAATGGAACTCTTCGTGGAAAAGCTGCTGCGGGCACTGCTTGGAGAGGACGTGTTCTCCCCAATGTTTGTTGTTGAGAGAGCCCATCGCTCGCTGGGCCCTCGCCCCAAGCCCGGGGCGCCTGCAAGACCTATAATAGCAAAACTGCTGAATTATAGAGATAGAGACACGGCCCTGCGTGTGGCGAGGGAAAAGGGGAAGTTGCAATATGAAGGGATGGATATCTCCATCTATCCCGACTTCACGGCGAAGGTTCAGGAGGAACGCAGGCAGTTTGCACCCTACAAAAAACAGCTCCGCGACTTGGGCCGGACTATGCAATGTTATACCCGGCGCGGCTCCGAATCAACAGGCAGGGGCAATCGCACTTCTTCGCGGACCCGAGGGAGCTGCAGCGATCCCTGAAAGAGTGGTCGAGGGAGCAGCGGCGTGGACTGCAGGACGGCGCGGCTGCCCGGGCGGAGGTCTCCGACCTGGGGGACCAGGACTAGATCACTGGCAGTGGCCGCTTGATACACTCTGTCTCATGGCGGGGGGACGTTGCCCTGTCGCAGAGGCTGCCGCTTCCCTGGTGGTGCTGCAGCGGCTGGAACTTTATTGTCGTGCAGGAGACGACGAACGCCCTGGAGGACTCTGAGGCTGCGGCTGGGTGAGAACATTCTGTTGTGTTGGGGGATGCCCGGGTGTCGAAGCCCTAGAGTCGGTGGGGGGGCGGGGGGCTGGTCCTCTTTCACAGTTTGATCAAGGGCGGGATAGCCCTGCGGCTCTAAGAACTGCGAGACTTTGGCTGGTGTGGCGCCTGGAGCGCACCGCACGGGCCGATCTGCGAGATAAATGGGCTATGGCCTAGATGACTAACTGGGGGTGTTTGGAGGGTGCTGTGCAGGTTCAGATAGGCGGGGAGGCTTGCCACTGATGGGAATGGAGGGGTACCCCCCCGTACCTAATGGAGGGGAGGCGATATTAGCTCGAGCTGCACTGAGACTGGGGGTTTAGAGGCGGGGGCACGGCCACATGGTGGACTCTCGAGAGTTTAGAGTAGCTGCTCATCGGAGGCCCCTGCCCCAGTGCTGATAGCTCTCTTGGCCCCTACGGGGGCTGGTTCCGGGATGGTTTTGTATGCTTGTTGTGGGATAGGGAGGGGGGAGGGACGGGGGATCTGTCTGGCCAGGTTGGGGGCGGTCGGCTGTGGGTGGTGGGCTGGGAAGTTAGGGGGACGTTCTGCCATGGGTATCTGTGATATGCACTGTCTTTTGCGTGGCAAGCTATTTGACTTACAGGTGTGTGGCTGTTTCAGACTGTCTGGACCTGAGTGGTGGGCGGGGACCCCCATCTGGCCTATGTGCAGAGGTGGTTGTTGTATGTTTTACCGGGATGACTGGAACGGATGAACGGATGGGTGACACTGGTGGGGAGGCTCTTAGAGCGCTGACGTGGAATGTCCGGGGGCTGAATGATTATCGCAAACTCAGAAAAGTTTTAAACTATCTCCACCGACATCACATTGACCTGGCACTGCTTCAGGAGACTCACCTCCCTCTTACAAGTAAACTGTTAGCGGCGAAGGGCCTAGTGGGCACCAGCGTGGCAGCAGGCTTTACATCACACTCCAGAGGGGTAGTTACTTGGGTAAACCCACGATCGAAACTGCGGTTGACGTCGCTGACCTCCGACCCGGGCGGGCGCTACTTAATAGCGAGGTGCGTGGGTAAGGGCCACGACTTGATTGTGGTCAATGTATACGGCCCTAATTATGACTCCCCTGACTTCTTCGACGCACTGGCGGCACAATGTAGGCTGCACGCGCCCACTGGCATGGTATGGGGTGGCGACTTTAACTTCACGTTCAATCCGGAGTTAGACCGCTCCTCGGGGCCAGCCCGCCGCCCGGCGTCCGCCGCCCTACATATGCAGGTGGGGTTGATCAGGCTCGGCATGCTAGACGTCTGGCCGCATCGCCACCCGGGTAAAGGGGGCTACACGCATTACTCGGCATTCCACGATGTGCATACCAGAATAGACTATTGGTTGGTGTCCCGGTCACTGCTCGCGTGCGTTAAGGACTGCGAGGTTTTGCCGCGCACCTTGTCGGACCACTCCCCTCTACTGCTAGCCCTGACTACCCCGCACAGGCGAGTACCACCGTTCACGTGGCGGCTGCCGCCGTATTCACTGTTGGACGACGTGTTCCGTGGGGAACTAGCGGACGAAATAGACTCGTTCTTTGAGTTAAACGCAGGCTCTGTCCAGAGTTTCCAAACAGTGTGGGACTCGTTCAAGGCTTACATTCGAGGTGTAGCAATGACTAAGCATTCGGGAGTGCTTAAATCCATCCGGCGGCGGCTTGGGGCCCTGGAGACGCAGATAGCTCAACTGGAGGAGACTCAGGGGGCTTCGGCGGACCCTGAGGTGGCCACGAGGCTGCAGCACCTGGTCACTGAGTTCAACAGTGAAGCGGACCGAGAGGTGCAACATATGGGGAAGTACGCCACAGCTCGCACTTACGGGGAGGGTGAGCGCCCGGGATCCTTACTAGCGGGGATACTGCGTAACTCTAGGCGGCCCCTGGTCATTGATGAGCTCGTCACTGCTTCGGGCGATGTGATTACCGATGAGACGGGGATCATAGAAGAATTCAGGGCCTATTATGCTGGACTGTATAAATCTCAGTCCTCTCACATGGAAGAGGAGATAGACGACTATCTCAGTTACCTTAAAATGCCGTTTTTGTCCAACCCGCGGCGGGAATTCTTGGCGCTGCCCATACAAAAAGACGAGATCTTGGAGGCTTTGGGAAGTATGCGGGCAGGCACTGCCCCGGGGGCAGACGGGCTGACGGTGGCCTTTTATAAGGCCTTCCAGGACCAGCTCCTCCCGCACCTTATGGCTCTTTTCGACGACATATGTCTTGAAGGCAGTATGCCCGACACGATGCGAGAGGCCCTGCTTGTTACAATTCTAAAACCCGGGAAGCCTCCCAACCAGTGCGGATCCTACAGGCCACTCTCACTGATCAATGTCGATGCCAAGCTATATGCTAAGGTGCTGGCCACGCGTTTGGCGCTTCTGGTGCCGGAGCTCGTGGCGCCGGAGCAGGCGGGCTTTGTTCCATCCAGGAATCTCACGTACAATATCCGCACGGTCCTTGGAGTCATGCAACATGTGCGCCCAGAGAGTAAGGCCATAGCGCTCTTCCTGGATATGGAGAAAGCGTTTGACTCAGTGGAATGGCCGTTCATGGTGCGGGTGCTGAGGAAGCTTGGGCTGGGAGAGCCTTTTTTGCAGATGATCGGGGCTTTGTATTTTAGACCCACTGCCCGGCTGCGCCTCGGAGATCGTGTCACGGAGCCGTTTGCAATCACTAGAGGGACCAGGCAGGGTTGTCCTCTCTCCCCACTTCTTTACGCGCTGGTGGCGGAACCCTTAGCGTGCGCAATAAGAGAATACCACAGATTCGAGGGAATCAACTTTCCCTCTTATAAGATTGGTATTTCTACCTACGCGGACGACACGCTGCTGTACATCAGAGACCCGGAGGAGAATCTCGCTTCTATCTTGCGGGAGGTGGTCCGGTTTGGGGCGCTGTCGGGCCTCAAAGTCAACTGGAACAAATCGCTGGCATTTCCGCTGACCCCGGCTACATTGCCGTTCCCTATGGAATACCCTTTGCAGTGGACAACGGACTCAATCCGCTACCTGGGCATTCGGCTGCACAGGGACCCGGAGGTCTTGCTGAGGGAAAACTATGGGGTGGCTTATTCCAAACTCGTGGACGAGGTGGAAGAGTGGAACAGGCTACCTCTATCGCTGATGGGCAGGATAGCCATCATGAAAATGATCATCCTACCGCGATTTATGTTCCTCTTTACCAACATCCCTATAGTGCTACCCAGGTCTTTCTTTGCACAGCTGACTCAGACCCTGGTCCGACTGGCTTGGGGTGGTAGACAACCGAGAGTCCAGTGAAAAGTGCTGACGTTGCCATACGAGATGGGGGGACTTGGAGCTCCGGACCTGGAGAGCTACTACAGAGTGGCGCAGGCGTCCCATTTGCATGCATGGATACACGCCGAACCAGACGTCCCGCACGTTCGGGGCGCGCTGCTGGCTCTTCTGGGGCCGACTGCGGCGGAGCCTCCCGAAATCCCAGAGCTTTCCTATGTCATTAAAACTGCGGCGCCGTCTAAGATGGTCTCGATACTCAAAAAGCTTGGGGATCAACACAGGGAGCACCAGTGTTCTGCAGCGCGGCGAGCCTGGCAGACGGATCTCGAAATTGACATTTCGGATGAGATGTGGAGGTACTGCTGCTCCAGTACTAAAAAGGTCTCTTTGAACGGTCGACACCGATTAATACACTTTAAGTTCTTGCAGCGGGTCTACTACACCCCTGAAAGACTACATAGATATGGGTTGCGCCCCACGGCGGAGTGCGAGCGTTGCCATGCTCTCGTGGCTGATTTCCTACACATGGCCTGGCTTTGCCCAGGTGTGGCCCGGTTTTGGACGGCGGTGTTCCGCGAGTTGAGCCAGATCTTGGAAAAAGAGATCCCCCCTGATCCAGCCCTGGCGTTGTTGGGCTACTCCAGGCCTCTTCCGCGGGCGCTGAGGCGTCTGACGGACATGGCGTTGCTGATCGCGAGACGAGTCGTGGCAGCCTGCTGGATGAGAGGGCCTCTTCCCACTAAGAAACAATGGGTCAGGGATATGCTGTACTGTAGCACGCAGGCGGAAACGTATAGCGAACTGTTGCCCCCTAGGAGTCGCCCCAAGAACTTCTGGGCGCTGTATAGAACTCACATGGCAGCTGGAGACTCTGAGGAGGTTGGTCAGGGGGAGACACAGCATGAAGCCCCAGGGGTGTGCAGTGGGGCAGTGGAGGGTGTGCCACCGGATTAGGGCTCAATAGTGGCGAGATGGGCTATGATGTTAGTGTAACGTTTGGGAGGGCGGCCGGTTTGCGGGAGGAGGGTCGGGGTGTCCCCTGTATGTGGCGTGTGCTTTTTCGCAGTGTGCTTGCGAGGCGGAAACTGGAACCGCAGGGTTGGCCTGGCCTGGAGGCATGGGGTGTGATGTCTGGTCGGAGTTCGGCACCTTGGTTTGAGACAGCGTGCATGAGTAGACATGAAACAGGAGAAGACAGTGGCATGGTGGCGAACGGGGTGGGGGGTTGGGTGTTGAGATATGGTTTACGAAATTTTCGGGGCTTGAGCAGACTACCGGCAGGTTGGACAAGTGGGACGGTTAAACCACAGTGCAGGTTGGGGGTGAATACGTATTACACGCGTTGGAAGTGATTCAGCCCGGACTGTTTTATGTAGAATTGCAATGCCGCCGGTCCTCCGGGATGTCGGCTAAATGGCTGTGTGAGAGCTGCGGGACCGGAACAGACGTGCTCTCTGGAGCAACCCATTGTATAAGGAGCCTACGGCAGTCTGCTATGTCTATTTACTATATCTCAATAAAGGTTTTTGTTTTTCACAAAAAAAAAAAAAAAAAAAGGTTTCATAGAGGATGCCTTCTGCTCCTTCAGAAGAGCCCCCACCACCCTTTTGTGACTTAAGGTCATCTTGTGAAGGTGACTGTCCCACTTCATGGTATCAAGGAGGCGTGTGCCCAGGTAATCAAATTCCTTGACCCTTTCCAAAGGAGCCAAGTTAAGCACTGGGGGCCGTCCAAGTTTTTTGGGAGGGTTCAAAACAAGGAACTTGGTTTTGTCAGTATTGATCTTTAAACCTGTTAGCTCGCAAATCAAAACCATCCAAGAGACTCTGTAAGCCAACCGGGGTCTTGGAAATTAGCAGGGTATCATCGGCAAAAAGTAGGGTTGGGATCTTCCTCCCTGCCAAGGATGGTGTATCAGCTGGGATTTTAAGGAGATGATCCACGACTCCATTTATATAAATTGAAAAGAGGGTGGGAGCGAGAACGCACCCCTGGCGCACACCTCTGCTAACTTTAATGCGAGCAGTCCTTTGTCCCTGGGTTCCCCACCTCACCTGCGCAAAGTTGTTCTCATGGAGTTTTATTATTAGACACAGTAGGTACGAGGGCATGCCTAGTTTTGCCAAGACCCGCCACAGGCGCTCCCGGGGTACTAGGTCAAAGGCAGTCCGCAGGTCAATAAATGCCAAATACAGACTGCCTTTGCCTATCACTACCACCTTCCAGTAAATCATCAACAGTCGAAATGACTGTTCGATGGTCCCGGTACCAGCCCTGAAGCCTGCTTGGAAGTCAGACAGTATTTTATTCTTTTCTGCCCATTGGAGAACCCTACTCAGAATTACTTTCCCTGCCACTTTTTGGGACGAGTCTATCAAGCTTATGGGGCGATAGTTAGATGGGTCATCTCGAGACCCTTTCTTGAAGATTGGGACGACCTCTGCACCCATCCACGACTCTGGGAGTGGAGCTCCTTGCCTAGATGCATTAAGCAAGGAAGCAATAAGAGCCCCCCACTCTCCCGGATTAAGGCGGAACAGGTCCCCAGGCAAACCATCCGGCCCTGCAGCTTTCAACGGGACAAGGGATTTGATAGAGTGTTCAACCTCCCTAGCTGTAAAAAGGGCATCCACCCCTGGATCGTGACAACCAGAAATGGGTGGGAAAAAAGGGTCTAGTTCATCCTCCATGTTTACAGTATAGAGGGAAGAAAAGTGCTCAAACCAGGACTCCTCAGGAATGTTACAGGTGATGAGTGAATCTATGGGCCTGTGTTTAGCTCTAATTAGGTTCCAAAAACCCCTAGGATTTTTCTCTGCACTTGCGGATTTCAGGTCACTCCAGAACTTGTCCTCCCAGTCTCTCTTAGCGACCTGTTGAGCTGACCTGTACTTCTTCCGCGCAGCCGCCACCGACCCTCTATCCCCTTTCTTCACTGCCATAATTAATTCTCGCTTTGCTTTCCGACAGGGGGCGGAGTACCAGCCAGAATTCCCCTTTGGGCGCGGCACCCTCCGATCGCCATCCGCTCGCATGGGGATGGCAAAAAAATCCCCTATAGATCTAGTGGTATTACTAAATAGGGAGGAAACCTCAACAGCATTCAGTGTAGCGGCTGATAGCCTTGGTATGATGTTTGACATGATTACCCTTATGTCCGTGACCTTCTCCTCGTCGAGGACAAACTTGTCCCATTTTAACCGCCTCCCGCAATTCGAAGGGCAGACTTCTCCAGTCAACCTTATAACAGGGGGGGTTACACGGCTGATGTTCTTGCACCATAAGGGGGTTAGGCTCAAGGAAAGTGGGTTGTGGTCGCTATACGTGGATGCAACAACCTCCATGTCTACCAAATGGGACCAAAGACGAAAATCTAAGAGGATGTAATCTATCCTAGATGTATGTCCGACCCTATTGTATGTGTGTGCCCCGTTCTGATCAGAAATGGATCTCCCATTGGTCGCCCTTAGGCCAAACTCCAGTGTGAGTGCATTCAGTTGTATTGCACGTTGAGACCATCTCTTAATTGGGCTTATATTGAGGGGCGGAATACCTCTTCGGGTGTCCTCACCTAGGGTGTCTAGGATATCGTCCCTTGCAAGTGGCTCGTACGTGCAGTTAAAATCCCCCATGACTAGAGTGTATGAGTTTGGGTTGCACTCCCTGAGCCCGTCCTCCAAGGCCACTAGGGTCGGGGAAGGCTAACCTCCTTTTGGGCCTCTAGTGTAGATGTTAAAGATCTCCAGAGGGCTGCCACTACGAGACCCCCTCACAGACAATCTCATTAAATCAGGGGAATTAGTCTTGTGCTGCCTCACGTGCAAATCCGAAAGAAGTCTCACCCAGATGAGTAGCCCACCTGACGATCGCCCCCTTCCCGCAGTGGATATACTTGCGGCAACACAAAAGGTCATATAGCCCACTTTGTGTCGGGGTTCTACAGACCAGGTCTCCTGGAATGCACAAATATCAAAGGACTCAATGAAAGAGTTCCAATCAGTCAGCTCTAGGTTACGGCTTATGCCCGCCACGTTCCAGCTGATCACCTTAAGGTTCTCAATGCTGGGGGCTTGCACTACATGAAGTAGGGGGGGGTTATGGGTCGGCCTAGGGGAAATGAGGTTACTTCCAACATCAATTGCTGCCGACTCAATTCCGTTTGCATCAGTGCTGGATCCAATAGGAGCGATCCCATTCTGGCAGCTATGCAAAGGGGCCAAGGAGGGAGGAGAGGAAAGGTCGCTAACACAAAGAGGCTCAATGCATACTGATACGCTCAAGTCACTGTATGTAGCCCCAGCGGCCCCCGGAGAACCCGGATTAGCCGCTCCATGATCATCATGTCAGCCGTCCTGCCACGATAAGTATGGGCAAGAGCCGACGTTCTGAGACATGAGACTGGGATCGAGAGTATCATAACGGGGGTACCAACTGCCCCTGCCCTCCCTGGTTATCTGCCTACCCGGCCAGTACAATGGTGGCGGCCGATAAAAGTAGCCGAGATCGCAAGTACTAATGGCAGATACGGCGCGGTCAGACTCCTGGCTACAAATAACCCTAGCTGCTCTCGGATCTCTAAAGTTAACTAGGATGCAGTCTCCATTTTGGTTCTTTGGCCTGTTGCCCACCCAACCAACCCGTCTCACATGAATAACCCAACCATCAATATCGCCAGGTAGAGGTCTATTTTCTCTGAGCCAGAACATTGTTTTATTTTTTAGCTCAGTGTACGACTCTTGACTACCTGAATTTAAAGGGGGGACCCCAGTAAGGACCACCACAAATGGTTGACAACCAGGGGGAAGGCTAGGATATGGTGCAGTTAAAGTCCCCTTCTTCCCTGTTTCCTGCACTTTAGATACTGGGGTGGTAGAAGAGGTTGAGGGTGCTAGACAGGGGCCACCAACAGTAGCACTACAAGAAGTATTGGTGTTCTTGACCAAGGCTACTGCACCCATTTTTGAATGATCTGTGATCTTCATAGCAGATTTAGTGGGATTTTTTAGGTTACCAATGGGCTGTGATTTATTAACCATAGTTGGGGTCCCTGGTACCTCCCCCCCCCCCCCCGGGTGTAAAGTAGGTTTACACAGCATGCTTTCCCTGGTTACAACCTGTGTTTTCCCCGCTATAACTGGTGTTGGACCCGGACTCCTTGCAGGGGGCCCAGGTAACAAGTGAGAGGATTGCCCATCCTCTCTAATTTTGGAGTTGAATTTAATCAAAGATTTTACCGAAAAAAAGTTGTCGAGGACAGTCTGTTCAAAGGCATCCACCCGCTCTGACAGTTTCTTTAACTTCTCTATGACCGGAAGTATCAGAGAATTCACTAAACACTCAAACTTAGGGAGCAAGAGGCTCTCCGAGGGCGCACCTAAGTGTGAGGCCAGATTTAATTCTATAATCGACTGTTGAGGGAGATTATCCGCCCCTGCTACTGCCTGCTGGTTTTTTAAGGGATCTAACCCCAACCCTGAGCTCTTCCCCAATACAACCCCCTTATGAGGATTTTTCTTCCTTAGCTTATTGTGGGGTTTGATCAAATTCCCCCTACGAGGGCTGGCAACACGTTTTCTTTTGACTGGGGCAGCTCCCCCCTCTACCTGTACTTGGCAATCAGGCTGAGGGGAGGGAATATTAGGGGCCTGAGACACAGGAGAAGTTGTGATTACGGGACAGGGTAGCTGAAGTGTTGGAGGGCTATCTGGTTCAGTTAAATTAGCACCACCCTGAGCAATTAGAGATAGCCGATCCAGGCTTGCCCTAATTCTATTAACTCGTTGCTCATCATGAGGTGAAGGGTCAACAATCAGGGAAACGGGAACATGGACGGGAGATGGAGCTAGTGCCAGGTTGCCCAGGGATGAGCGTTTGTTGGTAAGAGATTCCCGAGAGAGTTTACGCTCCGTCCGGACAATCTCCTTCTCTACAATAGAAAAGGCACGCGTTATAAATTGATTCATGGTGCCGCTCACATAGTCACCCCCCCCTCTTCTCAATTTATTCGAGCGAGTTGCCATCGGCATTTAGGGATGGTCAACTGGGCCGAAATTACATCAACACGCTACCTGGAGGGGTAAAGGGGTAACCTGAGTGCGTCTCACAGAGGCGAGCAAAAGCCACCTGATAGGAAGGGCCACGTCCCTGTTCCTAGCCTGGGCGACTTAGGGGGATGGCCCTACCCGGCCCCTGACGGCCACAGACGGTCCCGCCCTTGTCCCGGGCTTCTCCCGGCGCGTCCCGCGAAGCGTGGAGTAGGTCCAAATAAATATAGGATATGGCGGTCTGGGGGCGGGGCTCACAGGGTGCGCAGGCCAGGTGTCAGGGGCCGTGCAGGGACTCCTGGGAGAATGAGTCCCTGCAGCGCGATGCTCCTCCCCTTTTTTGAATCGGCTAGCCACCTCGCAGCGTCACCACCAGCTGCACGAAGCGGCACCCGCGAAGCGGCACCCGCGAAGCGGGTGCGGCGAGATGTCGAAATGGCAGCAGGCGCAGGTCCGCAGCAGCAAGCCCAAGACCACAGGGCAAAGGAAACAGCAAGCGGCGTCCTCCGGTAAGAGTCCTAACAAGAGAACCAGGCCAATGAAACTGGGTGCTCTCTATAAGTTGACTATATTTGTTTTCAAAATGTGCAGAAGGTGCAAACTTACCCTGCCAGCGCCAGCACTTTTTCACAGGTGCCCCCTCAGCCAAAAAATACATAACATGTGTCCATGCCAGACTTATGTCACTCGTGCCATCTATATAGCATGGATGGCCTTTATTTTAAAATTCTTCTTTAGTATGCCAGGACCAGCATTTTGTTATTTGCCCTCCCCTTCCCCTGTGGCATGGTTCCACTCTTGTTCTTCCTCATGCAAAGTCATGCATGTCTCTCTGTGCCCTTTTCACAGTTCAAGTATCTTTTTGTAGCCTCTCTGCCCTCTCTCACCGTGTCCTTTTTCGGGTTCATCCTCCCCCTTTTGCAAGCCTCATACCCCTTTATGCAGATGGAGTTTAACTCTTGTGCAGGCCCTGTCACCTGGTTCTCTTCAACTGGCAGTCCATTCTCTCCTGCATGCCCAGTCTCTCCTTTGCAGGCCTGCTCTCCTTTTGTCCTCTCTATGACCAGTCTTCCTTTCTGTAGACCCCATGCTCATTCTGGCGCTGGGCAGGTCACGACTAATTGTGCCTTTTCAGGTTTAGCCTTTCTCAGCACATCCCTGCGACGGTTTCTGTCTTCGACAGCCTCCTTCACTTGCTATTTATTGCCGGGAATTGTGTTCAGCAGACTCTTTACAGGTTGTTCTGTTCCTCTGGAAATGGGGGTTGAAACTAAAAAAAGACTCCATTATCAAATACAAAAAATCTAGAAACCGAAATAGCTTTGACTAATGCACCTTGCTGCGTAGCAAAGTGCAAAAACGCAAAAGATATATGCTTGGCGAACATACCCATTTTTAGGTCTCGCCATTGGAAAACAAGCATTGGCATAGCAATAGGTCTCACATTTTCGAAACTTTAACATATTAGTATAGTAAATGACAATGTCTTTTATTATTGCAGGTTTTTAAACAAATAAATAAAAGACATTGCAATTTACAATGCTAATAGCTCAAAATTTCGCAAGTACGAAACCTATTACATTGCAAATGCTTGTGTACCCTTCCTCTTAGCGAAAGGACCAGTACCATTTACAATACCAATAACTCACACTAGTACAAATACAATACAATAGATTTCGCAGTTACAAAAAAGATAGCTATTGCCATTTTGCATTAGAGCATTTTCTTTGTTTTTTAGAAAGTACAAAAATAAAAAAACAATGTCATTTACAATGCCAATAGCTCAAAATAATGTCACTGCGAGACCTACTGCATTGTAAATTATTGTTTAATGTATCCTGGACTTAAACTAGGCTTCTAAATAAATTTAGTTCTTGTGCTACTTATTTTCTTAAATAGACTATACTTAATTGTCCTGTTCCGGCATACCTGTTGTACTTCCAGAATCTAGGGGGTTTTCTACCTGCTAACTGTTACAGTTCTCTAGTAAGTTGGAATGTTCTATCACATCTTGTAACAAATTCCTAAACCTCCCTCCACTCTCTCCATGTTAGGCCTAGTCACACTTATCTACTTTTCAATTCATGGACATACCTTTTCCTCAATAGGTTACCACTCCTTGGTGTAAACGTGTACATAATTTGCACGTCTGCCCTTGCTTCTTGGTTGTTTGGGGCACCTTAGTGGGTGAGCCGGCTGGATTTTAGCTCGAGCCTTGCAGCGCACATGCGCTGCTCTGCGAGGCATGCTGTATCTCCTCTATGGGCTTAGAGCACACCCACCACTTTCCATTTGTTCCTTCGTATGTCTTTCTAAATTGCTTACTTCCTATTGGTGAAAAGTTGCTCTTTTTCCTGCCTTAGGGTGTGTTTTCACTTTGGTGGCCCCTGTTACATGCCCGCTTACTTTTGGATTTATTTATTGTTTCTTTTGCGCATTCCTTTTTTTTTCATTGAATGGTCCCACACCTTTTCTTGCTTGCCTGCGGCCACTCTAATACCCATCACGCAACCCGCACTGTTTTTTTGCAGTTGGCAGCATGGGAAGGCTCTCCTTTTGCACAGCTGCTACCCTGTCTTTCGATTTGGAGTGAGTAATGATGTTTATGACGGTTTAGTACTTTTAAATGAAAAAACAGCTATCATCTTTGGAATTGTATTTTACACAGAGTTTCAATTAGTATTGATGAATATAAAACGTAATCCCTCCCCCCGGGCGATTTCACTAAGGGAACCTTTTTATTGGCCATCACACCGCGTTCACGCGTGTTCACTCTTCCTACTGTTACAGCGCGTCATGGCCCCTCCTCCCATCTGGGCATTGCAGCCTCGGGGTTCCCTTTGCTTGTCGATAGCAATAAAGGCAATGAAGATTTTGTTTGCTCTTGTTAATGGTGTGATCTGAGCATGGACTTTTTCTCCTCACTGCCATCTCTACTCTGGCCATCTATGTTAGGGTCTTACAACACAAAGGATCAGAAACGGGGCACTCAGAAGATTACCTAATTCTCACCCACACACACTGCACGATGCACAAAGCCGCACTTTAATCAAGAGCTGTTGTGTTGTTACACGGTTGGTCTCTACTGATAAGACCCCTCAGGACAAAGGGTTTAGCTTATAAACAAACACAGCTTTTCAAAGCTTGCTTTCTTTAAAACGCTTTCAGTGCTATTAGTCTCGGCATAACATCCTTTTGATTCTGATCACATCACGTAATTTTCCCATGCCTTAAAAAGAAAATGAATGTGACCGTGTGTAATGTAACGTAACTGGTGCTCGTGTATTGGGCCCTAAAACCTTCAGGTCGAGTTGTGGAAATTTAGCTTGCAAACTGAACATTATCTGCGCCATCTTGTCTCTCCCCAGCGCGACACACAGGAAAGCTCACGGCAGCCATTTTAGGCACCCTGGTCTCTCCCTGCTCATTGCCGATCGCCAGCGCGTCCCCCTGGCGCTGCAAGCATCCCCCGCGCGCCGGCCACCCCCGCTCTCTCATACACGGGCCATAAACCCTCTCCTTCTGCGCGACCCTGCCATGAAACCGCATCCCACGCCTGACCGACATCCCATACATGGTCATGCATCTCTTTGATAACCCCCTTCCTCTGCGCCCCATTGTCCGAACCGATCCCAGGCCATCACCTAGCCCTGCGGATGCAGTTTATTGTCCCTACTGTAAGGGAAACGCCCCACATCAAAGGGATTACAGTAGATCAAGGCCCCCCACCCCCTGAGACCCGACCGGTCACACACACCCCCGGGAATTGGCGGAATATCCTGCTGTGTGATAGCCATCTCCTACTGCGGGTGGGGTGGGAACTTCTATTGTAGCTATGCGTGGGATTGGATCTGAGCCAAGGATTCTGAAGACGTTCTTTCATGCATCAAAGTGATCTCAAGAATGTGCCATGTATGATAAACCTGCAATAAAGTCATAAACCTGTGTATAAGAGGCCAGGCCTCAGAGATGCAGTTAGAGCACCTCGTGACGATACCTTGCTGTCTGATCTGATGTGTTCTGCTCCGACGGAATAAAAACTTTGTTTCCTGCCTTCCAGTCTCCGGCGCCTGCCTCTTTCATTGGTAAATTATCGAATGGTATGAGAGGCGATTACCGCCGGGCAATACTTGAAAGGTTATCGACTGAAACTGCCGCTACCATTTAACAGAGTTCGCGCTATACAAAACTGCAACAACAAAAAAATATTTGCTAATGTTCCACTGACCTGCTTAATTCTATAAGAACCTTTAAAAAGGTAAGCTACTTTCTTTTGCTTTTAGCACTCTATAAGAATGCAAGTGTTTTCTTGCCCTCTCTCTACCGTATGCTGCTTCCCACTTATCGCTCCCATCCCTATGTGCTTTCCAGGTTGTTCTCCCTCCTCCACTTTTTTAATTTAAAAAAATACCTGCAACTGATTACTAACTTAGCACTGTGCACATCAATGGCATTTACTTGCTCCCACCAACTTCCATCTCCTCCATTCCTCTCTGGCTGTTCTATATTCCTTCACATTTTTTACAAAGTTTTTAGGAGGGCCGACAGCTACAATTTCCTTTCTGAACTCACACTTTCAATATCCTTTTAGTATTATTATTTTTTTTAGCACCAAGGGCTTTGAGATCTTAGGATAATTATTTTTTAATAAATGGTCGCCATACAAATACATAATTGCATTTTTTGTTTTTACCAATGCTGAACAGCATTGTCAGAAAGCACTGGCACAGCCAGTAAGTGAGCCCTGGCAAAGCCTAAAGGCGAGACCTATTGGCTTTGACAATACTTCTTAAAAAATGCAACTAGTTGACAGATAAACCACAAAGAATAGTTTTGTTTTTCATGTTTTAATCATGTCTACATGGCAAAGATACTGACATGCTTGTAAAGGGAGCCTTGAGAAAGTCATATTTGCCAAAACAAGTTGGCTGTATTATGAAACATGGACCTATGATGTAGTGAAACGTAAGGATTACCTTGTAATGTGCAAAGCAATATCCTAGAAGCATAATTTTTAAACTCTTTGAAATGTTGTTGCCTTGCAACATATAACTGTATGTTTTGGTGTGCTACCCAAAAACTCCCAAGATGGATGGATACATGAATGGAAGGGTGAAAGCATTGACGAATGGAACAATTACTGGATGGAAGAAAAGGTGAATGGATGGTTGGGTGGATAGATGGTTGAAGGGAGTGATGGAAGGGGAAAGATCTTTTATATGGAGGGTAGTATTTGTAGTGCCGTTAAAGGTATGGGTCGGAGTAGGTGTATTTAAATGTTCTGGCTAGTCCCTTGGAGACTAGCAGAGAAGGAATTAGAAGCAAGAGGAGACTGAATTAGATGCGGATGAGAGAGGGACCCAGACAAAGACGGAGGAGAATGAAAAAAGACAAAGGAGAGATGAGGTTATGACAGAGGTAGAACTAGTGGGAAGAGGGTCTTGGAGTGAGGGCTAGAGAAGATATGACTTATTTGATCACACAGAGTGGTCTCTTCACCCTTTGGTCCTGTGTATACCACAATTACACTGTGCTGTCATTGCTGCCCTGGGACTGGCTCTGAAAAAGAAAGCTGTGTGCCCGACATGTAAAAACTTAGTCTCTGCAGAGAGGTCTCTAAAGGAGCTCGGGGATTTTGCCAGAGTTCTATATTCAGGAAACTTCAGTACCACAAACAACACATCACACTTCACTAAAAAATATAGTGAACTATACCTCTGCCAAAAGCTACAGCCCACTGCCCTAAGAAGCCCTTCACCTTGAAGCAAGCATTATACACATCTAGACAGAGGTTGGCGAACCATGGAAGGCTCGAGCCAGGCTTTAGTCAGATCCCTGGCTTATATCAAAGTCCTCTTGGACCTTTCAGCGCAATATGAGCTGAGGTGTGGCTTCTGTTTGCAATCCACACTCCAACCTGAAAAACAAAGCATTCACTTTTTATGTATAACAGTTGTGTGAAAGAAACTCCCATTTAATGCCCGAGTGAAACCAGAAAACCCGGGATCAATTCTGGCTTCTCTTCTTCACTAAATTGTGTGCTCTTAGGCAAATACTTTATTTCACCATGCCTCCCTCTTTCTTCTTCATTATTGCTTGCAAATGCCCGGTTACTCACCGGTAATATTCATTATCCGAGTCCTGGTCTTCCTGTCCCATTCCTTAACAGTGAGCAGCTAGTCTGCTCCACAGAAACCTACTACCTAGCAGAGCTTTTCGCACTTCCCCCAATATGGCGCCACCATCAGGTGACGATAAAGGGGGAAGTGCGTCACAGTACATCCTGAGAATACCAAAGAAAATCCAGAAAGGAAAACAATCACAAAAGACAAAAACCAGGGAGGGAGGGAAGGGCTCAGGAATGAGACGGGAAGACCAGGACTCGGAGTAACCAGGCATTACTTCCTCGTCCTGTCTTCCCGTCCCATTCCTTTACAGTGAGCCCATACCCAAGCACACGGTGATTGTAAGAAAACAGACCAGAAAATGCGGTGAACAGGTCCATTTAATCAAAACAAAGCAGTACAAATCATAAACCATGTACAGCAGACAAAACATGAGCGCCAAAGGCAGCTGAGGCCGCCATCCACAACTGAAGACGATAATGGGAAACAAAAGTATAGGGAGAAGCCCATATGGCAGCATTACAAATATCCCGCAAGGAAGCCCCCTTGAACATGGCCCAGGAGGAGGAGACACCCCTGGTCAACTGACCCTGAACTGAAGAAGAGAGAGGACAGTGGGCGGACTCGTAGGCCGAAACAACAGCACCCTTGACCCAACGAGTCAAGGTGGATAAGGAAGGACGAAGACCCTTCCCAGAGAGGCCGTAGGTGACAAACAAGGAATCAACCTTCTGGAAACTACAGGTCCGCTCCAAACAGATGCGGAGAGCTCTCAGCACATCCAAAGAATGAAGGACCAACTCCTCCGGGGAGACAGGGTCCGGAATAAAAACAGGGAGAACCATATCGTCCTGACAGTGGAAAGAGGACAAAAACTGACTGGGACGGAGAATGACCTTGTCAGAGCAGAAACGCAATAAAGGGGGCAAAGCCATCAAAGCACCAAGCTCACCAACCCACCGCCCAGAAGTAATAGCCACCAGAAAAAGAACCTTAGCAGAAAGGAGCTTAAGGTTCACCGAGACCAAAGGTTCGAAAGGGGGCCCCGTCAAGGCCTGGAGAACCAGAGGAAGATCCCAGCCCAGCACAGGAGAGTGAGAGACAGGCCACTGAATCAAAAAACTCCCAAAAGACAAACCACCAAAGGGGAGTCAGAAGACACAGAGGGACCCCGAAATTCAAGAATGGCAGCCCGCTGCGCTCAGAGCGAAGAGACAGCGAGCCCCATTCCGTCCATCAGCTTGTGTGTTTTGCTGTTCGCCCTATGTGGGAAGGGTATGCCCAGACGTGGGTCCCATGCTCACTACGCCACTGGAGTCAAGCTATCCTGGCTGATGACGGCTGATAGCCAAAAACCGGTCCTAGGATGCTTGATTCCGGTCCAGGGAAGACATGGCTTCGCAGTTCGGGCTGGACTGTTCCCATGAGGCACAGGGTCAAGACTGATTTGTATATGGCCATGTCTGAACTGGGGTGGCGTGTTGAGCAAATAACAATGGATTAAACCCAGATCTGTGACTGGGGGTGAATGTTTTGCCAATGTGCAACATTCCGTCCATCATCTTGTGTGTTACCCTGAGAAAAGGAGCCCGCAGCGGGGAGGGACACATGGGAAACTGCCAATGGGGGCATACAGACAAGGTCAGAAGCAGGGGAAACCAAGGCTGCCGGGACCCCTCTGGCACCACCAGAAGAACCTCCGCCCGGTCACATCGAATCTTCCGGAGGACCCGGGGAATCAAAGCAAACGGAGGGAAGGCAAACAGGAGCCCCAGCGACCACGGAACAGAGAAAGCATTGATCACCCAGGCCATCCGGGAGGGAACGAGGCTGCAAAACGGAGGAAGAAGGGCCGAGTCCTCCGAGGCAAGAAGATCCAGCCATGGAAGGCGGAACCCTGAGGACAATCAGATCGAACAGAGCCGGGAACAGATACATAGTCACAAAGGAAGGAAACACCCTGCTCAAAGAGTCCGCCGGCCCCTTCTCCTTCCCCGGAAGTTAGACAGCTGTCAGAGACAAGAGATTCCGATCGGCCCAAAGACCGATTACCCTGGAAAGGAGAAACAGAGACCGGCACATGCCCCCCTGATGATTGACATAAGCCCGAACAACCTGGTTGTCGGTCTGAACTGAGACAGCACGGCCCAGAAGGAGAAGAGCAAACCACAGAAGAGCCAACCAAACTGCCTGCAACTTCTTCCAGTTCGAGGACCGGAGAGACTCGAATCGGGACCACTGACCCTGAGCTTTGGAAGCACCCAGGACAGCACCCCAACTCACGGCACTGGCATCGGTGGACAACACAATCACAGACGGAGGAGGAAGAAGGTCGAACCCCTGGGAAAGAGACTGAGGGCACAACCACAACTGGAGAGCAGCCTGAAGCCCCGGAGTGACGGGTATCAGGGAATCATAGTCCAGAGCGGCAGGATTTTTAGTGGGCCAGGACATGATGCAGGTGGGGATAAAAATGCAGCCGGGCCCAAGGGAGGAGATGCAGAGTGGAAGCCATCTCCCCCTGACTCCGCAACCAGAGCCGGGCAGACACCTGGGACTGGGACAGAACCCAAGAAAGATGATGGAACAAAGACTACATTCTCTCCTGGGAGAGGAACACCATCCCCAGATCCATGTGGAATAGAGCCCCCAAGAACTTCAGAGTCTGGGAGGGCAGCAGGAAGGACTTCGGGTGATAGATGAGGAACCCATAGGACCCCAGAAGATGACACACCTGGTCCTCATCCGACAGAGCCTGAGAAAAAGAAGGAGAAACAATCAATCAATCATCGAGATAGGGATAAACCTGAAGACCGCTGGAATGGAGAATACCCACCGGAGGGGCCATGAGCTTCGTGAAAACCCTTGGCACCGATGAAAGGCAGAAAGGAAGCACCCGGAACTGGACGTGCAGGGAAGTAACAGCAAACTGGAGACACTGCTCAGCCACAGGATGGATAGGGACGTGCAGATACGCATCCATCAGGTCCAGGGACGCAAGGAAGCTCCCAAGAAGCACCAGATGCAGGATGGACTGCAAAGTCACCATCTTGAACGTACGTCTGGGTATGAAGAGATTTACCCTCTTGAGATCCAAGACAGGGCGCAGATCTGACGTATCCTTCTTGAAGACCAGGAAGAGGATCAAATAACAACCCTTGCCCCTTTCCAGAGGAGGAACCTCCACGATAGCCACCTTCTCCAACAGAAGGCACACACCCTCCAGCAAGGCCTCGACCCGCAGAGGATGACGGGGCAGGGGGTTCATCTGGAAGACCGGAGGGGGAGGAGAGGAGAACTCGATCCGATAACCCTCGGACACAGTCTGCACCGCCCAGGCATCCGAACGGGCAACCACTGGTGCAGAAAAAAGCAAAGGCGACCCCAAACCGGAAAAGGCAGACAGTCATTATGCAGCAGAAGGCGCGGGCAGCACCACCAGCAGGGGCCCGGGACCTGGCACCTCCAGGGGCCCCCCGGCCACGACCCCTGCCACGAAAGGGCTGCGAAGTACCCCGAGCAGAAGGCCCAAAGGCACGGCGGTAGCCAAACCCACGCCCCCGAGAAGGAGGGCAGACAGGAGCCACAAGCTTGCGGTTCTCCGCTGACTGCTTGACCATGTCCTCCAGCTGGGGCCTGAACACCTTGGACCCCACAAAGGGCAATCTTAGCAGGACTGCCTTCTGAGAAGACTCAGCCTTCCAGGAACGCATCCAGATATGACACCGAGCAGCAATCGAAGCACCAGAAGCAGCTGCAGCGGCACTTAAATTGTCAAAAGAAATGTCAGACAAATAGCGCACCTGCAACTCCATGAGGGCAAGAGAGAGCCAGCCAGCCAGCCAGGGCCTGGAAATCATTGAGTAGGGACTGGACCATGTAATTGGAATAGGCCGTTACCCTGACAGAAAAGTTGGAAGCAGCGTAGGAACGCTTCACCGCCCATTCAACAAGTTTATCCACAGCGTCAGAAGGAAGGGCATCATCAGACAGAACCAAACCCTGCGAGAAAAGACCATCTATCAAATTTTCCACTTTGACGGACTGGGTAAATTCAACAGCAATCCCCTCCAAAGGATAAAGCTTAGACAAAAAGCGAGGCAAGGCGGACTTATCCACCTCCTTCCACTCATGATCCAGCACCTTGCGCACAGCCCTATCCAAGGGGAAGGACTCAGGAGTCGGCTGGTGATACTGTGTAAAAAAGTAATCCTCCAGGACATAAGACACAGGAGGAGCGAACCCCAAATTATCACGCACATGGTCGAACAAGTAAGAGAGCTCTGCACCCTGAACAAAGCGCCCACACACACATTCCTCCTCCTCAGGGCCCAAATCGTCAGCAGGAGCATCAGGTGGAGTGACAGACCCACGAGGCACCTTGGCAGGAGGGCCAGCAGCCTCCCGAGCCCAGAAGGCAGCAGCAACCGCCTCATTAATAAGGAGTTGCAGGGCATCCATAGGAGGAGCAGAAGAAGAGGCACTCTGGTCCATGGCAGCAATGCACCAAAGGATACACACCACACGAAATACAGAGGACCAAAACAGGCACTCACAGAGGACGGGAACCAAGAAAAAAGGACCCGCATTTAAAGCAAGGAAGTCCCGAGGTCCCAACCTCAAGCGGGACTAGGAAAAGGGGGCAGACGCTGAAAAAGAGGCTCACCACCCCAAAAAATGCCCAGGGAAGCCGAAAAGACTCGCAGACTCAGCACGCCGCAGGAAACACCGCCGAACAATCCCCGCCCGCTAAAGCAGGGCACAGCGGGACCGGCATAGAAACGGCCACTAAAGCAGGCCGAGCAACACAGGTGAGAGCGGCGGAAAACCAGCACAAGCGCCCGCTAGAGCAGACCGCGTCAGTAGCAGTTTCCCCAGGAAAAGTACATATACAAATGCACAAAAATCACAGAAAAAAGGCGGCCCCTAAAGCAGGCCGTCCCAACACACTAACAAAAGGATAGAAAAACTTACCCCAACAGCACTGCTAGGAAACAAAGTAAACTGCGAAGGTAGAAAATAAAGAACAGGATGTACTGTGACACACTTCCCCCTTTATCATCACCTGATGGTGGCGCCATATTGGGGGAAGTGCGAAAAGCTCTGCTAGGTAGTAGGTTTCTGTGGAGCAGACTAGCTGCTCACTGTTAAGGAATGGGACGGGAAGACAGGACGAGGAGGTCATGAGAGTCCCTTGAAATACGCGAGTGCAGGATTTGCGCTGTAAAAACCTTCTCTTGTATTTGATTTAACAGATAACAATGTTGCTCCATGTATAATATAGTAAAGGCCACGCTTAGGGCGCACGTGACAGCTGACTTGCCTCTTAGGTTACTAATGGCACCATCATTGCGGGGAGGGGAGAGGCATGAATGTTTCAACTTTTATGTTTAAAAACTACCACTATAACTTTTAATAAATGCCTCTCGATGTAGTGTCATAATCTGGTGAATTAAGATGAAATACAAAAGCAAAAACAACAGTTGATGGACAGAATGCAGAATGTTTGACAATGTTCAACATTCCGTCCATCATCTTTTTGTGTTGCATTTTCACCCTAAGATGAAATACATCCACATATTAAAGAAATACAGTTTTTTTAATTTTGAAGAGACTTTATCATATTTCTATATGATGTTTGCAGCAGTATTTATTTGAATGCCAAAATGTTTATGGCTCACCTTGTTTTCGGGCTCTTAGGACCCCATGCCTCTTTTCTCTCTTTTAATTTGTTGGCGCGCTCACCTCTGTGAATTCAAGTTTAAGATTAAAAACGCATAAAAAATGCGCACAGCGAAACAGCCATGGATTTCCAATACACCTGGCAAAACGTCCACTGTATGAATATTTCAGCACCGAGGGCTTCCAGTTAGACTCGGTGGATGAGGTTACAATAGCCAACAGCGCCCTCTAATGCTCATTCTGCGGGTCGCCATCTGTGATGTCACCACGAGCCCAGGAGGCCCAGCAGCCCCTCTCGCAGCTCTCTCCAAACTCCAAGGCGCAGAGGGAGCCGCGTGTCCCAACAGTACAGACTGTCCTACAGGTCGCACAAAGGAGGGGACAAACACAGCTCTGACAAGTGCCAGACAACCACCCAGGCAACGGGCCCAGGCGTCCAACGACTTCTGACTGCTCTGACCTCTGACCTCAACTGAAATAGACTCTAACCACGTTGAAATGGTTATTCAGACGGAGTGAAACAAACAGCGCAGCGCGGGCTGCAGTCGCACTCTCCTGTGTTCGCACTCTCCTGTGCGCGGGAAGGAAGCGTGCGTGCTCTGTGCACGTGAAGCTGCGTGCGTCGTCCACTCATCAACGCTCGATACGTACAATCCTGCTGACATCCTTGATTGGAACATGGCAAGATGACCCAGGCTCTTTTTGGGGACCAGTTTAGAGATCCTCTCTTTTTGTTGGCAGTCAATGATTTTTTTTCCTTGCCCCTGAATGGAATCTCTCTTTATGGCGTTAGCTGGCGCGGGGGGCAGGCAATGAACTCTACGTTAAATGGCGATGGTCTGTACACAAACATGCCGAGAACAACTGATCCTTGAGAGACATTTCGCACTGGCCCCTTTCCACAAATCCGAACTTGCTATGGGCGACTCAAAGTAAAATGTATTCTTCACCTGGTGAGAACTTGTCGACCACAGGGCCTGAGGAGGGCTGGGAGCTCCCCAATAGCGGTGACATCAGGAACATCTCGCTCTCTCCGGACCACAACCAGACCTTGCCAGTGCTGGATCTCGCCAGGGCCACCACGGTGGGCCTCATTTTGGGAGCTTTCATTGTCTTCGCCATTGTAGGTAACATCTTGGTCATCCTGTCCGTCGTCTGCCATAGGCACCTTCGAACTCCAACCAACTACTTCATCGTCAACCTCGCCATTGCTGACCTGCTGTTGAGCTTCACAGTCCTACCCTTTTCTGCAGCACTGGATGTCATCGGCTACTGGGTGCTGGGGCGGGTGTTTTGCAACATCTGGGCAGCAGTAGACGTCCTCTGCTGCACAGCTTCCATCCTGAGCCTGTGTGTCATCTCCATCGATCGATACATTGGAGTGCGGTACTCCCTACAGTACCCGGCCATGATGACGAAGAAGAAGGCCATCCTGGCCTTGCTGGGTGTTTGGATTCTATCCATCGTCATCTCCATTGGACCTCCGCTGGGCTGGAAGGAGCAGGCCCCCCCAGATGATAAGGTGTGCCGCATCACCCAGGAACCCTCCTATGCTGTCATTTCCTCACTAGGGTCCTTCTACATTCCACTGAGCGTCCTCCTTGTCATGTACTGCAGGGTCTACATCGTGGCCAAGAGGACCACCAAGAACCTGGAGGCGGGAGTGATGAAGGAGTGCTCGGACTCCATGGAGCTGACCTTGCGTATCCATCACAGGAGCATCCAGGGGAATGACTCGTTCAGCAGCAGGTCCAAGGGCCAAAGTCCACGCAGCTCCCTGTCACTCAAGCTTCTCAAGTTCTCCAGGGAGAAGAAGGCGGCCAAGACGCTGGGGATTGTGGTCGGAATGTTCGTACTGTGCTGGCTACCTTTCTTCATAATTCTGCCACTGGGTAAGTGGTTTCTTAGGTTATTTAAAGAAAATCTGATAAGAGATTAGACATTTTAGGCTTCATCACTCACACTTCCATCTATGGCACTTCTCCTTATTAGGCGCTTCGTCTTACTACATTCCAGTTAGACTTCCCTTCGCTGTACCAACATGATTGATCAGGCCACGGTCTATCCATAATGAGCTGAACCCACCTCCACCCCCATGCACGGAGGCGACTGAACATAGCCGCTTCTATAATTCAGAGTAAAAAAATGGGGATCGCAAAAATAATAATAGTGCAGTAGCATATACCTGGAAAAGGTTCGATGGCCCACTGCCAAGCACTTACCCATTGCCAAGACAGGAGTTAGAATAGCAATTTAATGCACTTCATTAACAAGCATGAAGTGCCTGCCTGCGGCTGTGAATTAGGAATTGTTAATATGCCAATATTTAATGTTTTTGTGAGGTATACCGATGGCTTTTTTGGCAAGCTGCATTATTTTATCTGTATTATTCCAGGAGATATGTATTTCTGTATTTTCACGTAGGATGTGCCAAACAAGGGAACTGTCCTGCAAGTGACCACTTCCCTTCCACAGTCAGGGTTTTAGACTGCAGAACTATCCCTCTTCTTGTACAGAACTTTCCTCGACTCGGGCAAGCCATAAGAACGATTTCGCGAGCTTCACTGTCTCTCAGATGCATTTACAACGAACGAATTTTCCTAGAGAGAACGAATGAATGTGCTGACAGGTGAGCGTAGGTCGGCGAGCTTTCAGTCCGAGTTAGACGCCTCTGCGTGATTCTTCCCGTGTTCGAAGCGCCACTCAAGTGGGTCTGCCCCCCGCCTCTCGAACGGGTAGACAAGAGCTAGCAGTGCGGACGAACTGTACCGGGCAGGTTTGAATGAATGCATAGATGATTGCTGCACAATAAAATGAGATAGACTCAGCCCTCCCAGAATCGCAGCCTTTGATGGCAGAGTGAACCCCCAGATCCGTCTATTCTGCTAATATTCCCGCCCCTACCCGGCATGGCACGGTCTCCAGCGCTACCCTTGCTTTCTCAGCGCTATTACATGTATTCATCGTCTGATCTTAAACAAGAGTAGAGCTCCCTGAGCGGTCAGGGTATGGGTGCCTCAAATGCAACTCACAAAGTGATCTCGGCGCTCAGAGTAGGGGTGCCCCCACCCCGAATGCAACACCCAACGTTCAAGGTGAGTTCAGCGCTGCGCTCAGTGTAGGGGCCCCTCAGACTACAACATCCAACGCGACATGTAAGTGTGGGGTGCCTGCCCTAGTGCCCTTTCTATGATCTGCACATCTACTGTAGACGCTAAGAGTAGCAGACAGTGGTGGTCTGTGACGCCCGGAGGGACTGAACTGTTTTCAGAGTTGGGGGTGATGAAAATATGATTTAAACCACATTGGTTAAAGCTCTGCTGGGGGTAGCTATGATGCTCCCACCCCCCCACCCCAGCCTCGCATAATACATATCCCCCAACCTGCGTAACCACTGGTAGGTTAAACCCAGAGTGCTTGAAGAGGGACCAGCTATCGCTGTTGAGATGGGATGGTAAAGCCATTCTTTTACCACCCACAAAACAAACACACATTGAAATAACAGTCACAGCCATTCAGCGTGCTGCACATGTACGCCACATGTTCTGTGACTTTAAAGAGCAGCAGGCGAGTGAATCAGTAAACTTGAATGAGGGTGTTCGTTGAGCAAGTGAGTGACTGAAAGGAGGAACAGGCAAGTGAGTGAATGAATAAATGCGTGAGTGAGTGATTGACCTCGTGAGTGGGCACCCGAGTGAATGAGTGACCAATTGAATGACTGGGTGAGTGGGCAAGCATAGTGAGTGAATGAGTGACTAAAAGAATGGGTGGGTGGGCAGGCAAGTGAGTGAATGCATGAGTGACCAAGTGAATGGGTGAGTGGTGAAGCAAGCAGTGAGTAAGTGAGCAAATGAATGATTGGGTGGGTGGGCAGGCGAGTGAATGAGTGACTGGGTGAATGACTTAGTAAGTGGGCTAGCGAGTAATGAGTGGGTGAGGGAATAAATAAATGACTGCTCATTTACTCAGTGCAATTGGTTGTGGTGATCCAGTGAAGGGCAGAGTCCAGCAGTGATGTTAGTAGCAGCACTTCTACTCGTGGTTGTGGCTTGCTCTTTGTTAGCCCTGGTGCTTCCCTTGCTATCCCTTTGTTTCAGGGCCTGGTATGGCAGGAGGCATAGGCACTGGAAGTAGGGTTGCGGGGATTGCTGCAGCACCCGCAAAATAAACATGCTGGAGTTCAGAAGGTGAACAAGCAACAAAAGTGCCTTTACATTTTGTTTTTATCTCTTCATATTTGCTGGCCTTTAAAGACAGGTCAAAAGTCACTCTGTCTTCTGACAAATTGCTTCTTTTTCTTTGAACGTGGAGATTTACCTTCTCTGACTGCAAAGTGAGTGGTTCTTTGACTGCTAATTGAGAAGATTTTGTAAATTGATCTAGGTGACAATCTTGCTGAGGTGCAGGGAAAAGAAAGAATTTGTGATTCCATTTTTTTTATAACCTCACCAAATTTAAAATATCTTGAAATGAACCCTACAAATATTTCAAAATATATCAGCAGCAAGGAAAGCATAAATTAAGCAATTTTTTAATTCCTAGGTGTGATGGAGGCAAAGATTTTAATAGAATCAAAACAAATCAAGACACTTTACTTGGTGATGTGCAAATTATGCATATTTGCGGAAACACATTTTCCACACATTATCGTTTGTGCATTATATGGACTTCTCAGTAAAACTGTCACCTGTGCAAATTTAATGGTGCAAATTTAGTGCCCATTTCAATGAAAAGTGTGTCTCTAAATGACAGTGTGCTACCACATAATGCTTTGGTAATTTATTTGTGACTCTGTGCTCCAAAACCCATCACTGGCTACATATTATACCCTTACCACTCACCCGAATGAGTGTGGCTTGTTTGCTACACTTGTTCTTTGTAAGACGCATGGAGTTTTTAATATTAACTATGGCTTCAGTGATGTAACATTGATGGCAGCACCCTCACTCTGAAAATTGTTCCAGTACCGCTTGCAGGAGCAGAGAGTAAACCGTTGTGTAAGAACCTCGTTCACTTTCTATACTTTACACTTCTCACCCTAATGCTAACCTTCACAAGCAAATAACAAACTGTGGAAGGTTTAAGTGCGGGGCAGGGTGTAGCCCAGTGATGTAAACTGGCATGTCAAAGGGTGTGTTAAGCCTTGTTGGGGAATGTCCGTGGACTCCTGGGTTGACAAAGGAATGTCTTGAGTTGTTTTCTGAAGATAAGGTCATCCTGATGTCAGCAGTGACAAGGAATGCACGTGCCTGCCCCTTCCTTGACAGAGAGCGCCATTTGTTTTTTGGAAAATTCAAGATTCCAAGGATAGATGAACTTAGCGATAAAATGGGCATGGAGTGGGGTTCCGCTCTGAGATGGCGGGCCCTTCCCTTGGGTACGTTTATGGAAGAGTGTCAAGATTTTCAACTTAGTGTGTGCAGCTAGAGGAAGTGGGTGGCGAGCAATCAGATGCGGCTTCGTGGTCTCCCGGATTTTATGTCAAGGCCGAAGGCGAGCATTATTAATTCATATCTAATGTCACACGCCTCATCAGCTACACTGTGACATTCACAGTCCAACGACTTCAAGAATTCTAGCAGAACACTTAACCAACAATCACATCCCAAGGATGGGGCTTCAAGAGATCGGGCCTGGTCTCCAGCCGCTGTAGTCCTGGCTGTTTTAGGAATGAAAGCAGACATATTTTTTAAAACACTCCCTGACTGCCTGCATGTTATTTTATGTAATGTTAATTTATAAAGCGCTCTAATCACCCGCGAGGGTATCTAGGCGCTTGAGCAGGGGTTTAGGCGTGTGACACCCGTCCACTATTCGAACAGCCAGGTCTTAAGCTTCTGCCGAAACTCAAGTAGCGAGGAGGAGGTTCTGATGTGTCGAGGGAGGGTATTTCATGTTTTGGGTCCTTTGTAAGTGAATGAACGACCTCCTGTTCTGCATTTGTGAATGCAGACGGGTGGGGTGTGGGGAGACTAAGCATAGGTGTTTCAATGGGTTGTGAAAGTGTATATTGCTATTGAGGTAACCAGGTCCTGCGCTGTCTAGGGCTTTGTAGGTGTGGGTGAGGAGTTTGAATTGGCTGCGTTTGTGGCTGGGAAGCCTGTGGAGTTCTGCATGGTCTGAAGTCTGTTCAGGAGATGTTAATAGTTTCTCACATTTGACTTCTATGTCACTGCACAAAAAGTCAAAAGACTACAAAACTCAGAAATGTCTGGTTAAACCAATGGTGCAAACTAGTATAGTTCTTTAGAAGTGGAAAATCAGTTCACCTATCTTCTGTACTTATCAACGACCTGGAGGCTCACCGCCACACTGCTTTAGTCCTTGACACGGACAAAACTGTTAAAGCTCCCCTCATCTGGACGAGAGAGCGCCAGTTTGAGATCTAAAAGGGTGCCAAGGTTCCTAGCTGGTTCTGATAGAGAGGAAATGATGAGGAAAAACCGTGTCCAATGTAGGTACGTTGTGAAGTTGTCAAGTTTTGATATTGGTCAGTTTCATTATACTTTGACTACTGACCAGGGAGAGCAGAGAAATGAGGGCAGAAACGAAATCCTGAATGGCGAATGGCATAAGAAAGAACTAAAGATAAATATGGGAAAAAAAGTGCATAAGACTGGAATCTTGGACACAAGCAGAAGGCAGGCTGCGAGAGTAACAGGTTATCAAGGAAACCAACCAGAGAAGGTGTGATACTTGAGTTAAATCACTGAAGGGCAGCATTAGACACTCTTGTGGAGAAGTGTGGCTCAATGGTTAGAGCGGCAAACCCTGATGCAGAGGTCCGCCCGTGACCAGGGTTCAATTCCCGCCTTGGCGGGTCTTGGGCTCAATTCCTCGGACCTGTTAATTCTCGCCTCGGTGCCTATTCTAATCATGGGTCCAACTCTGGGCAATAGCTTGCTTAATCTCCACAACGGCCCCAACAGTGCTGGGATGCCTGGCTTCACCTTGGGGGTGCCCAGGAGTGGACATTTCACAGGGAAAAGCCAGTAAGGGTTCCACAGCGGTATGAGTTACAGCGCCAGGAGACCCTAATTGGGTAGCAGTGCGCTTTACAAATACAACCACATTCACATTTACTCTGGCCAGAAAGTATCTAGTCAAAGGGTCAGAATTTGTTCTACGGTTATGGGGTCACTTTTGCAGCTTTTGACCATGTGTCTCAAACACTAATAAGTGGACTTCCCACTCTAAAACATAGGTAAGCGTCTACTTTGGTCGAGGTGACAGGCAGTACAACAGCATCTCCACCGTGAGCGGTTCAAAGGAGCGACGTGTGTTGGCCCAAACACTGTGCAATCTGTATGTACTTACCTTACCCAACATCTTACAGCAAACTGTGGGTTTTCCTCGAAGGCTGGGGCCAAGGAATCTGTCGCTAGTGTTGTATGTTGATAATTTGGTGCTGATATCAGACCCTGATTGGCTCGTTTCAATGCAAATAAGCATCCGCAGTAATTGTTCAAAAGACAAAAGTTTAGACGTTCGGTCAGAGCCATAAAAAAGTTAGCTGATAAACTGGAAGTAAATCAGTAGGATCCAACAAGCAGCCTAACTAGTGAGGTTAATCCTGACCGCCGTGATAAAATGGACAGTGCTATTGAAAATCCTACAATCTCTGGTCCATCAGCTATGTATATGCCTTAAACATACCACTAAACCATTCATGAGTGACCTTCTCAAGTAAAGTGACGTCAATCTTAACATATGGAGTGGCTGTGTTTAATGGCTCCATTAATATGAACCTGAATACCATTGAACAGAGCAATTGCACTATTGTTATGTTATGTTGATTGTATAGCGCGCTAATCACCTGCAAGGGTTTCCAGTGTTTGAGTCATTATAGGGAACCTTCACAGGTGTTTTTATGTTTGGGGTTGGACCAGTCTGCAGGAGCTTCATTTATGGATACAGCAGCTGTTCATTTTCAGCATTTAAAATTCAGTGGGCACGGCTCACTAGCTGCTGTCTTATGGAATCATACGAATCTAAGTAATTGTCGGGTCCACTGGGCTAATAGTTTCCCAAAGAAATTGATTCATAAATAGACTGAGCGAGGTATGGGCTGATACATAGATCTCATGACCAATGAAGTTAGCACAAACTAAAGAAGCAGTCCCTTCAACAATTCCATTGGTGACAAGAATAAGGCTACAAGCCCAAAAGATGCTCTGTCTGCTGGATACATTCACCCACCCACAACCACAGCATTATTTGTACTCTGATACAAGCCCAAAAGATGCTCTGTCTGCTGGATACATTCACCCACCCACAACCACAGCATTATTTGTACTCTACGCGGAGCCCTAAAGTACACAGCAACTACGCCAGGTTTTCTTTGTAACAAGTAAAAGTATTGACTACAGCAAGCACACATCATAAGAGCTAATAAAGGGACAGACTTTTGGCGAATCCCCTGAGACATGCCATTGTTGTCATACTTAGTTTGCGTTTCCGAGGGCTCTTTACCTTCAGTCACAGCGCCTTGCTGTATTTTATTACATTCTGCATTTTACTAACAGTAAAAGCTGCCTCAGAATCATGTGCCTCAGGCGTTGCTGATCATTTTTGCCCATATTTGTTTAGATTTTTAGAATCAGCTGTGAAAGTATTTGCTATAATCTAATTATGCCAAGTTGACTGTAATATGAAGGGTGTGTACTAAATTGGTCAACAGGTTTACCATTAGTGACTAATACTTATTTTCTGCAGCAAGGGCCCAGCTCTTAACAGATTACTGTTAATGTGTCTTTTAATTTACTAAAGGTCATCAACGTTTTCTTAACTCGAAATTTCTGTAGTATCTGCCCTTTAAAGTTGTAATATTAAATATTTTTTTTGTTTTGTTGTTAAAATAGTTATTGACTAATACAGCAAATAATTAATTTACTTCCAGGCAGGCCATTTTTAAAACATGTCCACCTGGATTTGTAGTACTCAGTAAAAGCCGTAGAAAGATGCATATGGCGTCATGTGAAGATGGTAACAGTGCCTATTGCATAACAAGTCATCCCTACGTTTGAGGAGGGTGGGCTCAGTGCTATATCTGGCTTTAAGTTTGACTGACTGATAAACAGTAATTAGGTTTCTACAGCTTTTGAAGTCAGGGGTCACATGGCATGGGAGCTCGATGTCCACAGCTCATGGACCTGTGGTCAACTAGAGGTTGGGTTTCCACAGCTCTTTGAGTTGGGGGCAATGCAGCAGCTGGGTTTCCACAGCTCTTGGAGCCGGGGTTATGCAGCACTGGGTCTCCACAGCTCTCTAGAAGTTGGGGTCAGGCAGTGGGTGGGTTTCCACATGCTGCTTTTGTTAAAGTTGAGCAGCGACTCGGCTTCCACAGCTCTTGGAGTACCAGCTGGCTTTCTACAGCTCATGGACAAGCTCCTTCTGGGGTTTTACCTGCTACTGCAGATAAAGTTTAGCATCTTCTAGTTTTCCACAAACTCTTGGTGCTGGGGGTCAAGCAGAGGCTGGGTTACCACACACCTCTGGAGCAAGGGAGACACAAGCTTTCTGGGTAGTTTGCCCATCAGAGGAAAGATGTAATGGCTGTGAATTTAGTCAGATCTAAGGATGGTTCATTAGAGAGAGTTTGGATCATTTTTTGTTATCCATTAGAAGAGGCATCGATAGCATGATGTGTATTCGTTAGATTTAGTGTGGATTGGGGATGTTTATTCGCTTGAGGTTTGGATTGGGGGCTGCTTATTTATTGATAATTTTTGGATTGTGAGACGTTTATTCATCGAAGGTAATTTCTTTTTGGATGTTTATTGATTAGAGGTAGCGTTGGTTGTGGAATGTTTATTCATTAGATGTTTGGATTGTGGGCTGCTTATTTATTCGCATTTGATTGAATTGTGAGATGTTTATTCATCAGAAGTAGTTTGTTTTGGATGTTTATTGTTTAAAGGTTGTGTTAATTGTGGGAAGTTTATTCGTTAGAGGTAGTTTGGAATGTGAGATGTTTATTCATTAGAGGTAGTTTGTAATGTATAATGCTTATTTATTATATGTCGTTTAGATTGTAGGATGTTTAGTCATTAGAGAAAATGTGGTTTGTGGCATGTGTACAGGCCATGCAAACATTAATGGACTCAGAATCAAAGCGAACGTGACAGCACTTTCTCTCACCACAAAAGCTGGAAAAGAAGCTGGCCCATAAGAAGCTGTGTCGATACCCCCGAGGAGGAGGGCTAGATGTCCCAAGAGGCTGGGTTTGCTCTATCAGTGGAAGTCAACTTGACAGCTGGAGGAGGTAGGCCTGATGCCGCAGAGGATGTGGACTTGATGCCCCTGAGGAGATAGGCAGGGTGCTCCACAGTATGTGGCCCTGATGCCTCAAAGGAGGTGGGCCGTTTGTCCCAGAAGATGTGGGATGATGTTGTCTTGATGCCCCAGAGAAGGTGGGATTGATGCCCTGTAGGAGGTATGTTTGATGCTGTAGAGCAGGGTTCTCAAATGAGTAGCTCGTGAGCTACTGGTAGCTCCCCACCGATCTGTAAGTAGCTCTCCGGTATACTACATTTGAAGCTTTTGCTTGGGTGAATTCATATATGTATACCAAAGTTGAAGTGTGTGTATTTGAGACGAAAACGTGTATATTTTCAAACCTATCTTGAGAATAATATATTTAAAGCTGATATTGTGACAAACTGTGTGACATTGAAGATTTATTACTAATGTGTTACCTTACTGCCAGAGGCAATGCAGCTAGGGCTGCTATGTATTCTCCATGTAAATGCATTCCAAATTGACAAAGCCTTTTTTACATTGCTTTGTGCAACACTGCTTGATGCATTGAACTGCTGGCAAACCTGCTGGTAATCTTGCATAGCTTGCGACTAATGTAATCTTGTCTGATGTGGACATTATTATTGCAAATCTAATAATATTACGAGCTCTGGATGGTTTTCATTGAACATAAGTAGCTCTTATTACAGAAAAGGGTGTGGCCCCTGATGTACGGAATGTGTTTTTGAGGTGGGCTCTATGCCTAGTAGAAGATGGGCTTGCTGTCCCAAAGAACTAGGGCTTTATACAAGAGAGAGCTCAGGCTTGATGCCACAGAGGATTTGATGCCTTGGAGAAAGTACCCGTGTTGCCGGAGAGGAGGTGGGCTTCATGCCCCAGAGAACATGGGTTTGGTTCCAGAGGTGGGCTTGATTTCGAAGTGGTTCTGGGCTGATTGCACTTGAAAAGGTGGGGTTCATTTCTCAAACCAGTTAGGATCGATGCCACATTGGATAGGGTTGTATGTCCCCCAAGGTGACTTGATGCTCCAGTGCTTCTGGGCTTGATGCCCTATGAAAAGAGTGTACTTGATGCCCCTAGAAGTTTTAAGATGGTTACAGTGACAGGGAAAGGCAGGGAATACATTCCTGATCCTCAAGTATTGGCCAGGACTTTCTGGTTGTGCAGTGTCCGGCTGCATTTCACTTTAGAACAAGGCATTCCTTATTTGACGATGGTATCAGTTTTGAAAGCATGGGGCCCGATTCACAAAAGTAATCTGAGACAAAATCACGACTTTCGGTATTCACAAAAGGCATTTAGGAGTAGTAACGTTAGGATTCCTAACTTTACTACTCCTAAATGCCTTTTGTGATTACAGAAAGTCGTAAAGTTAGAATTTTGTCTCAGATTACTTTGTTAATCGGGCCCATGATGATTTGTAGCAGGGTTCTTATGTTGGCTTACATTTTTACCTGGAATAGTTGGAAAACCACAACCCTGCAATAGTCAGAATAGTTCCCTGTTTTATCTTCAGATTTTCTTGGTAAAGTGTTTATTATCGTGACACACAATTTGATTACAGAAGCTCTAATTTTCCCTGATAGGACCTTGAACTCAGAGTTGAATGTAAGCCCAGAGAAAGATCTTCTTTCGTTTTTTTTCCACTAAGTTTATGAGGATCATGGGCCACGTGACATTTTCCTAGCATGAGCTGAATGCACACATGCCATCCTGCCCAATCGTGATGATGCTGGGGTGTTATCCTCATCTAAACTATGGATTATGATGGGCAAGGATTAGTTTGATTGCATTTATCAGGTCGACGCGAGTAAGAGACTTAAGTGTGATTAAAGGTAGAGCACAGATGGAGGATGGGAATAAAGACATGGCTTGCCTATGCCTGGAGTATTTGTCTTACATCCAACTTGACTGAATCCATGTTGGTTTTTCAGGATAGCCACATTAGACGGCAGCATGAATTGTGAAGCATTTTACATTGAATTGGAACATTACAGTCGGCAGTTGTGCTCTGTCCGACTGTGAGCAAACATATGTGAATGCAAGCAATTGACCTGATCTTACCTTGCAATGGAAACAACAAAGTGATTTGTGGTCTAGAGGCTGCACCCTGTCACCACTCCTACCCCACTCCCCCACATCCATTAAATCACAGCTCAAAGATCGATACTTTTTTTGTTAAGGCTTCCATGTCAGACCGTTTCCTGCTCCACTGCCAGTTTTGAAATGTAACAAAACAATTGCTGCTGACGTGTATTGATTTGGAGCCACAAGTCCGCGTGCTGAAAAAGGCCAACTGAGCAGTCTGTCCTTCCGCGGTTGGTAAACTGAGAACCAATAAATTGGGCAATAGTAATTTGGAGTGTGAACAATTGGCATTGTATGCACATGGATATGGCACATGTCGCTATTCATGGTGTTTGTCTGTCCAAAAGATCAATAAAGATATATAAAAAAAATTGCAATAGTATCACCTGTTAATTATAGCACCTAGAAACGGAATAAGCGGGGCATGAAGTGTTACATATGAAAATGCATTATTAAATTACCAACGTCCAATTCTGACTTGGCAAAAATCTGTGGCGCCTGGTCACCCTGTTGGAGCTGCACTTGGGTATACTGCGCTATATTAAGAAATGAATACGGTGTGGCTTGAAAATCATGCAGTACAGCCTACCGCGTTTTTGGGCACCAGGGATGTGCCGTATAATATTTTTGCTTCCACCCTGAAGAAGCATCGCTGGCACCAAGCTTTAGAAGAAGATGTTAAACTGTTTTCCTCCCGATCTCAAGTGATGATAATAAAGGGCAGTGTACGAGGGCTCGACTTGCTTGGAGGTAAAAGTCACACTGCAAAGAATAGCCAAGAAGAGCAGACTCACCAAGCCATGGCCGGGTGGAAATTACAGAGGATAAAGGAGAAGGAAGCCTTTAATGATAAGGGTGCGTTTTCAAAGCATTTTGAAAAGCTTTCTTTTATATGGATAGAGTAGCGTATGCAAGCTTGTTATCGCGCCTAAGATAAATACAGAAAGGAAAAGTCAAACACAATGCTTATTTCAACAATTAAATTAATTAAAAACATTTGAAACACACACACTCTACATTATTACTAGAAAACAAAGCTTTGTTAAAACAATTTGGAAAACACGTGTGCCTGCTTTAGAAACCTATTTGCTTATTTTTTTAAAGTGCACACGCTCTTCCTGAAGACTTATTGAAATATTTGTTTTCTACTAATAATAAAACGTGTGTGCATGTTTAAAATGCATTGTGCTTAGCTTTTATGTATTTATCTTAAGCACAATAAAAAAGTGTATTTACAACACATTTTTAAACAAACTCTGATTACAGACAGTGCTGCGCAGGGGCAAAATCAAATATGCCGCAACGGAGCTTGAAGTGGAGCAACTAAAAGAAATTATGAATTTATCTTCAGGACAATAAAACGTGTGTGTTTGCACCACATTTTAAAATAAAATAAACAAACTCTGGATAGAGACAATGCCGCGCTGGGGAACAAGCAACATACCGCAACTGAGCTTGAAGCGGAGCAACTGGAAGAAAAAGAAGAGTCAAGGAAAATAAACACATAAATATAAATGCATAATAGGACGGGCAGTTAAGGCGCTGCTCCGTGGGAGAATACAAATGCCAAAAAGGTGGGACAAAGAAGGATTGACCAGTAACCAGGAAGCCTTTTTGAAGGACGATCAAACTGAGGAAGGAAAATGCATGGGCAGGATGTAAGCCACAGAGTAGATTACAGCATGTCTCAAGAGACAGTGCATGCGCTGCATAGGGCTCAACCTAAGAGCGCAGTATTACTGGTGGGGGTGTGCACATTCTAATAGTAAACATGTGATAGGAAGGTGCAAGGGAAAATGAATCTTTCAGGAGGTAGGAGCCCTGCGAGTTTCTGAGAAAGGCCTCTATGCAATGTTTAGAAGCCTGAGATGTATGGGCGTGACCACCAGCCTGTACCCAAGATTCTGCGGGAGGGTGTTATGATATAAAAACACACAGGGGCGCAGCAAGGTGTCATGGGACCTAGTGGAAGAAAGAAAATGTCTCCTCTCTACTGTCTGAACACAGGTTATCTTAATTGTATTTCTATAGCACATGCAAACCTTTGCAGTCAAACACTCAGTTGCCATCAATATCTAATAAAAATCTCAGAAAGAATATGATTTCACTAATGACCTTATTTAAAATATGTATGAATCAACCATTCCGGTGCTGCATCAAAATCCAGCCACAAACCATCAGTAGATTTTCACTAGTCAAGGTCTGTTCCAAATGTACAACATGTTATAAATGCCTGAGGAAAAGGGATTAACAACAAAACACGGATAGTATCACTTTACAATGTACTTTTTCATCCCAAGATAGACATTATTCAAAACTAAAAAAGTGAGTATTTGTAGTAAGAACTTACAACATGTGTCTACCACACAACTCACTAAAAATAGGTATATATACCTCCAGTACCAAGCAAAGGAGACAACAGGTAACTGTGAACGCAGTGGGTTGAAGGTTTCAGAGGCTGCCATGATCCATGTCAGCTGGTGATCTTTTCACATTGGTGCGGAATAAAGACCTGGCAGCAAGTAGCCTAAGTGCAAATTGGGAAAGACTAAAACTCACCTAGGTGTATATGCCCCACTCCGGATTATGTAGAAAATAATTGGACTAAATACTGCATTTTACGGCACATGTTCCCAAACAAATTGAATAAAACCCAGGTGATTCACATTCAATTCTGAAAAAGGCAATATAAATTAATCTAATACCTCAGTTTGTTCAGATGGGCACATCCAAATTCCAAAAGATCCCTATCACTTCTGGAGCCCCCTAGAGTTCCATACTGTCTCCTGCCATCTTCACCCTATAGATGGAGCCTCTGTGTGCTCTACTCTACTCACAGATTACAGTATCAAGATTCACCAATATACTGACGACACACAACCCTCCCTGAAAGTCTCCCCTACTTCAGACATCCAACGCCTTAAATACTGTCTGCACCTCATCCAGACCTGGATGTCCAGTGCCAGTCTATACAGAATTCCTTTTATTTGCCAAGAACAACAAGCAAGAAATAGTACAAACCTGGCTCAGTGACATGAACCTTGACAGCTTTGAACGTCAACTTTCACCAAACTCCAGGTCACTTGGATTCACCTTGGACACCAATCTTACCCTCAAGTAACACACTGCCAAAAAACAAAGACAGCCTGGTACCATCTCTCTCTTCTAAAGAAAATGAAACAGTTTCTTCTAGAAAGCAACTTCAGAACTGCTGTTCAAACGTTTGTACTCTCACATCTGGATGGTGGTGATGCCCCCTTTCATGGCCCCCAAACTCCACATTAGCCCAATTAGAGTTAAACTTATACGCTGGAGTACGTGTTATTTAGGGCCAGATGAAATATGATGACATCGGATGTATGACGTTACAACGCACACTTTTACAACGCATGCACTTACAACGCATTTTTTACAACGCATAATCCATTACAACGCATGACATTACAACGCAGGACACTACAACGCATTTTAAAAAAATACCTTTACAACGCATTACCATTACAACGCATACTACCTTTACAACGCATACCATTACAATGCATAATATTAAATTACATTTAAGGTAAGTATTTGATAGTATAGGGGTAAAAATTACTAATCTAACTCCAGGGGGTGCAACAGTAGGTTAAGTGTTGGATAGTATAGGGGTAAAAATTACTATTCTAACTCCAGGGGGTGCATCAGTAGGGTAAGTGTTGGATAGTATAGGGGTAAAAATTACTATTCTAACTCCAGGGGGTGCAACAGTAGGGTAAGTGTTGGATAGTGTAGGGGTAAAAATTACTATTCTAACTCCAGGGGGTGCAACAGTAGGGTAAGTGTTGGATAGTATAGGGGTAAAAATTACTATTCTAACTCCAGGGGGTGCATCAGTAGGGTAAGTGTTGGATAGTATAGGGGTAAAAATTACTATTCTAACTCCAGGGGGTGCATCAGTAGGGTAAGTGTTGGATAGTATAGGGGTAAAAATTACTATTCTAACTCCAGGGGGTGCATCAGTAGGGTAAGTGTTGGATAGTATAGGGGTAAAAATTACTATTCTAACTCCAGGGGGTGCATCAGTAGGGTAAGTGTTGGATAGTATAGGGGTAAAAATTACTATTCTAACTCCAGGGGGTGCATCAGTAGGGTAAGTGTTGGATAGTATAGGGGTAAAAATTACTATTCTAACTCCAGGGGGTGCATCAGTAGGGTAAGTGTTGGATAGTATAGGGGTAAAAATTACTATTCTAACTCCAGGGGGTGCATCAGTAGGGTAAGTGTTGGATAGTATAGGGGTAAAAATTACTATTCTAACTCCAGGGGGTGCATCAGTAGGGTAAGTGTTGGATAGTATAGGGGTAAAAATTACTATTCTAACTCCAGGGGGTGCAACAGTAGGGTAAGTGTTGGATAGTGTAGTGTAATATTATGCGTTGTAATGGTATGCGTTGTAATGGTAGTATGCGTTGTAATGGAATGCGTTGTAAAGGTAGTTTTTAAAAATGCGTTGTAATGGTATGCGTTGTAATGTCATGCGTTGTAATGGATTATGCGTTGTAAAAAATGCGTTGTAAAGGTAGTGCGTTGTAAAAGTTGCGTTGTAAAGGTTGTTCCCCGATGACATCACCCCTATTCTGATGGAACTATGTTGGCTCGCCTTGCCAGACCCCACATCTTCAAAACTAGCTGCATCATCTACAAAGCCATCATAACAGTACACCATCTATAATATAGCTTACCATCTCTGGTGGCTCTCCGCACACCCAAAGCCAGGCCACCATCAAACTGGCAACTACGAAGGGTACAAAGAAAAGAATTAGGCAGTAGGCTTTTTCCATCTATTCACCCAGAATATGGAACACCATCTCTGTATCCATAAGGACTGCCCTAACCCTGCTCCAATTTAGGAATGAATTGAAGACACATCTCTTTACAGAACACCACATCACAATGCCGTAACAATCTAATAGCCAACTGCCTCTCCTATCCCTATTTGACTGTATGCTTGTCTTTGACCCTGTAAAGCACACTGCTGCCTTTTCGGCTTGGTTCACCCTTTACAAATATCATACTTACAAACATACATGCATACATATAGTCATAAAATAATCACATAAGCAGGAATAGTAGAAGAATTTTTAATCCTCCAGGCAAAATATCATTTTGCCTGCTTGAACACTCCCCAAAGGCCATTTTCAGACCTTTTGTTGTGTCCTGCTAGGTGGTCTCACCTTTCCCGCTTGGAAGTACCACCCTCATAGTGGTAAGTGAATGTCCTTCAGTACCAAGGAAGCAATGTGCTCTTTTGTCCCCTAGCATCGAAATCTCATTTTCATTAAATACTTACATATTTAATAACCTTTATCCCACCTAGGCCTGGCTGATGTAACCTTGATGGCCCCCCAACCTGATTGCTGCCTGATTCTGACTGCTGCACCTCCCTCTTGATCCCCACTGTAGGGCGCGTGGCCAAACTACATCCTTTCTATCTCTAGCCCAATATTGGTTGCTGCAGTCAGACCATTTAACTTGTCTCTTTTGGGCTCGTGCAGCAATGTTGCTCCTTTATCCCATCTCTTTTGGGCTACTCCGGCAATGCTGCCCCATTTATACTATGACCAAAGGACTCAGTGCATGCGCTGTCTGTTGCTAAACATACCGTGGGTTTATCAAGAACATAAAGAGTACTTCTGCGTCCCTGTGCTAAGTGTTGCTGTCTGTCGGCCTTGAGCTTCTCCCAACCCCCCTCGTGTTGCACTCACCGTGTGTACTCTGACAAACACAGTTGCTTCTGGTCTATGTGCTTCTCCCCGCCCGCTCTACATTGCTCTCTTTCACTCGTTTGCTGCATCACACAGCTTTGCTGTGCCTTCTCAGTCATCTACTTCTGCCCACCCGCACCCTCTGTGTTGCATCCTCCACCTGTGCCCTCCCCATTGCTTCCGTCCCCCACCCGCGCTCCTGTGTTGCATCCTCCACCTGTGCCTTCCCCATTGCTTCCACCCCCCACCTGCACCCTCTGTGTTGCATCCTCAACCTGTGCCTTCTACCCATTGCTTCCATCCCCCATCCGCGCTCCTGTGTTGCATCCTCCACCTGTGCCTTCCCCATTGCTTCCATCCCCCACCCGCGCTCCTGTGTTGCATCCTCCACCTGTGCCTTCCCCATTGCTTCCGTCCCCCACCCGCGCTCCTGTGTTGCATCCTCCACCTGTGCCTTCCCCATTGCTTCCGTCCCCACCCGCGCTCCTGTGTTGCATCCTCCACCTGTGCCTTCCCCATTGCTTCCACCCCCCACCTGCACCCTCTGTGTTGCATCCTCAACCTGTGCCTTCTACCCATTGCTTCCATCCCCCATCCGCGCTCCTGTGTTGCATCCTCCACCTGTGCCTTCCCCATTGCTTCCGTCCCCCACCCGCGCTCCTGTGTTGCATCCTCCACCTGTGCCTTCCCCATTGCTTCCGTCCCCACCCGCGCTCCTGTGTTGCATCCTCCACCTGTGCCTTCCCCATTGCTTCCACCCCCCACCTGCAGCCTCTGTGTTGCATCCTCAACCTGTGCCTTCTACCCATTGCTTCCATCCCCCATCCGCGCTCCTGTGTTGCATCCTCCACCTGTGCCTTCCCCATTGCTTCCGTCCCCCACCCGCGCTCCTGTGTTGCATCCTCCACCTGTGCCTTCCCCATTGCTTCCACCCCCCACCTGCACCCTCTGTGTTGCATCCTCAACCTGTGCCTTCCCCATTGCTTCCATCCCCCATCCGCGCTCCTGTGTTGCATCCTCCACCTGTGCCTTCCCCATTGCTTCCGTCCCCCACCTGCGCTCCTGTGTTGCATCCTCCACCTGTGCCTTCCCCATTGCTTCCGTCCCCCACCCGTGCTCCTGTGTTGCATCCTCCACCTGTGCCTTCCCCATTGCTTCTGTCCCCCACCCGCGCCCCTGTGTTGCATCCTCCACCTGTGCCTTCCCCATTGCTTCCGTCCCCACCCGCGCTCCTGTGTTGCATCCTCCACCTGTGCCTTCCCCATTGCTTCCACCCCCCACCTGCACCCTCTGTGTTGCATCCTCAACCTGTGCCTTCTACCCATTGCTTCCATCCCCATCCGCGCTCCTGTGTTGCATCCTCCACCTGTGCCTTCCCCATTGCTTCCGTCCCCCACCCGCGCTCCTGTGTTGCATCCTCCACCTGTGCCTTCCCCATTGCTTCCACCCCCCACCTGCACCCTCTGTGTTGCATCCTCAACCTGTGCCTTCCCCATTGCTTCCATCCCCCATCCGCGCTCCTGTGTTGCATCCTCCACCTGTGCCTTCCCCATTGCTTCCGTCCCCCACCCGCGCTCCTGTGTTGCATCCTCCACCTGTGCCTTCCCCATTGCTTCCGTCCCCCACCCGCGCTCCTGTGTTGCATCCTCCACCTGTGCCTTCCCTATTGCTTCCACCCCCCACCTGCACCCTCTGTGTTGCATCCTCAACCTGTGCCTTCTACCCATTGCTTCCATCCCCCATCCGCGCTCCTGTGTTGCATCCTCCACCTGTGCCTTCCCCATTGCTTCCGTCCCCCACCCGCGCTCCTGTGTTGCATCCTCCACCTGTGCCTTCCCCATTGCTTCCACCCCCCACCTGCACCCTCTGTGTTGCATCCTCAACCTGTGCCTTCCCCATTGCTTCCATCCCCCATCCGCGCTCCTGTGTTGCATCCTCCACCTGTGCCTTCCCCATTGCTTCCATCCCCCACCCGCGCTCCTGTGTTGCATCCTCCACCTTTGCCTTTCCCATTGCTTCCGTCCCCCACCTGCACCCTCTGTGTTGCATCCTTCACCTGTGCCTTCCCCATTGCTTCCGTCCCCCACCCGCGCTCCTGTGTTGCCTCCTCCGCCTGTGCCTTCCCCATTGCTTCTGTCCCCCACCCGCGCTCCTGTGTTTCATGCTCCACCTGTGCCTTCCCCATTGCTTCCGTCCCCCACCCGTGCTCCTGTGTTGCATCCTCCACCTGTGCCTTCCCCATTGCTTCCGTCCCCCACCGCGCTCCTGTGTTGCATCCCCACCTATGCCTTCCCCATTGCTTCCGTCCCCCACCCGCGCTCCTGTGTTGCATCCTCCACCTGTGCCTTCCCCATTGCTTCCGTCCCCCACCGAACTCCTGTGTTGCATCCTCCACCTGTGCCTTCCCCATTGCTTCCGTCCCCCACCCGCGCTCCTGTGTTGCATCCTCCACCTGTGCCTTCCCCATTGCTTCCATCCCCCACCCACACCCTCTGTGTTGGATCCTCCACCTGTGCCTTCCCCATTGCTTCCGTCCCCCACCCGCGCTCCTGTGTTGCATCCTCCACCTGTGCCTTTCCCATTGCTTCCGTCCCCCACCTGCACCCTCTGTGTTGCATCCTCCACCTGTGCCTTCCCCATTGCTTCCGTCCCCCACCCGCGCTCCTGTGTTGCCTCCTCCACCTGTGCCTTCCCCATTGCTTCTGTCCCCCACCCGCGCTCCTGTGTTTCATCCTCCACCTGTGCCTTCCCCATTGCTTCCGTCCCCACCCGCGCTCCTGTGTTGCATCCTCCACCTGTGCCTTTCCCATTGCTTCCGTCCACCACCGCGCTCCTGTGTTGCATCCTCCACCTGTGCCTTCCCCATTGCTTCCGTCCCCCACCCGCGCTCCTGTGTTGCATCCTCCACCTTTGCCTTTCCCATTGCTTCCGTCCCCCACCTGCACCCTCTGTGTTGCATCCTTCACCTGTGCCTTTCCCATTGCTTCCGTCCCCCACCCGCGCTCCTGTGTTGCCTCCTCCACCTGTGCCTTCCCCATTGCTTCTGTACCCCACCCGCGCTCCTGTGTTTCATCCTCCACCTGTGCCTTCCCCATTGCTTCCGTCCCCCACCCGTGCTCCTGTGTTGCATCCTCCACCTGTGCCTTCCCCATTGCTTCCGTCCCCCACCACGCTCCTGTGTTGCATCCCCACCTATGCCTTCCCCATTGCTTCCGTCCCCCACCCGCGCTCCTGTGTTGCATCCTCCACCTGTGCCTTCCCCATTGCTTCCGTCCCCCACCGAACTCCTGTGTTGCATCCTCCACCTGTGCCTTCCCCATTGCTTCCGTCCCCCACCCGCGCTCCTGTGTTGCATCCTCCACCTGTGCCTTCCCCATTGCTTCCATCCCCCACCCGCGCTCCTGTGTTGCATCCTCCACCTGTGCCTTCCCCATTGCTTCCATCCCCCACCCGCGCTCCTGTGTTGCATCCTCCACCTGTGCCTTTCCCATTGCTTCCGTCCCCCACCTGCACCCTCTGTGTTGCATCCTCCACCTGTGCCTTCCCCATTGCTTCCGTCCCCCACCCGTGCTCCTGTGTTGCCTCCTCCACCTGTGCCTTCCCCATTGCTTCTGTCCCCCACCCGCGCTCCTGTGTTTCATCCTCCACCTGTGCCTTCCCCATTGCTTCCGTCCCCCACCCGCGCTCCTGTGTTGCATCCTCCACCTGTGCCTTTCCCATTGCTTCCGTCCCCCACCGCGCTCCTGTGTTGCATCCTCCACCTATGCCTTCCCCATTGCTTCCGTCCCCCACCCGCGCTCCTGTGTTGCATCCTCCACCTGTGCCTTCCCCATTGCTTCCGTCCCCCACCGAACTCCTGTGCTGCATCCTCCACCTGTGCCTTCCCCATTGCTTCCGTCCCCCACCCGCGCTCCTGTGTTGCATCCTCCACCTGTGCCTTCCCCATTGCTTCCATCCCCCACCCACACCCTCTGTGTTGGATCCTCCACCTGTGCCTTCCCCATTGCTTCCGTCCACCACCGAACTCCTGTGTTGCATCCTCCACCTGTGCCTTCCCCATTGCTTCCATCCCCCACCCGCGCTCCTGTGTTGGATCCTCCACCTGTGCCTTCCCCATTGCTTCCATCCCCCACCCACACCCTCTGTGTTGGATCCTCCACCTGTGCCTTCCCCATTGCTTCCATCCCCCACCCGCGCTCCTGTGTTGCGTCCACCCCAGTTTTGCTTCCACCCCTCACCCCTTATTTCTTGCGCACCATTTCTTGCTCCACCTGCTTTAAAAAAAAACTTTGTGCAGTTTGTTCTTATTAGTTGGCAATCCAACTTTGATCAGTAACTTCAAAAAACAAGCATTGGCAAAGCCAATAGATCTCAGTCCGATTACGTGAGCGCTGAGCTGTTGGCTTTGCTAATGTTTGTTCGTAAAGTATTGTATTTTTGGGATATGGTGCTACTGCACCTGCTGCACATGATGATGAACTTCCAGCCCAGTAGGTGTAGTAGTGTGGGGTAGGGACTGGAAAGAACAGCATATCTCAGTAGTTGGTTTTGTGTGAAGAGGACACTGTGTGTGAAAGAGCAAAGCTTGTATTCTTGGACGGACTGGAAGGACACGAAGGATGGAGTGTAATGGGTGTAGAACAGATTTCAACAAGGAACATAAGCAGTGTGTTAATGTTGTTAAAGTGTAATTGAATGTGGCGGCAGCTAATGGACAAAAAGCACGTGAAGGTAGGTTCTGAAGGTCTGAAGTGGAAAAGGAAGATGGAGAGGGCGTGGTCTTTCAGAAGGACAGCAGTTTTGGTTGTTTTCAAGTACCACAGGTGAAAAAAGTACAACAAGCATGGTTAGTGATGGTTAGTTATTGAAGACATATGTGAGGAAGAAAGGTGTGGCACCACTGCACCTGCTGCACCAGTGGAGGCTGCGCCCTTGGAGATGGGGGGCAAACTCTAGGGACCGGAGAGGAATATGAGGATGGGTGAAAAGAAGCAGAAGTGTGAGGTTAATAAGTTTGTCTGGAGCACTGCACTTGCTGCACAAAAGGAAGCAATGGGCCAGGAGGTGCAGCTGCACTGGCTACGAACGGGAAAGGACGGAGAGGTGTGTGGGGGAGGAGTGCAGCGCAGAAGGGTGGCAGCTGCGTGTGGTCTTATTATAGCACAGGCCTGGGAGAGGGCACTTTGTAGTAAACAGTGGAGCCAAGTAGAAGATGTGCGGAAGTGAGCAGTGGGGTAGACAGTGTGTGATGACCTCAGTGTCAGGAAGGAAGTAGGCTCCTTGGGTGCTTTTAAAATCTAAAATGAAGCATTAACGTGTGGTCAATTGGTCCCTGAAGCCACCGTGTCCTGGTGCCACTGCACCTTCTGCATGAATGGAAGTACTCCAGTGGAAGTGTAGATGCAAAGGGCAGGGACGGGAGAGGTGCCATACAAGATCAGTATTGGGGGTTGCTGTTGTTTCAGGATATGTCCTCATAATTTTCAGGTGAGAATACCAGCAACCACTACATAGTTAATGAAAAAGTGCAGCGTCATGGCCAGCGTGTCATTGGCTGCAGTGCAAGTCAGGACATGGGCAGCTGTGTTTCTGAGAGAGAAGTGAAATAAAGCATTCATCTGTGTTGGTTTTATTTTTGGAGTACGGTGGCACTGCACCTGCTGCACATCATAAAGTTACCACCCGGTAAGTGTAGTTGTGTAGGGCAAGGATGGGAAAGGGAGACCTGGAGGTGTGTGTGGGTGGAGGCAAGAGATACCTCGCTTATGTGGGTTTGTAAGTAAAGCACAAGGCTTAAACAAGCATAGTTTATATTTTAACAGGCTGGAAGGGCATGAGTGATGGAGTGTACAGAGCAGAATTCCGCAAATGCTGAAAGTAAACTCCAGGAAGACAGTCAGCCTCTGAGTGATGAGACAATATAAGTAGAGGCAATGACAGCAAAAGGAGTAAAATGAAATGAAGGGAGGCTGTGGAGCTTTAAAGTGGAACAAGAAGCGGGAGGCACATGGGGGTGGCTTAGAGAATAAGTGGGCTCCTGGTTGTTTACATGTAGCAGGGTGCAAAACATCACAACTTGTGCGGATCATGATTAAAAGCACACAGGAGAGAGTCTATTGTCCTGGAGCCACTGCACCTGCTGCACTAACAAGCTACGACCCTGGAAATGTGTGTGGGGGGGGGGGGGGTAAAGGCTAATGGCGGGAGGTGACTATGTAGAAAAAAGCAATGGATCGAATAGGTTTGCGAGGTAGGGCACTGTGCACTGCACCTGCTGCACAGGCGGAAGCTAGTGTCCAGTAAGTGCAATCTCGGACAGGGGACGAGGGGGGGTATTAGGAGTGGCTGGGCAGTGAAGACTGGTGACAGGTAGATGAGGTTTCACTAAAGCGCTATCAGCATACTTTGTAGTTAACAACGGAGCCAAGTACACAATGTGTGGAAGTGTGCAGTGGGGTGGATAGTGTACGAAGCCTCCAGTTCCAGGAAGGAAACAGGCCCCTTGGTTCCTGTTTAAAAACATTAAATGAGGCAATAGTCTGTGTTCAATATGTCCCTGATTCCTCTGTGCCTTGGTGCCACTGCACCTGCTGCATCCATGGAAAGTACTCCCAGGGGAGTGCATGTGCAAAGGCTACTTACTGGAGACAGAGGGGTGTGTGGGGTGCTCTTAAATGAGGAATTATGTGGAGTAGTTCTTGTTACAGAAGCACATATATGTGTAATTTGTAGGTTAAAACCCAAGCAGACACAATTTAACAAGCAGGGACAGCATTGTGGGCCCCATGTGAAGAGTAATTAGCATTCCTCTTGCCTAAATATGCTCTCACTTTGAAGTCAGCCAAAAGCAAAGTAAACACCATCTCTCTGGGGAACAAGGCTTGACATTTGACCTCTGTCTTTGAATGCACAGCAAACGTGGCAAGATAAGAACTAGATTTACAGCCCTGTTTACAGAAAGGGAGCTCGTGAAAGGATACTGGTAAATAAGGTTTTGGCATCGGGAGGCTCAAAGTGAACCTGGACAGCCTAAGCCAGCAAATGGAAAGCAAGTAAATGCGAGTTACAAAGCCAATGCCAATCAACTGGCAGAATGCAATCCCAGGTCACCTTTCAGAACCCCCCCCCCCCAAGTTATCTTTCGAGCTGCGCTGTCTGGTAGGCTGCAACCTAAAAACAAGCATTTGCAATGCAATAGATCTTGCATTAATGGGAGTTTGAGCTATTGGCATTGTAAATGACAATGCCTTTTATTTATGTTTTGGGTTTTAAAACATAAAATAAAAGGCATTGTCATTTACAATGCCAATAGCTTCCTCGTGTAAATGCGAGACCTGTTGCATTTTCAATGCTTGTTAGATGAGCTTCAAAGACTTTTGAATTGAAGCATTAAAAGAAAACCTCTCATAACTGTACCAACAAATAGGTCCTTTTTCTCACCAGGCACATGGCATGCATGATTAGAAGCTGTGTAGAAATAGCGCTTCGCGGTACTGTGGTAAACACTAATGTACTGGAATCTTTATTTGAATCCCTTTCGGAGCAGTTAGTAAAAGTGGCAAATATAATTGAAAAATTGAGCAGTTAACATGCACCTTTTGGTTTCACTTTTCCAAAATTATCCTACATAAAATCCTACTGAGCAATGTGCTGGGGGTTACTCACTTGGTGCACATGGGGTCTAAGTTTATACTTTTTCACAAGGCTGTTTTAAATTACCAGTCCGGCCCTGGACGTGTTCCAGAGTCGAGTCAATGACAAAGAAGTGGTCCAAATGCTACGTTCAGAAGGGGGAGGGTGTGGCTTAACGGCCAGTGCAGCCGACTTGGGCGCTGAGAGATCCAGGTTTAAGTCTCGTCGTGTGCTCAACATCCTGTGATTCTGGGCAAATCACTTCCCCCTTCCTACGGACAGCACCTACAGACCCTCACAGGTTATTAGCGGCGCTATACAAATCCAAGTATTATATTATAGTATAATTATTAAGAAGAGAAAGAGGCAGCCAAAGGACGAGGATCAAATGTCCAAGCAAAATGGAAAAAGTGGCCTAGAAGGAGACTAGATAAGAGGGGGGGGGAGGGGGGAGGAGTGGCCCGAACGCTACTCTTAAAAGCTGATGAAACACAACTAGTAGAAATGGGCAAAGTATTGAGGAACTATATGCAGCCGTTCCAGGCGTTCTGAATTTCCAGTACCAACGGGAATCTCTGTACGCAATTACGAGTTTGCAGACCAAGAATTACTTGGCATAATTCTGCATGGAAAGCTGCATGTTTAAAGCTACCGATCACATTTTTAATGAAACTGCACTATAGCAACAGCACCGGCCCTGATATAATGTTAATGGCCGCCGGGTAGCAGCAGAAAGCCTTTTAGGCTCTTACGCAACACGTAGCTAAATTAATTATTTGCAGGGAAAGGATCCCATACCCCCGGCAGCCTCCGAGGGATCAGTGCGGACTGCGGAAGCGCTTATTAGCGACCCTCAAATGTCAGACACCGGGAGGAAAGAAGAGGCCTGACAGGGAAGGAGACACAGCGACACAGATATCTGGAAGGGAGGGGGCGCGGGAAAGACAGGGACAGCGAGGTACAATGATGGAAGAGGTGGCGACGGAGCGGGCACAAAGAGGGGAGTGGGCGGGAGGTAGACGGGGACTGCAGGTTAGACAGGGACAGCGAGGTACAATGATGGAAGAGGTGGCGACGCGAGAAAGGGAGCGGGCACAAAGAGGGGAGAGGGCGCGAGGTAGACGGGGGCCACAGGTTAGAGATAGGAAATGATGGAAGGCTTGTGAGAGAGAGCAGGATAGAATGGGGAGAGCGGGAGAGACAAAGAGCAGTAAATTCAGACATAAGCGAAGAGAGAGAGAGAGCAGTAAATACAGACATAAGCGAAGAGAGAGAGAGCAGTAAATACAGACATAAGCGAAAGGGAATGGGGTCGTAAGAGAGACAGAGGCCTAGGAAAAGGAGGGGAGCCAGGTAGAGAATAAATGCGTATTACGAAGAAAACAAGACACGCCCGGCTTCTAAAGTGCTCCGGATGCGAGCGAAAGTGAAAGCAAATTTGTCACAGCGAGACGCGGCGGAGCGTGGCGCGCGCGCTTGGCGTGGGAGCGCATTCCAGGCGGGGGAGCGGACCCTTTGAAGTATGATGCCGAGGGCGCCAGTGGGCTGAAGCGCTTCCCCAAACGGATTGCATGGCGGCACGATGCACGTGATTGTGCGCGTGCTCGCCATGCAATCCACTTTTGGGAGCACTTTGAAATGCCCCTCTTACTAGAGTCTTGCATAGCGATTGCGTAAACGCAATAGCTAGGCGAGACCTAATGACTTTGTTATTTTAAAGGCGTGTGTGTGTGTGTGGTGTGCATGACCACAAAATGATGCGGCTGGCCACTACAAAAGTTTCTTTTTAATTCTTTGTCCATGCAGCATGGCTAAACACCATTGCCAAAACCAACAGGCCCACAGGAGAGACCCATTAGCCATGGCAACGCATTTACAATGATACCATCTTTATTCAAAAGCTTTATTTCATATTTGAGAGCTACACTGCTAATTTGCTACCATTTTCCTGTTGATGCTTGGCTCATATTTCCTTGTTCTCCTATTAATCAAATTGCTGCCTCGGAGCAGCAGCCAAATGAACCCCTTTATCCCTTGCGTGGCCATGCTACACTCCTTCCATCTTAAACACAATATTGGCTGCTGTTTCCAAGCTACTCCTTTACACTCAAGACGGTAGCTACAGGGCCAACCTCCCCTTTAGTTATTGGTGGGCCCCTCAGGCCATGTTCACACCTTTAAACTATTGCTAACAGGCTCCATTGGGCCCTTTTTGCTCTCACCTGTCTGCCTCGATCCTTATAGGGGCTTCCAGCCAGCCCTCATCTTCCATTGGTTTGCTGTTGTAGCATACACATTTTTCTACTGCCCCCTACAGCATGGTGGGGCAATGAGTCAGCCCACTTCAGCCATTGCCTAACTTCACTGTAAGTGACGGAATTCTGCGCTTTCATATGAAACACATCCTCACACAAATGAGTTTCCTTCAGTGGAAGAGACTACTAATTGGCAATGTGAGATTTTTGAAGAGCAAACAATATTTTTGCTTTGATCTATTTTTCTTTATATTGGCAAGGAATCGGCAAATTCCCCAACAGTAAAGTTTCACAAGAACCATTTAAAACAAAAAAAAAGCATTGACAAAGCCAAAAGGCTGGCAGTCAATGGAGGACCTATTGGTGTTGCCAAACGCTTGTTTATATCGCTACCCTCTTTATTAAGCTGCTAGTGATCTCATTCAGCCTTGCTACCCTCATTATCCTACTGCTGATTATAGCCATGCTGTCCCTTCCATTTCACCTTGAGATGGCTTAGGCATGCATGCAACATCCTGTATTTCTCTGGCGGTTGACTGGCATGGTCAAGCTGCCCCTTTATTCAAATGCTTGGGTTATGTGGCCATCCTGCCCCTGAATCTCATTACTCATAGGCATCTGAGGTGATATGTTGCACCGCTTCCCTTTTTAACCCTCAGGTGACTGGTGCATTCAGCGATGGTTTAAATGCTCCCAAAGTCCCATTGCTCAAGGGCTCATGCAGCATGCTGCTCACTCTGTCCTGTTGCTGGAATGCTCCTACATGCGTGCTGCCATCTTTATCCCATCATTTGTAAGAACCAGCACTTAAACTGCCGCCTTTACTACATGGCTCGGGTTCACCTAGCCAGGTTGGCCATTTCGCCCTTGGACCTTGCTGCCCCCCTTCGCCCATCTGTAATCAGCGTGTGGTACATGCTGTATCCTTTGACCCACTGCTTGTTGGGTCCTGAACCGATGCCACCCCTTTCTTTTACTGCTGCCTGAGCGATATAGTTCTGTTGCCCCCTCATTTCCATCCCTGGCTGATTCCTCTGCCATGCCGTCCACTTTATTCCATCGCAGGCGGGCACATTTATCCCTATGCTCTCAGGCAGTTCTTTAATGAGGATAAAAAGTGCAGGCACTCACCAAATGAGGGTGAGGGGGCGAGGGTGGGGCCAGGAAGCGTGGCTAGGAGGCAGAGCTAGTGGCACACATTTAATGGGATTCGGATGATAGGCATTTATGCTGTCTGTAGAGTGTTCCTTTTGCCCTTGCATATACAAAAAGATACCTTTAATATTTCCCATATGTGCAGATTGACTCTGCTTCAATGACACATAACAATGATTTGCATGTTGACACTACACACAATTATGAGTACTTTGGGTAGTTTGAAGAAGAAACCTGGGTAATGATATACCATAAGAGATTGTTAAATTTCTTATGAGCTTTCCCTGTTTGTCAATCCGACTGTTTCATTTAAAGTACAATTTGTAAAAAACAAGTTCTTAGGAGCATGCTACCTGTGCTTCAGGATGCCAATACAGCCTCTTTTTCCACCACCCTGCAATTTCAGACTTTTTATCTCATTCTTGCAGGATCTTTTCGGTCCTGATTCCTCGAATTATCTCCGTTTTCTTATGTTTCTCTTTCCCCTGCCACAATTTCAACTTTTCACTCCTTCCTCTCTAAGTCTGATGATTACAAATAAGAACTGATCCCCCAAAAAGTAGTTCCATTTCCCACGACCGACAAAAATCAGCATAAAATAAGCACCAGTGAGTATGTTTGTTGTGCATGTGGCATTTTCCCCCGTTGTAGTTCAGTGAGCCACTCACCATATATACTTTTGAATAGTCAATAGACTTGTTAGTCCCTCCTATGTACCGCCTCCTCTTCATTCGTCACCTTTCATGGTGGCTGGCCCCATTACTTCGGTTGTTACACGGTACGTGTTATTTAGACTTTGAGCACTATTTTCTTTAATGAAGTTCTCCTATTGCAAGCACGGCAAACTTTGGTGCCTTCTCGAACCCCCCCCCCCCCCCTCCTTTTGCCCGTGCCGCCTTCCCCCGTCCGACCTCCCTCCTGTTGTGTGTGCCTTCTCTCCCCACCCCTTCCCGTTGTCCGTGCATTCTGGGAGTTGTAGTCGCGGTTCAGTGGAACCAGTTTGACAGTCTGTAAACAGTGATCTGTGCAAAGGAATCCAGGACTGGTAAAGTGTGTGTGCCATAACACTCTGTGGGCTATTTTGAGGCTACACTATACTTTCAGAAAAGCTCTAAGAGTCGGTAGCTCATGAGGAACTGTGTGCATTGGTGAACCAGTGCACTGTGAAACTGATCCACATCGCAGGGTGTATTTTAGAACTTTTCCATTTTTTGTGTTTACCTGCTCTTTATTAAATCTTCTGGAGTATAATCATATTACTTTACTCAAGCGCCCGAGGGGTGTATTTGCACTGTTTGCTTTCACATCTTACAGGGATTTTTGGTGATTCTCCCCTGATTTTATTTTGTTTGGGAACAATTTTTTTAACTATTTAAAGTTTCCATAATTCTTATACTTGTTATTCTTGGTGGCGTCTGCTGGCAGGTTATGCGCCCACCTCTATTCTTACAATATCCAGACAACTCCTTATGAAAGGTGGCAGTGTTATGTATGTTTTTAGGTCGAGCCTGGGTAGCGTATGTGCTGTTGTGAGGCATGCAGTATTGGAGTATGGCTTTGGAGTCCCACCCACTCTCCGCCCATATTTGTCATTGGCTTGTGTCATTGTCCTTCGTAAATGGTGGCTTGCGAGTCGTTATTAGGCTTGTTAGTCCCTCCTTAGTACCGCCTTGTCTGCATTTGTATCCTCCCATGGGGGCTGACCCTTTTACTTCTGTTGCGACACGGTATGTCTTATTTAGTCTGTAAGCACTCTTTTCTTTAATGGGTTTTTCCTACTGCAGGCACAACGTGCTTCCCTCAGCATGCGCACTTTCACTTTCAAGCAGCCCCGGACAATGGCGGCTGTTTCTTTGAAGTGAAATAGGGCTTGCATTTAGGAGAGTTTGAGCTATTGCCATTGCAAATGACAATAGCTTAAACTCTCGTAAATGCGAGACCTATTGCATTGCAAATGCTTGTTTCCTTTATGACAGCTTCCATCTTTCACATTATCTCTATCTTTAGAACTGTCTTTTTACTCTACCCTCCTGCATCCTGGCTTCACCAGCCCATCACAGTCAGGCGCGGTGCGTCCATTGGGGCGTTGCCCCACCACCAGCCGCATGGCCCCATTCAATCAACAGAAGAAGTTAAATTAAATAACACTCGCCGCTCGCTCCGCTCCGCTCGCGGCACTGGCAGTCGACAGCTGAAGGGGGTGGGGGGGCAGGGTTGACTGGGCAGCAAGGGTTGAGAGTGACAGCTGCGCTTAGTAAGTGCTGCTGCAATAGTGCGCATGCTCGATTTTGGGCTGGTCATTTTTATGACCAGCCCGAACATGCGCACTACAGCCACCCTGACAGTCACCCTACTACCATACTAGAGGGGGGAGTTGGGACCGAGAGGCCGACGGTTGGTTGAATGCAGCAGCCCCCGGTCTCCAAATGGGCGAGCTGTCACGGTGCACTAGCCAATCCTGGTGCTGCTAATGCAGCGTCTAGATTGGCAGAGACACCGCACAGCCTAAGCCTGAGGGCAGGCATTTGCTGCATTGGGTGCCGCGCGTGGGTGGGTGGAACTGGGCGCTGTGCCACACTGTGATTGGATTTGGCAATTGGCCATCGTGACATGACCGCACAGCGTCACCGCGCCAGTGCCACACGACACGAGTCAACACACCACCACAGACCTCGTCGTGCGGTGCTATTCATTTGATTTCCATTTGATTTGATTGATTCCTGCGTGAGATCCTGAATTGATCACCGACGCCAGTCTTGAAGTAAGACTAGAGTAGAAACTTACTTAGAAAGTAACTATATGACCTGTCCTAGGGCTAAACAAATAGGTGTGCAGGCCCGCGACCGCGGCGCAGGGCCCAGGGCCAGCGGGATTCACCAATCGCTCTAAAAGAAAAGAAACAGGGTCCAACTCCACCCGACCAACCACACCCAGCCGAGCCGTGCGGCGGACTCCGACTCGGAGTCTGTGTTTGTCACTCTCGGACTGATTATGTTGTTGTACTTGTGACATTATGACACAAGTACAACAACGTAATCAGTCCGAGAGTGACAGACACAGACTCAGAGTCGGAGTCCCCCCGCAGCTCGGCTGGGTGTGGGTGGTGGTCGGGTGGAACATGGCAGGATCACTCACTCCTTTGAGAAACTCATTCCACAATGAGTGCAGGGTTGATGTAGCGCGAAGAGCTCCGTCAGTGCTGAAGACGTGGCAGATCTTCTTCTCCACGCAAATAGTATATCAGGTATGAATGGGATCTTTCGGTAGAAGTTGCCAGGGGGGCAGTCCATTCTCCCTCATCATGCTTTAGGAAGGTGTCAAGGTGGGACCCAGCAACCAGTGTAGTGTAGTTCCTATATCCCTAATAGGCTCTGCGCATTGGAATAATATATACTAAAGTTTTGACATAGGACTGAGGTCAGTATGTCTCTATTGAGTACATTAAACTTAATTACTTGTGTGTGCCAGCTAACTCAGAGGTCACTAGAAACTTCTTGAATATACAAGAAGGGATTAGTTTCTGACAACCGCATAAACATACCAACTTTGTTTACCTTAGAGTCGGAACAATCTCAGAACCGTGGAAACAATAGATAACAGTTTCACTCAGTCAATCGTGCATGCTTTGTTTCTATAGAGTTGCACAGAAATAGAGAGACGGGTGTTTCAATAAAATTGGGTTTATTGAACAGTCTTATTTCTCATGCAAGAGACATGAACTGCTACAATCGTATGATAAGATGCGAAGTACAATATGTACAGGGTTAGCAGTAAAATAAAATAATACTGCAATAGCATGGTTTGTAGCTATGACATATATTCATAAAATATATACATAAATAACACAGGCTAAAATGTGAATACTCATCTGATGCTTCTAAATAGTTCTACCCCAGTGTACCTAACCTAAGTGTAGTACGAGGTAAGAAGTAGGTGCTGTTTTGTAAAGTATAGCTAACTATAGTTTTAGTTTTGCCAAGAGTTGCCAAAAGTTTCTCTAAGTTCTAGTCTGCTCCATACCTTAGAATGTGTGAGGTTGGAATCTCTTTCCGGGACTCGATATCTAACACCCCGCAAGGGGAGTCAGAAACACTGGAGCTGGATTCTCTGTGAGGAGGATGACAGCGTCTGGTCAGTGCATCAGGCGGGAACTCGATCTCCTTCCGAACTTGTCGTGGCGAACCGCAAGAAGGCAGTTGAACTGGACCGTACCGGAACCGTGGTTTGCCAGGGCAAGTGCAGGTATATTTATACCTTGAAGGTGTTTAGGAATGCCTGTATTGATGTAAAAGTCGGGCATCAGAACGTCATGAATGAACCCCTAAGGAATAGATGTTCATGCATAATAAATGAGTTCTTGGAGAAATCAATATCCGAGCAAGGGAAATTCCAAAAGGCTTAAGAGTCTGGTTTTCCATTAACTCGTTGTGACGTGGATTGACGGATGTAGGAGGCCATGCCTGTATTTGGTTAGCATGGACAATGCCTAAATAAGGGCAGGATTTTTTGTGCCTAAATAAGGGCAATATGAATTGTACCTATATAAGGGCATAAATCGGGAAACCTATATATGGAATCTAAATCTACACACAACACCAGGCCTGGCTCCGCAGACGTCCAAATCCACATGATTTTCCAGAGGGATTTTCTAACCGGTAAAATATGACCTGTGGCCCTCATCTGGAAAATCTGGATGCACAAACTCGAGGCCTATTGTGATGGGGTGGTGTGTATTTCATCCAGAAATGCCGCTACACCTGGCACATAATCGGGAACTTGGCGACATCCTGTATTTCTCTCCATTCTCTCCAGTGTTTTCTTCTCATGACGCCCCCCCCCACCCCATGTCCTCTCGGAGTATCCCCAGTTCTGTTTTGTGTCATACTGTGTCTGTGAGTGTTGCACTGCGCCTTCCCTGAGTTTCCCCAGAGCGTTTTCTGCCCCTGTCAGTGTATTCTCATGTCAGCACATAAAAAATATCCTACAATCTTTATGTTGTTGAGTTTTATTACGAGCAGGCCTTTATCGGATGTCACATAGTTATTATTCAATCTGATAAAAGTCTGAGGTATTCATAATTTGTTGCATGTGATCACTGTCGCCTTTTTAGAGTTTTGGGGGAAGAAAATAAGGATATTGTTGCTTAACGCACCAAATTCTGCATGTCCTCGTAAATACAAGGCCATTTCCCCATGAAAAACTCCAGCAGGTTTGATTTGCCGAAAATTAAAGAAAGGGTGTGATCCTTAATGCACCGATCCTGATACCTGCAAACATCTCACCACTTGTACCTGAGGTGTTTATGTAGGGCGGGGGTCTCCAACCTCTCTGTAATAAGAGCTACTAACATTCTTGCTCATGAGACCAGGGACAGACCTATCAAGTTTGTCCTCAAAAGCACATGTAACGCAAACTACGGCGATAAGCGGGGACAGAGGGAGGCCCAAGTTAAAGTGTTTAGAAATATTCTGTCATGTGTATTTGTGTCACTAAACGATCGTAAGCTTGCTGTCACAGTAATGCTATGTTTGACAGACTGTCAAATACTAATGAGAATAACTTCTAAAAACACATCTTTAACACATAAACTTGACATTCCAGGCAGCCATGTCTTCACCAAGCACTAGTGATTTGAAACCAAGTTGAAGACTGAATGAGCAGTGGCCTTACGGCTAGAGTGGCCTGACTTTGGAACTCGGGAACTGGTTCGAGTCTTGGCAGGAACACTCAATATAATGTTCACTAGTGAACAGTGTCTGCTTTCCATGGTGGGCGCCACCAGTGAGCACTAGCACTGAATGTGCCTCCTTCGGGCAGTAGTTGTGTGGTGTACTTTACAAGTATTTTGGTGTTAATTTCGTCGATGAGTATTAGTGAGGCTCTTCAGCGAGGCACCGATGCACATTATTTCTTACCTTGCAGGAATGTATTTGTTATATACATTCTACTGAATATATCTCTCCACATTCATTTTTCAGCAAGGGGTGCTTTGTGCGTTGTACCTTCAACCAATAAGAGGTTAAAAAAAAATAGAGCACAAATATATAATGTACTGAAAGTAAATGTGTGCACGTATGTAACTGAACGGCTGAATGTATGTAAAAGTATATATGTAGTGGCATTTCTACAGCATGCACCAAGGTGAGGAACAAAGGAGCCGTGTACATTGCAATGTATGTTGTAAACACTAATCCAGCCTGCTGAACGAACGGAAAACAATAGGTACGCTGCAGATGTGTAGTGTGCTGTTACCTCCTCTCTACCCACTGTGGCTTAATTCTTTGAAATACAGCTCATAGATCTAATTACATTTGGTTTTGCATTGTCATTTGTTAGCTTAATATGATGCAAAAAGCCAGTTATGTAAACTATTTGCAGATACACATAATCTGCGTACCTGCAAATAGTTCTGTGGTTATACTAAATAAGCAGCTACCTATGTTACATGACATCGCTTTATCAATGTAATAACTGCACTTTCACAATTGCTTTATTAACCTTCCTGCTTTCTCAAATTTGCTTGAAAATGCACCATTTTTCCTCTCTTTTTTTGAAATTTTCTCAGGAGGAGAGCCACCCCGAACCCACCTTAGGTTGTTCGGGCTAGCTTGCTACGCTCGCTCGCTACGGTGCAGTATGCCAATCATTTTACGCCGCACCACTTTCAAATGTCACCAGCCGCCCCTGATCCCAGTGCCCTCTCACAACCAGAAAAATGCACACAGTCACTTGTTTCTCCTCGCCTGTAAACACAGCATTTTCTTTTCCTTTTGTTATTATTTCAGCAGCTGCATGCCTGCTCCACACAGTCACCTATAGAATCCTAAGTAAAACTGGCAAGTATTGAACTGTCACTCTTAACCCTCTGCTGAGAGCCCAAGGATTGGATGCATGTTGTCTGAACACCTTTGTGACCCACTGGCAGGCACAATGGAAACCTCACATTGCCTTCATCAAGTCCAAAGTCATTAAATGTTGCCCCGTCATGAACTCTAATGCACCCCCTTGACTCACCATGACGACTGTACGCTCTATTCCAGAGTCAAAAGTTGCATGGAAAAATTAAAGAAACAAATCTGAAAAAAACAAATACTCTTCAGGAATGCAAGATAATTAGAATATAAAAGGTAAACAGGGACTGCTTCACTGATGTAGAATACGTTAGAGGTTTTTAAAGTAATTGTTAAGAAACAGACCACTTGTTTTTGACAGTAAATTAAGAATACTGTATTATAAATGAATATCGCGCTTACTAAACATGACGAGGCGCTGAAGCGCTGTACGGAGGGCAGCTCGCTTCTCAATGGAGTCTTGAGATACAATCCACACCCCAGGGATTTAACAGGACACTGACCCGAATGACCACCTTTTAACTCTCCAAGCAGCTCCTCCTTAACCCCGACGGGATCGAAAATGCAGCAGTATGGGAAACATGTCTGAACAGTACACCTTGCATCCCCTCTCCGTCAACTAAAGTATTGGAGGTGCAGGAAAGAACACTTACTGACTTCGCATTATTATTTATGTGGTATGGACTATAGCTTAGGATGGGCCACGAAGCTTCATTTGTGAGTCTGGATGACACTCTCTGCTGCTGCACACGGTGCTGGCCCAAGAAGTAATTAGACGCGACTCAGATATATCCAGTGGTGGGTGATACAGGCAGTGGTAGTGGGGCAGGCAGGGGGCTGTTTTGAAAAAAAAAAGAAAATTCCACTTACCTGGCCAGCGCCTCTCCTCCTTTCTTCTTCTGTCGTCGTCGACGCAGGAACTGGAAGCACACAGGCTCCCAAAATCCCCTAGCCAATCGCGACACCGCTAGTAGTAGTGTTGTGATTGGTCTAAGCATTGTGATTCGGTGCTCAAACAGGGAGTGGGAGCCTGTGCATGTTCTCTACCCAGGCTGTGTATTACAGCCGGTGGAGAACATGCTAAGTGAGCATTTCTGAATGGCCGACCCAAGACAGCCGGCCAAACCATCATGCGCACTTAAATGCACATACCACTCCTCTCCCTGCAGGCTGACAGCCCAGCTCCCCCCCCCCCCTTAAACAAAACACAACGTGGCCAGTACGGGAAAAATACAATGATAATAACATTGTGTTATTATTATTTTATTTTTCCTGTGGGACGACGCTCCTCCGCCTTAGCGGAAGAGCCACCGCTATTTATAACTGAAAGACTCAAAATGGAACTGGAGGAAACAGTTGGGGTCTGTCCCATAGGGCATTAAATGGGGCGTTTACAGCTAAATAAACAGTGCTAAAAAAATGCAGGTTGTAGAGGGAGTGTTTGCTGTAGAGCGAGAGCTCCTCTGGGTACTTTTTGTAAGGCCTAGAGCTGCCACGAATTACCGCATCTGCGACCTGATAAATCATAGGGGTGCTGCTGCAGCCAACACTGCTACACTGTGGCCATAAAACGGTTCTGGGGGTGGGCACTTTATCACGTGTGTCCCTTCTTGGCACCCCTCACCCACTCTAGCTCTGTTGTCCGAAAAGGTGTGGCACCAGCGAACAAATAAACTTTACCCAAAGTACCCAGAACTCCCAAATGCAGACTCCTAGCACAGGAATCCACCGAGCTTCAACTTGTGAAGATTAATTGTTCTCATTTCAGAGTCCACAGTGATATTTTAGTCACCCACTAATAACAAGTGAGTCACCATTTTTAAGCAGACACAAATCTCAACAGAAAGAAATGAAGTCAAATAAAAACAGACACAAACCTGAGTTTCCAGATCAGACCTGGCTTTAGGGAAGCGTGAGCCGGGCCCAGACCCCTGAGTCCTTGTTCGATGGCAGTGGTGAGCTCACCTACCACACTGCTGTTACTCATTTGTGGAGACGCCCAAGTACTGAGCCGCCCCTGCTTTCTACAGACTCACAGAACATGTCCGCCTCTCTGAGAATGCACATCCGAGGTCAGCGTTCCCAAGTGCTTAATTTGAGCCGATGCTTTCCGGTGCTCAGTACCGGAACTTAATTGCCAGCACCAGGGCTTATGTCTGCCACATGGTAGTGGTGTCTGCCAATTTAGGTACGAGCAAAACAACAACAACTGTTTATTATTTCAATTTCAATTTCCAATTATTAGTATTTGCCTCAAAAGCCATTCTTATAGCTTTGGGGGCCTGTAATAGTATGAATTGTCACACTTTTAAGAGTGTGATGTTTAGTAGTGTGTTGGTACTGTCGTTGGCAGTGCTGCCAGGGGCAACGGATGGTGCAAGCTCTAGTGTCCTCCTGTCGAGAGCCCCGGCACTACGTTTTTTACAAATTAAGCACTGGTGTTCCCAGTACCTGTTCCCTTTTTGTGACTGCCTTTGACGCGGTGCTCTTTACTACTCCTAGGATATATGTTTGGGGTGTCCACATTCCTGAGCACATGGCCCGAGGTACCGGCCCGTTCTAGCTATGTGCCTGCTGCGCCATGTTATGCACATCATTGAGGGGCTGCTCAAGACCTGCACATGGCCCACAGCCCCACACCTCCTACATGTTTAATGCAATGCAGCATGTGACCTCTCTGCGAACCCCACAGCGCCTGCCTTTATATGCGGAACTCTGACAAAGGAAGGGCCTTGCATGCGCCAAAACAATAATCTGTCTCACTAAATTATTATCACTCATTCGTAATTGGTACCCGTTCTACCGACCTTGGAAGGTTAAACCATTGCAACGTCTTCACCAGGATTCAAAGTGAGACTTGCACATCACACATCTTAGCAAACACTGCTGACCCTGCTGAGGCGAGCAGCTGCCCGCAGCAGGCAGAGCAGGAGGCAGTCTCCTCATCTCAGTACTCCAGGCAGGCAGAACACACTCACCTGATCCCACCACACCTGGCTGATGAGAGCCATTCTCCTCATCTCACTACATCGCCTATTATCTTCTGGCCCCTCTATAAATCTTTCTGTTCCCTTCCATGGGTGATTTATGTCCCCCTCTTCACCTCCAGTGTGGGGCAAAGGCTGGCCCTCCTACCGATTGGCAGCCTCCAGGCGCCATGAATATGGGCCTCGATTGCAACCGGTTCAGACCCCTCGAAGCCATAGCCTCGCCTGATGTGGAGGAATCCCTGGGTGCGTGGGAAGGGTCAGGGCATAACTTGGGTTTGCCACCCCGACGGATTTTTATTGGCACGGCCAGTGTCCCGGCTGGCACAAAACTTAGGAACATCACTTGAAGCTGGTATTCCTACCCCCCCCCCCCCCCACACACACACACACCATTGCACACTTAAAACAGCAAATATGAGAAGAGAGCTCGTTAAAATGTATCGGACCTTATTGACTATTCCTGACCGATGAGTAAAGTAAACGAAGACAGAAAAGCCAAGTTAAAAAGGAATACGGACGAGTTTAAAAAGAGTCCTTTCTAAGCACCATGCTTGGGACTTTGCACAATTTTAAAATATTAACAAATGTTCAGGATTTTTCTCTAGGAAAGGCTGCAACCGAGTTTGCACGGCAGCAAGAATCCGGGCCTCGCTCACTGGGTCTGGGTGGCGCTCGAAGGAAGGGGGGCCCGCCGTGAATGCGTGCTGGCTGCCCGATTATGGTCCTCTTAACTGGGATCTCGGTCTGACTAGTGTGCATACATGCCAGCCCACCCAATTCAGGCCAGAGACTACCTTTTTCAAGGGTGGTCTCCCGCCTCCCGCTTCCTGCATCCAAAATCCTGATTTCTCTGCGGGTTTAAAATGGCGGGGGCCGGTCTCGTGTGACTCGGATTATGCACTGCCAGTAATCTACTCCTGCTTGCAAGTTGCCAAATTTTTGTCACGCTTTCTCTGCCTGCCATAGTGCTCTCTCTGTGCTCGTGACAGGTATGGAAAAAACGTATATGCTTCTCCCATAACCCAATAACTACAGTTTCATATGGCACGTTGCCCTTTCCGACTGCTGATGGGCTTCTGTGTCCATGCTGTCCCTTTAAACCTTTCGTTGGTTGGCACACAAACTTTTGCAGCTACCTTTACCTCGTCACTGACAGGAACTTTATCCTATCGCTTGTGGCTGCCCATGTTTCCCACTTGTCCAATTGCGGATGGCCTGTGAAGCCTCCCAGCAGTGGGATGCTTCTCCTTGTATCCTCAGGGGACCCCTTTTTTTGCCATCGCTAACAGTTATGTTGCGTTTCAGTAATTTGTTAAGCGCGGGTACACCAAACGGTTCATGGTGCTAGGACAGAGGAGACATAAACAAAACAGACCACTGAAAAAAGAGATGCTTTAGTTATATACTTGCCGGAAAAGCCAGTTCTTGAAAGCTTGTCTACATTTTGTTTAATTTGGGGCCTTCCACATCTCAAGAGAACAGGCGTTCTAGATGTGGGGGGCCAAGACGGAAAATCTGGAACCATTAATTATTTTTCTTTTAAAATCATGTACAAACAATAAATTCTTGGAAGAGGAACGTAAAGTCCTATTGAGTGTATATTTCAGGAGTCGAGAGGTTAAAAAAGCAAGACTCTTTTCATCAAGAGTTTTAAAGATGAAACACTCCACTTTCAAGACAATTGTTTGCTCGATAGGTAGCCAGTGGGGATCGCTCAATAGAGGGGTATATGGCAATGCTTAGACTGATGAAATATTCAGCAAGCTGCCAGATTCTGGGCCACTTGGAGTCTATGAAGAAGGGTCTTGGGAAGTCCAAAATAGAGGGAGTTGGAATAGTCCAGCCATGATATGACAAAGGTCAGTGATAACCTGGATACGAGCATCAAAGGTAAGAAACATGGAGGATTTTTTTTATCCTGCAGAGCAGTAGAGAACAGGACAAGACTACTGCATCTAACTGGAGTTTTCATCGATGGTGAGTTATCGATGAAACTCCACCCCACTGATGTAACTGGGGTTTCATCGATTAGTCGCCATCAACGAGAATTACATGGCTGTTGACATATTTCTTAGGGAGTGGGAATCCCCCATGTCAGATGGCCAAAACAAGGCTTTCCAATAGTCAGCTTTCCTTTTCCCAATGACGATTTCGGTTTTGTACGGGTTGAGTTTAGATTGGTTACTGTTCATCGAATCGTGGATAAAAAGCATGGTCTTTTGAAAGTTTTCCTAAGACATAGGGGAGTCATCAAACTCAAAAAGTAGTTGCATATCATCAGCATAATTGTAGATGATGCCACTGTAATACCACAGTTGTCTGGCTCAAGTGGTCATAATGCCCGTGTGTCTCATTTCTGCCTCGCCCTTCGCCATGTTGTCCCCTTATCCATCGGTAGTCATGTTGTGCTGCCATGCTTCGTCCTCCCTGATGAGCTTCTGGGCAAAGTGACCTCCTTATCCTTTTTCTAGCTCGTTTCTGCTGCATTTCTGAAATCTGTTGCCCAGTGAATGAATGAAATAATAAACAGTGCATTTAATTAGTGCTCAAATCCTCAGAAAGAGGCGTCCAGGCACTTCTTAAACCACTCTACCAAGAAGGAGAGAAATGGGGAACCACCAGGAAGAGATGGTATTTAGGAAGCAGGTGAAATTTTAAGCCCTTTTCTGAAACGTTCCGAATTTGCTTGGGCAAGAAAAGAGTTAGGAATGTCATTCCATGTTTTCCTCGTCGATACGGACAGAGATCGACATCCCTGTCTTGCTGTTTTGTATTTCAGCACATTTATCAAATGTTTTTACTTTGATCATAGAGAACACACAGCAGAGTACCAGGAGAACGTGTTGGCCATGTATAAAACAGATATTGTGCAGTACAATGTTTTGTGACTAAGACAGAGTGCTTTCAAAAGGCATCTCTGTGCAGTAGATAGCCAATGCAGCTGGCACAGTGAGATGGATGCACTTCTTTTTAGTCCTAGGATAGTACAGGCTGCTGCAGTTTGCACTAGCTGTACTTTATGTACAAAGTGAGCGGGTAGTTTCACCAATAAAGATATTCAATTTTCCAGCATTGATATTACAAGGATTTGGACCAAATCTTTCCTGGAAGTTGCTGGGAGGAAAGGAAGGATCTTCCTGATAACTGACAGAAGACAGAAACAGGAAGTCCAAAGTGTTTTTGTATGTTTTTCAAATTTGCGTTTGGAATTGACCACGATTCCCAGGTTTCTGGCATGTTCAACAGGAGAAGGCATTGGCCGAAAAGAGGCAGTCTACCAGTCTGTTGTCCATATGTTGTCATATCCAAAAACAAAGACCATGCCTTATCACTGTTGACTACTAGAGAGTTGTCATTGAGCTAGCTACCTCCTTGAGACTAGACGTGAATTTGAGGCATTTAGCTTTTGTATCTCTGTCCAGCATAAGGATCAGCTGAGTGTAATCTGCATAAGCATAGAAGTTAAAACTAAAAGAGTCAATCTGCTAGGTGGGGCCATATTTAGATTGAAAATCAGTGGTCTAAGAGCCGAGTGCTGGCTGGCTCATGCATGTATCATTTGAGAGTGCCTACTGTCAACTGTTTCCCTCAAATGTCTGGCTCCTGCAGTCATGGTATTAATCTGTATTGCATCCTTGGCTGTCTTGTGGATCCATGCTGCCACCGTTTCTGCTGGCTTCTGGACCATGCTGCCACTGTGATCACACAGCTGGTGAGATCCTGGTGATAGGTTAACCTCTTTGTACCACTGGTAGTTGAATCCGGCATACATTTGTCCCCCTTGTATGATTGTGTGGACATACGGCCCCCTCTGTGCCTCTGCTGGTTGACTTGTGATCCCAAGCATGCCCCTTTGTCTCCCACCTGGTGTGTTTCTGCGGTTCCTTGATTTTAGAGCACATGGGGGGCATATTTACAACAAAGTCACAGAGTGCGGCGGTAGCCTTCCTGGCTTAACGTCGCACTCTGCCACTTCAGAAACGCAGGGCTGCACCATATTCACAAGAATATGGTGCAGCCCTGTGTTTCCCCCTGCGGTGGCACTAAACTTAGCAGCCTAGCGTCAACGAAGGCACCCTTGCACCATAGTTCAAGGATGTCTGTGTTGAGGGGAAGACCTTCCTGTATATAAACAATCTTTAAATTACGTTTAGATGTGCTGCTTAATGCAGCACAAACAGAAGCTGCAAAACTTCTTTTTTTTGTATACTGTTTATGTGCAGGAAGTGTCCCCTTCCTGCACACAAACAATCAATGGTAATTTGCTGTTTCTATGTGTACTGCTCAACGCAGCACACATGGAAACAGCAAAAACGAGGCGAAATAAAGCATTTTAACTCATTTCACTTGTTTAAGACCAGATTTTCTCTGGACTTAATTTTGGCGCTGCCTCCTATTTACGCCAACCTTGTAAATAGGGGGCAGCGTCAAAATAAATGGGTGTTGCGGTGGAACGCCCACCGCAACACCCACTGCCCTCCCCTTTCATTATAAGTACAGCGTGAAAGGGTGCCTTATTTACAAGGCAGCGTTAAGCCACATTAAGTGGCTTAACGCTGCCTTGTAAATAAGGCAAAGGCCCTATCGCCACCACAACTTCACTAAAAGTGACATTGTGGCGGCAATAGGGGCTTGTAAATATGCCCCATAGTGAGGTCAAGGTGTGATTTGATGCAAGACATTAGGGAAGCATCAGAGGATAAACATAAACTTTGCTCCTTCATTGGGCTTGCTGCATGTTACGGCAAGTCCATTATCAGGTTTCGTAGAAAACAAGAGCATTAAGAACATTATTGAGGATGGAGAAGTGTTTAATTGGACCGAAGATTAAGGGTTGTCATCGAGAAGTAATAAAAAGGCGAAAGCAGGCAAACCTATGGGGGAGTAGTTTAAGCAAAGAAACTACCATGATTACAATTACAATTCTCATTTGCTTGGCTCAGTCTTGTTGTAAATAGATGTTATTGGTAAGAGCTCAGGGGTGTTTGCTTGTTGTTTGCCTCATACTTACTAAAATAACTATTTGGTTATCCAATCTGGTTAGAGAATGTACCAGACTTCGAGAATAAACAAGTGAAGTGTCTGTCAACGATGTCCTCTGATGGGAAAAATGCACATGGAGTCAAAGATAAGTGTGATTCTTGGGTGGTATTCATACAAGATGGATCTTGTATGAAGAGATCTGTGACAAAGCCATGAAGGTAACAGAATCTGATGATACCTTGAGTCACACTCACACACTCCAGTGGTGGAGCGCCTCAGGTGAACATTTTTGACGAGAAAGTGGCCTAGTTTTTGGAAGGTGAAGGATGAAGTCACAATGGTGCTGAGACTGCTCTTGAGAGGAGTTCTTTGGTCTCTTAAAGCTGTAATGTCAACTGAGATGTTGTTGGTTGTCAATTTCCCTTTGTGTGGACTGGGAGCACAGACAGCTAGTTTGACCTTCAAGGACCATTCCTCTGTGTTGAGCTTGTTGGTGAATAATATACTTTTACGGAATGGTCATGAAAGGACTATCTAATTAAGTGCCCTGTGGCTGTTTGGATACTCTACAACTAGACCTTCATAAGTAAAACTTTGGGCCAGGTTAGAGGTGAACGGTTTTGTAGCAATGTAAGACATTTTAAGGCAGGGTGTCTGTCCGTGCCGCTCCCCATTGTGTCTCAGTTTGTCACTGCCTCAGCAGCGTTGGACGTGCATTGGAAAGGATCGGAACAATCAGGATTGAACAGGGAAAGAAAATAGAAGTGGCCCGTTACCAAATCAGATAGCTAAAAAAGTGTCCCCCATTGTCAAATCGGGGAGCTTTTGAACGTGTAAAGACATGCTATATTGGTGTTTGCAAGGTTTAAGAAACTGTATGCATTTGTACTTGCTGCAGGCAACATATGTAGTGATATCAGGGAAATGAACAGTAAAAGCTGCTCCACTAGGCCATGAAACAGGCTCACAAAGAGACAAAAAAGACCTGCACACTGACCTGTCAGACCAGCCCTTCTGGCACTGCCAGACTGGCTTATAGGCAGTCCGAATCTGTGTACAACATGTCTTTACAAGTTGAAAACTCACCCATTTGCTAATGTGGGACACTTTTTATGGTCTAGATTGACAGCACAGCTGTCGCCAGGTAATTATGTGAGCATCACTTCAGAGAGTTTTAGCTCCGCCCCATGTTGGGAGACAGGGGGTACATGTTTTGATTGGGCAGAAGTTGTGTGCTTCCACAAAAAAGTGCTTGCCCTCCACCGGCTTGGATCATTTGTTTATTGCTCCAACCAGCTGAGTTTAAACTTGCACCATGGCGCAAAGGTGTCTCCGTGGCGCACGTCAGCTGATTTCAGCGCTGGCGCTAGTGAGAGGGGAGGAGGATGCCTTATTTTAGTAAATAGGGCGCTCTCCTCTCTCTCCTCTTCAGGTAGCTCAGCATTTGTGGCTGTTGCAGTGCACTACATTAAAAAATAGTGAATCTGCCCCATAGTGTCTCCGGTGGGCGCACCAATATCGAGTTCACAGGGGAAAACACAGGGCCGGACGTTTTAATTTTGAAGCAGGACAGGATGTTAAAGTCCCTAGAAGCTGAGCAAATGTTGCAGGTTTTTTGGGGCGCCCGGAGGCAGAAAAGTCAAGGCACACTCTCAACTCCTAATGCTTTTAGACTTTTCCTAATAGCCGTGAAATCTGTGAAAGGATTATACCACTTGTGTGTTTAGACAGGAAATATTTGAAGCGTTAACTGCTGTAACATGTCTGAGGCACTTACACAAGGCAGTTCAAAGTGTTATAACAAGAAAAAACAGTTAATCCCTTTCAAATCCACATCAGCATCACCCAGCCTCTGTTTAATTAACCACGACTGGAACTTTCTGCAGCCAAAATGGTTCCTGGAGGACGCGGGAACGACAGGAATGCGGCTTCTGAGTGCGCGGGGTGCGGGAAAGCTCTTTCGGATCCAGGGCACATTCCAGGCTGGGAAGACACCCTATTTTCAGAAGGCTGATGGAACTTTCCTGTGGGAATTGGATTAGTTTGACAGTTTTGAGAATCTAAGATGAATGCGTTTACTTCTATTCTATTTATTTACTTTAATGCTTAAGCGATTTGCAAGGAGCCTATTTAGGCGAGAGTTTGTCCAGGCCGTATGTGCTTAATACCTCCGCATGAGTTGCCAAATTTGGGGCTGGGAGAAGAATTTCCTGGCCTTATTGAAGAAGAGGATTCTGGAGAGGAACACGTCTTCTAGGTCCATCCATTTAGGCGAGATGACCGATTTGCATGGGGCGTTAAATTTAAAGAAAAACATTCTAATTTACAAAAATGTAAACAATGCGAACTTGCATGGTTTTAACAGGGCACTAGTCTTGCCAACACCACCGGTGTATCTGTATGTCGAGGTGGGCAGCCATCAGCACACGTATCTGCATGCTGGACTTGCAAGCCGCCTCCCGTCAGCGCATGTAAACTACATGCCGGGTTAGCAAGCGATCAGCATACGTATCTACATGTCGAAATGGCCATCTAGCAGCACACATTTCAGCATGTTAGGGTGGCTAGTCTCCAGCATTAGTACCTGCATGTTTGGGTGGCCAGCCTTTAGCAAACATACATATAAATGATGGAGTGGCCAGCCGTCAGCACACGTTTATGCAAGTTTTGGTTGGCTAGGCGTCAGCACATCTATCTGCATTTTGGGGTGGTCATTCCTCAGCTGACACAGCTTTATATTGGAAGAGTTTGTGTTAAGGGTGTATGGATGTATGGATGTTTTCTCTTCAGTGGGGGAGCACTGCCTGTCAAGCATTTGTGTAAGGTGTAGTACTTTGAAGCGGTTCCTTGATCTTACTAGAAACGAGTGCATTCATTTTAAAGAGAGTAACACTAGATCACTTGTTCCTGGTCCACAATTATGCCTCGAATGCTTGTGGGCTTCCGGGTTGGTATTTTCGACAACTATATACAGTGCATCTGGGTAATCAGGTTCTGCAGTGATTACAGAGCTAACCACTAATGTGTGGGTGCTTGTGGAGCTGGATAGGAGGATCCTCTGGAGTTGGCTCAGAAAAAAGAAGCCCCACCCCCTCCCATCCTCCACTGGATGCACGAGAACCTGCCCAGGTACATCAAAGTCGCTCAAATTATGGCATGGATGGCAAGGTGTGGACGAGAATGAGAGGGGAAGCAGAGCAAGCAGCTTCCAAAATGTTACCACACCTAGGTATATCCCTCGCTGAGACATTGATAGAAACATCCTGTCCGAGCTCCAGAGATGGCCCCATATGATGCTCTGATACTGCTGGAACCCACACCAGGAGACCCAGAAATGTCCTTGTGTGTGGGAAACGCAGTGATGCAAAAATAAACCAAGTCATCCAGAGATATGCAAGCTGGCGTTCTCATAATGCTTGTGACCCACTGTAGAAGCTAAAAAGATCTTCCTGCCTGGTGCTCCTGTCAGTGGTATACCAAGAGTGCTGTGAGGCTTAATCAGATAAAGGAAATTGGGCTTTTACCCCAGTTAGGTAGTAAAAAGCAGTCATAATCGGAAAATTAGAACGTCGTTCCCAATATATCCTGCCCACTTCAACCACGCGAACAAAGTCGGGAGAATGGCAAGACTTTCCTCCTGAGTCTAATGCAGATGTGGCAGAGCCGGGCTAGCAAGGGTCACAGCAAATAGTGCGGAAGGAGCTGCAAGGGATGTGAGTAGCTAGCCATACTGGCAAACACTTGCGGGCAGCTGAACATGCACGTGCCCACAAGGCCGCTTCTCCTGGGTCCTAGTCTAGATTATAGGAGGATCCCACCGGAACGCAAATGCACCGCTTATTACTGAACAGGATCCCAAGGGGCGGGCTGAGTCCCAGAAATACAGTAGCCCAAATCTTACTGTGTCCCAGCACAGTGTGGGAACACTGAGACACACGTGTAGCACATGTAGGGGGCGAGTGAGATCTCCCAACATTGCAGCTTGGTGCAGCGCCCCGAAAGGGCAATCAGCCAGGGCTTTAAGTTGGCTGGGTCCCCCCAGGGCTCAGACCTTGAAGTAATTAAAAATGGACATTGAACGGGTCCCTGTCGGGTCTTATATGTATGTACTTAATTTTAATTGCAAAAACACTGATCGATTCCTGAACAATGAATGTGGAAAACATTAAAGTAAGCCATGTCAGCGATTTAGTTCCTGTGTCTATTTCACGTTTTACTTAATCTTCTCTAAAAGTGTTAACTATTTCCAGGATTTTGTGTTTCTGTATTTTTTCATGTAGCATATTACTCTTGTATAGTGCATACTTAGAACTAACTGAGGTGCCTCCAGATGTATGTATAATACGGTTGAGAGCTGTGGAGTTGAGGCTGAAGGCAGTGCGTGTGTCTCACACAGTCTGACAGTGGGTCAAAAATATGTTTTAAAAACATGGCCATTCAACCATTGGCCTCTCCACAGAGAGCAATGGTCATGTATTCCAGTTGCAATTGCAATTCTTTGCAAATATGTGTAAATGAGGTACACAGTTGTCAAATTATTAGCAAGGCTAAAGTAAAAATAAAGGTGCACATGCATCAAAAATCGCAAATGCGGGTCCTTATTAGCGAAAAATAAGGAATCGCAATTAACAAATCGCAAAATGAGATGCATGTACCCGATCGGTAAATATTAGCGATCCCTTAAAAATTGCTAAAATAATACCGAAAACATGATTGCGAGTCGCCAACCCACAAACTAGCAAATAGCGATTTCTGTATTTGCGATTACGCATTTTGCGATTTCGGTATTAGCGAATTTGCAAACTGCCGGGCGCGTAAGAAGCAGGCTGATGACATCTCAACCAGGAAGTCATTAAGTCCATGCTTCATACAGTGCCCTGAGGAGCTCAGAGGAGGAGGAGGCAGAGTACTGAAGCTGAGCAGAGACACATCACCTTCTGAATCCTGCTACTGTACACCTAGCCAGGATGGAGAAAAATGCTGCTGTGACCAGTGCCACACAAAGGAAGAGGAAGATGACGTTCTCGGACAGGGAACTTGAACACCTGAGAGAGAGGGTGAGCAGCAGCCACGACAAACTTTTTGGCAAGTTGTCCCTGAAGGTGCCAGAGGCTGAGAAGCACAAAATATGGCTGTGCATCAAGGAGAGAGTGAATGCTGTTGGAGTCACCCACCGCAGCATAGAAGACCTGAAGAAGAGGTGGTATGACCTCAGGAAGCATGCTAAGGAGCGCATTGTCGAAAGGGTGAAGGAAGCAGCTGGCACGGGAGGGGGACCATCTACAGCACCAGCCAACACAGCCCTGGAGGACCTCGTTGAGGGGAACATAGAGCGCGATGCAGTCGTGGGAGTCAGCCAATTGGACACCTGCTGCACAGCGAGTACACAACCAGGTAAGATGCATGCAAGTGCTAATACTAGGCGGACTGTACATCCATGCACATCCCCCAGGCAAATCACAGTGTGCAGTGAAAAGTCCATTCCACATATTCCCTCATACACAAGAAGCATCATGGGAGTTGTAGTCATGTGCGCAAAGTGGCCATGGATAGTCATCAATGCCCAATTAAACATAACAAAACCTCACGTCAGACAGTTAGTTTAGATCAGTGATTTAATATGTACGAAGTAGGCCATGTGCAAATCATATTTTGGAACAAACAGTACTAACACTGCACTGTTTCACACACAGATGCAGCTCAGGTGGACTCCGAGGACAGTGACCGGCTCATCATCTCTGAGACACCTGCAGAGACGGATGTAGAGACCCCTGTGGAGCCTGAATGTACACCACCCCCACCACCGAAACGCAGGGCACACGTACCCGCACTGCCACAAATGGAACCAGAGCCAACTCCAGCACCCACAACAGTCCCAAGCCAGCCACGGGTCCCTTCACCAGCTCCAACACCAGAACAGCTCCGACTAGGACGCCGGCGCAGGCCCAGGACCCGCATTGCGTCCGTGGTAGAACTGGCTCCAAATCTATATTGGCGGCATGGAGTCGCTGATGCTTCGTGTGCAGCGCCTGCAGGGGAAACACATGGGCGCCATCAACATGCAGATCTCAAAGCTGGCCAAAAACATTAGAACTATGTCGGACTGTGTGCGTGACCTCACTACAGTTGTTGCGGAGGGAAACCGACAGACAAACCACAACCTACAGGAGCTCACCCGTTCAGTTCTTGCAGGACAACGCTCTTGGCGTAGGTGGTATTGGCAGAGTTTGGTACGTACCTCAGCCAATACCAGGGCCATAACCAAGCTGAGCAACACCACTGCAATATTGGCACGGCGCTCCGTGTCCTTACAGATTGATCTGGGCCATTTCTGTGGGGACGTTGCAAAGGCCTTAGCCCAAGTGACCACTGCTGTGGAATACCTCCACTCTGGGACTGTGATTGCCAGCAACTTGGAAGAGGAGGAGGGTAGTGAGGAGGCATCGAGCCTGAGTAGTGTGTCTGTGCCAGTGAGCACAAGCAGGAGGCGCAGTTCGCGCAGCTCCACTTCCGCTAGCACACATCAGGCTGATGTTGCAAAGTCATGCGACAGGAGGCTGGGGGTACGTGGCAAGAGGCGCTAGCCCTGTATATCCACCAATCAGGCAATGGTGGTGTAACCATTGGACCTTTCAAGCTTGTGATTGCCCTCCAGTGCTGTTGGAAACCTTTATTTGGACTTATTCATCCTATGCAATCACCGTCAAAATGTTCTAAACATTATTCTTTTGTCTTACATGTGCACATGTTAATAAAACATTCTCAATCCGCAACATCTTGTGATGGCTCATTTTCACCTACCTCAGAAATGATGTTGTGTGATGTGTGCACGTCTCCTCTGACCTTTGGCTGTGTTTGCCACATGTGCCTGTCGGTGTTGTGCGTGTGGTTGGTCGTCACCATCATTGTCATTCTCATCCATCTCGATTGGTATGCCTCTTGTGGCAATGTTGTGCAGCATGGCACATACTGCAACACTCCTGCAGCAGGTTTCGGGGTCGTACTGTAGAGCACCACCAGTCTTGTGAAGGATCCTAAAGCGACTTTTTAGTATTCCAAATGTCCTTTCAACCACATTCCTTGTGCTAATGTGTGCCGCGTTCCTGTGGTGTGGCTGGGTTGAGGTAAGGGGTCAGGATGTATTCGCGCAAGGCATATGCCCTGTCACCTACAGGGTGGGAGGCAAAGGGTTAGCCACAGTATTGCAATCACCTTTGGTATAATGATGTCACACGTAGGTATATGTATGTACCAAGTAGGTGTCCCTCTCCAAATTCACCGCCGATCAGACGCCTGTGGATGCCACTGTGGCGGAATATATTCTAATCATGTGTGCTTCCAGGAAATTGGGCTACGATGTCCGTTATTATAGCATTGCACATGACTTGGACATTGATGGAGTGGTATGACTTCCTGTTTCGGAAGATGTACTTGTTGGCTGATGGGTGACAGATGGGGATATGCGGCAGTCAATGCATTCAATGACATGTGGGAATTGGGCCACCTGGTAGTGCTCCAGTTTGGTCTGATTCAACTCCTGTGGGGTTGTGGGGAAGGTGATGTGGGTATGGATCATTGTCAGCATGGCCTCAAGGAATTTCCGGAAGAAGCGTGAGAGTGCGCTTTGTGATACCCCTCCGGCTACCGCTACGACCCCCTAGAAACTGCCTGACGCCAGTAGGTGCAGGCTACAAAGGACCTGGACGTGTGCCAGAATGGCATTGGTCCTACGGGTCTGGTGCTGCAGTAGGGGATCCAAATCTGCTATGAGGCGCATTATCATTGCACGATTCAGACGATACTTATTATATATTTCTTCCGCATTTTGGTCCAGCAATGTTAGGCGCACTCGGAATACCCTCTCCTGTATCCTCCGCCTGCGCTGGGCTGCTGCATTTATCCTCATCCTCCTTGCTAGCACGTAGAGGGCCGCCATTGTGAATGGCTTACGGGGTCTCCTGGAGCATTTTTAAAGGGTTCCAGATTGGTTGCACCTGTGATGCAATTTTTTTTTTTTGTATTCCTCAACTTTACCTCTTGGTTGAGATTCCCCTTATTCTGCTCTTGCTAAATTGCGATTATGGGGAAAATAACTATTAGCAAGTTTTGATGCATTGGTTTGCGATTCGTTATTAGCTACTCGCTATTGGCAGGAGCAGTTTGGGTTTTCGCTATTATATAATCGCTATTTTGATAATCGCTAATTTAGCGGGAGAATTTTTTGCGATTTTCAGGGATTTTCGCAATTGGGGTTGATGCATTGGAAAGTGTTGTTTTGCGTATGGTTACCGGCTATTTTACCAAATTGCTATTTTTGCGAGGGGTATTTTGCTTGATGCATGTGCCAGCTAATGCAGTGCTTACAGGTGAGCGGGTGTGTTGTGGCAGTGGTGATGTGAAAGAGATATGAGGAAGGGCATTGAGAGAATGAAAAGAGGGTGCTGAAGAGGAAAGAGATGAGGCGTAAGATATGCAGGTGGATGATGTGTGGAGAGAAAATGGGCGCACATATCTAACGTAGAGTGACATAACAGGATTGATTGAGACACTCTGAAGACCACTACTCCTTCCACGGGCCTCAGTAATATTTAATTCACCGTTCCATAATTTCAGAATTTAAACATTTTCATTATTAAATATTTACAACAAAATCATTGTTGTTCCCATTTTTCTTAAACAGCTAATAGCCATTGACAAAGCAAATGGATCTGGGTGGTGTTATGTGTACTGTATGCAATAACAGAAAGTTCATAGAGGAACCAAAATATCAGTCAGGTGGCACATTGTGGGAGTCACAGGAATTTAGGTTATATGTTTCAGCCACACCCTTAATTACATAGGCCATACAATCTTTATAGACTCTACAACACCACTTTTTCCATCTCACTTAAAGGCCTGCAATCAGTAGCTCCCTTTGTATGACAAGGCTCAGAGCTGTTGTATGTCAAAGGACACTCAATTGATCCATAGATAATGGATCATGAGAAACTAGCCTAAGTCAACAGACAGTGGGTTCACCAAGTTGGTGAGCCTCAACAATTTAGAAAAGAAAACTGCTTTTCTAGAGTCCCCTCACTCACCCACGGTTGCCCCTTGGTGACATGCTTCATCATTGGGGCCATCCCAAGCATCTACTGCTTGGGGCATGCTACGACTTGCGAGATTTACGTAGGAGCACTTTTTTGTGTGAAACTATGTGTTGTGCAGTGTTGGGAGAGTGGTGTTGGTGTTAGTTAAAAATGCCTAACTAGTGAGTTAACAATTTATTCCTACTCCTAGCTGGTAAGATAAAAAGGGGTTAATAACAGGAAAATTATAACTGTTATGTGGTTATATTGCCTATTATTTTGTCAACATGTTTTCAGCTTTTTCCTAAAGCGCATGTAGTCTGTTTCTTGTCTCATAGTGATGGGCAGAAAGTTCCAGAATTGAGGACTCTGTATTGAGTAACACGACCTTCCTGTCCGTTTGCGTCTGAATCTAGGGACCACCAATAGATTCAGATGCATAGATCTTAGGGTACGCTGAGGGTAGTATTTGTGAATCCTAGAGGATATATACTTGGGGCCTGTGCCATGGATAGCTTTGATCAGGATGCAGCTTGTTTTAAACATGGATCGCTAATCCACTGGAAGCCAGGGGAGCTCCTTCATCAGTGGCCTGACATGACATTGTCTGCTTTGTTGGTAGATGATTCTAGCTGCTTCATTTTGTATCAGCTGCAGTCGGTATTTCTGACTGCATGGAAGGCCTAGATAAATTGCATTTGCATAGTCAATTTTTGACAAGATCTTAGCAACAATAATTTGAATGCTGGCCTCTCTGCTGAAAATCCTACCAATTTTTCAGAATTTGCGTAATTGGAAAAAACTGTCAGAAGTGACCGAACTTATCTGCGAGCTCATGGAAAGATCTAAGTCAATTTGTGTACCTAGACTCTTTATCGTGTTCTTAGGAATAGGTACAGAGCCTTGCTCCGGGGGCCAGTGGGCAGGAGTCCAGTACAGAAGTTTGTTGTTGGGGATAACGATCTCTGTTTTTACGGAGTAAAGTTTTAATTGATTTTGGTTCATCCAGTTCTACTCCTAAACTGAGAAAAATCCTAATTTTAGGACTTTCAGTATTCACAGAAGGCATTTAGGAGTCCTAAAGTTAGGACTCCTAACTTCTGTGAATACCGAAATGAGTAAGTGCCTTCTGTGAATACCAAAATGGTGGTAAGTTTAGGATTTTGTCTTAAGTTAGTTCTGTGAATCGGGCCCCATATGTCTAACCTAATAAATCAGTGAACAGTGCATCATCAGTGGATGCGATGTCAACAAATGGTCACCAAACGCCACCAGAAGTGATCAGCAGTTTGCTGGACAACTCTTAAAGACATGTTAATTCCTGTCTGCCTTGGACCAGCAAATAGTAAAAAACTAAAAGTGCTGTAGCATACACATTAGAACAAGAGGCGCTGTTCTGATGAAGGCAGCTACTACAAAGCTGGGTTGAAAAACCTCTTTGAACACAACTAAACAGAACTGCCACAAACTGATAAATGCTCCCAGGGAAACCCAGCTAGGACGTAAACATAACTAGAAGACCCTGGGCCCTTAACATCTTAGAAACAGAATGGGAGGTATTGGTTGCTGATATAAATACCAGAAAGTGAACCCTGTCCTCTAGGCACCAAAGGCCTTGGATTATGAATAAAACACCTTTGCGTGGGGAAAAAAAGGGGGAAAGTGTAGGCCCACCACATGTGCAGTCCTAGATTGAGTCCCTGCAAGTTCTTGACCTCGGACTCATACAGATTCTCTTGGATAAGTTGTGGTCAGTTAGGCCATTAATGACTGACACCCTTAAAATGACTACCAGACCTCACACTCACCTGAGCCTAGCTTTCTGCTCAGGGGTCTGCTTCTCTTCACGCATTGGGCAGCACAGCTTCCTATTCTTCCAAGGTATGGCAACAGCAGCAATGCTTCTTCAGGCAAGAGGCCAACTCCTGGGCTGGAAAGGTATAGCAGCAAATAGTATCCTGTCTCTAGGAAACATCTCCTCGCTGGTGCACAGATTCACTTTCTGAAGTCCTGACTAAGTACCGCTACTGGATGGAGGGTTGCCAGTATTTATACCGCTTTGGGGGCTCATGTGGAAAGCCAAGGTTAATCAAAGCCTTAGCTTCCTTCGGAACTCAAACTCTTTTCCAGTTGGGGCAGAATCTATATTCCTGGGCTCTCTGCTCTACTTATGTGGCAAACGGTTGGCACCTAATTGTCAATGAAATTGTACTAGCAAAAGCCTCCCTCAGTCAAGGCCTTCTGATAACTTGTCGACAATGAGCACTGGTCAGAGGGAAGAGCATCTGAGGTATTGTTACCTGGCAGATGTGGGCTTGGTTGGAAAGGGGTGTATTGTCCTCCAGTCCACCAGGCATCTCCAGGGTCTTTGAGACAAAGGTCCACGGACAGCAGCATACAGTCAACAAATGCACTAAGAAGGACATGGTTATCCTTTATTGGAGCCACCCTTTTGTGAAGCCATCACTACACCCTCTAAAGGACACTAATCACTCTGTGCATGATCTTCCCACCAAATGACTTGTGCATCGGTCATTGTAGCGGAATCTGCACCCTACCTGGCAAGGTGTATCCTTCGCTTTATGCCGCTTCTCTTCTTCCACACATAAAAAGACAATCAATACCTAACTGGTGGGGGGCTAGAATAGTTGGCTTGGACCTAGTCCTGATGAATGTCCCACACCTGGATAGGGTCTTAGACTGTGAGGCAGAAACATGGTGAAGTTTGACTAATGGTTTGCATTAAGCAGTCTTTTAAGCAAATCGTTTTTACTCATAGAGTAGAGATGCCGAAATGAACGATTTGTTCAGTTTACCATTTCCTATACACCTTTTCCTTCTGCGGTCCCATGTACCTCACTGTCCGGGAGGCAGACAAACTGTCATTCGCCTTTAATGAGCTCGTTGGAGACCACAGCTTGTCAACCTTCTGGAATCCACGATGAATCAGGGCCTTGTTATGAAGCATGCCACTTTGGTGGATGAGGGCAAACAACCTTTAAGCCCAGATAGGACTGTCATTACATACCATCCACCCTCTTTCAATGTGAGACCGTGTATCTTTTAGGTGTGTCTCCTGGTATCTTTTTTTGTGAATTATGTGTGTAACATTCGGTACAGAGCATACGGTTTTGTCACTTGTCCAAAAATTGTGTAATTCTTGGAAAATCACTTAGTAGCCTGGGCTTCAAATTGTTAATATGTGCAATATTGGGAAGTGCACATATGTGTGATTTCAAAAATAGCTGGGCTCTAGTACTGTCCCTGCTATCCCCCCCATCTAACCCTAGGTTCTATAAACCAGTTTCCGATGGACCCCCACCCCCATACATGCAGGCGCGCAACACCCATTGGGCTCACCGGGCTTCAGCCCCCCCTCCCTCATGTGTGTCAGCCCGGATGAAACAGCCTCGCGGGCTGGCGTCTGTCTAATTGCAGCCTGACCCGAGTACTTCACAGGTCTTTAAAAGACCATTTACTCGTTGATGAGGCTTTTGTTGTGTTTTCACCCCTTCTTACAGCCACTCTGCCTATGGCTGGAAGACTTAGCCCCCCCCGAAATCTTTTTCAGCCCCCCCCCCCCCGAAATTTGGCTCTAGTTGCCCGCCTGCATGCAGTGCTGTGCCTAATGCAGCCCCAGCTGCTTACAATGCTACTGTTGTAGTCCAGCTGTTTTCTATAAAGGGCTCTCGTGTTCCTTGGGGGTAGGTTCACACACAATCAATTAGCAAAAATAAAGCAATTCCAACTTATAATATGATATTATCATGTAATTGGTGCAGTTCATATTCACATCTAGTTTAATGCACTGACGTAGTCACCGGAAAGCACATTAGAGCAGGCCATATGGGAGTGGGGCAGCGGGAGCAGACATACAGGGCTGCAGTTGTAAAGTAGTTCTGACGCAGTTCCACGCAAGCGCTGTAACGGAGGTGGAAGGATGCACTCAAACAGCGAATAGCATCAGAGATTAATACTCCACTGGACTGAGCCAAGACGTGACTGACAACGTCTCAAGCCAGTGGCTTAAAGGGACAGGTCAAAAAAAGCCAAGGGTTAAAAGGGGCAGACCCAAAGCGCCCACTATGTATATTGTAAGCAATAGCACTGTTTGATCATGCACATTCAAATCCCAGACCTGAAAAGGATGTAGAGCGTCTTAGGCACATTTTTCCTTTCCTGTTTCTACTCCATGAAGAGTGCATGCTAAACACGCTGTTAGTGGCCTTCGACTGACAGCGGTGTTACACACCTCTCACCAGTGACTTAAATCTGCTGGGACCGTCGGGCACTGGGCACCTGAACGTCTTCGATTTGAAAGGGGGTGTACCGGCACTTCTCAGCAGTGGCTCAGTACCTTTAATTGGAGGGTGAATGGCACTTCTAAGGAGTATATAGGTACTCCGAGACAGTGAGTACTCGCACTTCTGTGTTTTCATTTCAAGCACTGGCTCTCAATAATGCCTGAGAGAACGGTACAGCGCCCCCTCTTACTGACCTCTGAAATGAATTGTCGATGGGGTTACACGCACCAGTCCTTCAGTTTGCATAGCTCTCAGTAAAACCTTAAAGGACAAAGCTATCCATTCGGATACAGTGATGCTTCCGACACCAGACTCCTACCACGTTACATACGGCACAGTAATGCCTAAAGGGTAGAGCTATGCTGAGGGGAGCACCACTCGCGAGAATACAGCAGGCCGCACAGCTAGACTGACTGCAGCACTCTCACTAGCAGCTAACATAGCAGGGATAGCCCTCAGTTTACATAGTGATCAGTGAGGTCTCATTCAGCAGGATTATCCCTCATGCCACACAGTCTACAGGTTGGCATATCAGGCGGCACAGCTCTCACCAAGAACCACAGGCCTCAGACAGCACGTGGACCCTTAAAATGCAGGGTTTCAGTCATACCTTAGGAGGAAGGGTATCCCTCGGGTACACAGCTCTGTGCAAGGGATGCAGGCTATACCTCATGTTACTAATGAACAGTCTTCTTTAGCCTGCTTCTTGCTAATAAAGGAAACTCAGTCTGATTCCCTTATAATCAGTTTGTTGAATCACCCTAAAGACACTTCCACTCTGGTTTCCTTGAAGTCTGGATGAATGTGGCGGGGAAGGAGACATGCTGGGCGCGAGGCTGGCTCTCTGTCAAATGTACGCGCAGCAGCTGAGAACTAGTTCCACGTTCATGAATAATTTGGGAGACAGAATCATAATTGTGCAGCATCCCTAGCTGATACCTTAACTGGATCATTTCTTGCGCTGGGCTGTGCGGTGGAATGAGGTGGTGCTTGTAAAGAAAATATTCCTCTCTCAACAAACGCCTGTGACCTTAGGCCAGAAGCGTAGAATGGATCTCCCTGTTGTGTAGGCCTGAGATGGACTTGCCGTGGTCTAGAGGCTTCGGATCGATGTTACCCTTGATCTTGAAATGATTCATTCTTATTGGTCTGAAGGCTGTATTAACTCCTTTGTCTGGAGGCGCTGGATTGAATTTGCTTGATTCCTGGATTGTTGTCGCATTGGTCCAGTGGACTGAAGTGAATTAGTTGGTCTAAAGCCCTGAGGTAACTTTTTATGGAATGTTTGCATGCGAAAGATTGTCACATGGTATTGATACTCATTGGTCCTGATTCCATGAATAGATTATCAGTAGCCTCAACCCGTGGGTGGAATCTGACTTTTTGGGAAGCTTGGGATAGAATATTTTGATCTGGATGCTTGTGGGGGTAATTTGATATGTCTCCGAGAGAAGGATGGTTTCGAATTGTCTGGAATACATTCTTATTGGTCTAGAAACCTGTTCAGCAAAGTTCCAACTTTGAAGCAAAAAGCAACCAACGAACGGGAAGTATTGATTTTTCATCCTTGCATTTCTATGTACACTTAAACGTGGCTGTCAAGTTCGATTCTATTTAAGTCATGCGAGATGTCATGAAATTACATCCACTATGTTGAAAAGGAATAACCCAACCTTTCCTGTCTCAGTATGGCATCCATCTTGACTGAGTAGAATGTCATGTATTGCATGTATCCAGAAAAAGGTAGGATTAATTCACTACGTGAAACAGATATCTAAAGAATGTATAGAGTTAAAGAAGTGTGGCACAATAAAGCATAATTACTGTGAAAAACAGGTTGTCCTATTCCTTCTTAGGTGATTAGCACCAGTAACCATCCCACCTTTATTCGTGACCACAGTAGGTCCACAGAACTAACCCGCCATATGCTGAGTGGATGGGCACAGGGTGGCGAGTCTGCTACCTGCTGAGATCGAAGACAGGAGCTTAGGGCCTCAGTGGGTGGAGTGGCATCCGCCAAGACCTCTTGCCTTTATAAAAGTGTGAGGATACAGCAGCGGGCACTGATCTCGAGTGGTACACAGTTATAATCACAGCATTAGAGTAGGTCCGTAGAGCTGTTACAGATCCAGGCCAAAACTAATTCTCTTTACATGACCTATATCGGTATATTAAAGTGCCATCTGTGACGTGGCAGCTTCAAAAGTGAGAGATACTACGTATTCCAGGATTCATGCCCACACTGACAACTTGGAGTTGCAAACCAAAGTGACCAAACATGACATACACATGCCCCTACAAGTGTTGCAGAAGGATATGGTGGAGATAAGGCAGGACTTTGGGAAAGATATGAACATGGATCAGTCTCGTTAGACTAATGAACCCAGGATGGCCCACATAGAAAATAACTTGGTGGAGAAATCCCACGGACACGATGGGCAGGCTGCATGAATCGATGCTCTTAAAAATCGACAGAGGGCTGTTTCTGAAAAACTTGAGCACCTTAAGAACCATTCCTGATGGAACAATGATCAAATCCATGCATAAATGGTGATGTCCATAACTCAGACTTCGGAGCCCATGCACAGGTCCTCTTCCGGAGCTTGCTCCAACTACCCGAGGAGAAAGAGGTCTGCTTCTATCAAACCCACTGTGCATTCTCTACTTTTCCAATGTGGAAAAACATGGTTTTTTGAAGCATTGACAGGAGACCACTGAGAAGTAAGGCATCCTTGTGGCATCCTGCCAACTAGACACCCTCTCTTTCAGGGAAGACTCTATGCGCTCTTCCCAGATGTGTATCCTGCTGCCTTGGCGAAAAGACAAGACTTCAGAGAGGTCCCAACATTTTTGCACCATAAGAAGATTCCTTACAAACGCGGCTTATATAAATTGGGCTTCTCCTTTCGGGACAAACAGTGTGCTGTCAGGTCACCAGGCAAGGTGAAAGAGAGCCTAGGCATGTAGGCCATGGAGGAACAAACAGAAATGATGGCAGGGCCACGGGCCACGAAATTTATGGGTGAATGGCAGACGCAGAGATGTAGCAGAGACTGGAGAGTGGCTGGATATGTAGATCGATGACGAGAAAAGGAGGATTTCCATGGCACACCAGATGATGTTTAGAGACAGTGAATAGTTAGCTTAGTTATGAACACTAATCCGTTATCAGTGCCCTCCTGCTAAATAATACAAAGAGCACACCTGGGCATTCACCTTTGCCATAAAGGAGGGTCAGACCCTGCCCCTAGAACAATGATGACAGTCTGCTAGTTGGTCTGTATCCTATTAAAACATTGGACCATTGAGAGCTCCACTGAAGACAAAAGAGAAGCTCAGGGCTTATAATGGCTGGTATAAGCCCGGGGCACCAGCAGTCCAATGTTTGTCTTTCTGTTTCTCCCTTTTTAATTTAGAACATTCTACGCTTAGTGGGTGGAATGTTCTAATAGCCTTATAGCCCTCTGCTTTGGGCTATACCTGTTGTTAAAGGCCCTCACCCTCGTTATAGGCACTCTCGGGTTCAGGGCCTTTAACAACCGGTATACCCCTCGATAGCGGGCTATGAGGCTATATTCATGATAGTTTGGTTTTTTTCATGATAGTTTGTTTTTATTCTGCTTAAAACAATGTTAAGGCTTTCAACATTGATTAACAACATAGTGCCCAGGTCTCGTGGGTCTGGTTGCCATTGATCACCCATGAAGAGGGACCGAGGGATTTGAGGTGGTCCTGGTGACTGTGTCTGAGTATTACGTCGCTTGACGCTACATGAACTGCCATCATTTCATGAGAATTCGGCAGATGAGGTACCTTCCACTTAGCCACTTCTTTGTGAACGCTGTTCTGTGCCTTCTCTAATATTCATAAGGATATTGATGATTCTTTTATGTCTTGATTATTGCAATCCTCTCCTTACCCAATGCTGCAACTGGATTTTTTCTATTGTATGATTCAACTCCTGTATTTATAAACCACAATAAAACTTAAATAAAGTGGTTAAAAAGCCTACAGCAGTCAAAAATACAAAAAAGGTTGTTTTTTTCAGTATTCATTGCGTTTATGAGGTAAAGTATGGGATGTGTAATGATTGACTGTAAGTTTCCCATAGTGAGTGGAATGATACACCAAACAGCCATTAGAATGGGGTGAGAGAGCAGGATTCCTCTGGGTGGAGCTGAAATCCACTCTAGGTATATTTTAAAGAATTGGTAACAGCAGGTCTTGCAGATATCTATGCTGTTAAGCCAGAACTTAAAACACGAGAACAAGAAGAGCTGCTCTCCCTCTCCTCAGGACAACAATATTCATTGAGACCAACCATTTGTGACTCCAAATTTCTCTCATGCTGACCAACAAGAAATAAAGGCCTCTCATATTCAATTTCAAAATTAGTTTATTTATAGTTTTAACAAAATTAATAAACTTATTACAGCACTACATATAAATAATAAAACAAACATTTTTTTTATACCCACAACTTTATATAAGAAAATCATAAAACATGTAACAGGTGGGGTGTGGCCAAGAAAGATGGCTGAATGGACGTATTAAGGTACAACTTTGTTCCGGTTCTGCACAATCCTTAACCATCCATCTATATCGTGCAGTGAAATAGCCTAGTGCCATCAGACAACAGTGACAGATGCCCTGGGATTCTGAAAAAGCTGTAGCCAAGGAGCGCAGAACTGGCCAAAACTGAAGGCTCCCATAGTCAAGCTGATGGACCTATCTAGGGACGGAGGCGGCCGCAGAGACAGAGGAGAGCGGTTTGTGGCACTCAGCCAAGGAGTCCAGAGAACAGTCTGCTGGCAAGAGGAGCAGCAAGGTGGGAGTGGGTCTGACCAGTGAGATGCAGTGGGGGTGCTGCTGTGATCTATGGACTTCAGCTGGAGGACAGAAGGGAGACAGCCCCCTCAAAGACCACACAATGGCAGCAGCAGCACGGTAAGGTTGGGGCTCGGGCAGAAAGGAGGAGGACACCATTTGCAGGGGCCTTCCTGCAACAATAGAAGCTGCGGCAAGGAAGAAATCTGTAGTGTCCTGTACTGAGGCGGAATCGCACTGGAGGCGGCTTGGGGGAAATGAGGCACTGAGGCAATTCGCACCTTGCATGTTATTGCTGAAGCATGGTGACCCCTGAATTCCACGGTCTGGTGGGCCCCTGGACTCTGCAGCAGTGAAAGGTCTTAGCCGCAGGACAAGAAGAGAGGAACTGTTGGATATGCTACTGGAGTACAGCCTTGAGCACAAGGGGAGGCATTATTGGGCCTCGTGCAGGCTTGGGGCCTAGCTGCGTCGCACTGGGGCCCACACTGAGGGATCAAGTGAAGGCAGTAGATAATGACCAGAGAGCTCAGATAACACGGGGGGTGACATTTCCTCTAGTGTGTCCACTAAGATGTCGACCTGCCTCCTGGAGTGGCAAGAATGGTGCATAGTGGTTACCCTCAGCCGTGGGAGGACTCTTAGCTTTGTATAGACTGAAATAGTCTGAATTGTCATGCTTGTAGAAGTGTAATGGTTATGTGTTATGCTAGTACTGCCATTGGCAACATTACCAGGGTATGGGTGGTGCAGGCTGCTGTGGTCTTCTGAGAAGGGCCCTGGCACTTAATATTTTACAAATTAAATATTTAAACCATCCCAGAGCAACAAAATCAACCAGTACTTTTTAGGGATGGCTGATGATGGGCCTGCTTGATATCACTAGGCTCAGTCACACCATGAGGCGACAGAGGGACATTCACAAGCTAAAGTGCTGGAAGCAACAGCAGGGCAAATGGCAGCTCTAGAAAAAAACAAGCATTTGCAATGCAATAGGTCTCGCAGTTACACGAGTTAAAGCTATTGGCATTGTAAATGACAATGCCAATAGGCATTGTTATTTGCAATGTCAATAGCTCAAACTCGCGTAAATGCGAGACCTAATGCATTGCAAATGCTTGTTTCATAGAAGCCATTAGCGAATTTCCATAGTCGAGGCAACTAATTATCAAAGCTTGGACTAAGGATTCTCTTGACTGAAGTGGTAGCCACGCAGATAGTTTTCTGAGCATGCGCTTTATCCAAAGCAAGCGCCAGTGATGTCGTTAATATGTTCTTTGATGGAAAGATCCTCACCCACCATGATGCCCAGGTTTCTGCCCACAACCTTCGGAGTTGGGACTACACCCAGGCTATTCGGCCACCAGTCATCCGACCATACCGAGTGGGCTTTACCACATAGAACGATCTCGGTCTTGCTTGTGTTAAGCTGCAGACAGTTTTGCTGCATCCATGTGGCAATGTCATTCATACAGTCTCAGAACCGCTCCTTGGTGGATTCTGGATTAGGTCCCATAGTGATGACAAGCCGAGTGTCATCTGCATAGGAGATGACCTCAAACCCATAGGATTATATCACTCGTGCTAGTGTTGCCACATAAATATTAAAAAGAGTGGGACCTAATACAGATCCCTGTGGCACTCCCTAATCCAAGACTATGGTTGGTGAGACAAAGGACTCTCACTGCACCGTGCTGGTGCGATCACTCAGAAAATACTTTAGCCAGTCTAATGCTTTCCTTCCAAAACCAATCTCTGTCTTTTAATTAAGACTGCATGAGAGGGGGCGTGGCCAACCGCTGAGTAAGATGACCTGCGTAGTAGAGCAGCTCCGACCAAACACGCACGTTGAAGCCAAAATTATTATTATTATTTAAAATCTTATATAGCGCGCAGCTACCCTTGGGCATCCCGGCGCTTCAAGACAAACATCCGATGAGAGGTGAAGGACAGCGTTGACACATTATCCGGGAAACAAAAAGGTTTTAAGACCTTTGCGAAAGCGCAGTGTACAGGGCTCAGCGCGTAGTTTAAGCGGAAGCGAGTTCCAAAGCTTTGCCGTATTAAATGAAAATCTTCTTCCACCTGTTCGGGCCTTTTTTACTCTAGGAACCAGCAAGAGGTGTTGCCTCTCTGAACGCAGCGTTCTGCTTGCTTTGTATGCTGTAACTAGGTTTTTTAGGATGAGGGGGCCTTTCCCCAAGAGGATTTTATGGGCAGTACAAAGTGCCTTAAAAGTCACTCTTTCCCGCACAGGGAGCCAGTGCAATGCCTTAAGTGCCGGCTTCGCAGATTGCGTCCTCGGGATGTCCATGAGCAGCCTTGCCGCCGCGTTTTGGACCTGTTGAAGGATCTTAAAAGTGGATTCAGGGGCGCCCAAGAAAATAGCATTGCTATAATCAAGTCTAGATGTTATAAGACCCTGAATCAACAGCTTCCTCGATGTTAACGGAAGAAGAGGAAAGATTTTCCGAGCCGACCTAAGTAAGGCATAACACACTCCTGCTGTTTTCTTGGCTTGAGTGCGAAGTGACAGGTCCGGTTCTAACCAGACTCCAAGGCTCTTAATTGCTTCCTTGGGGGCTGGAGGCTCACCCATACAACTAGGCCAGCTGAGTGGGGGAAGGAGGGTGGCTTTACTCCCCAGCAGCAGTAATTCCGTCTTTGAGCCGTTTAGCTTGAGGGAGGACTCTCCCATCCAAGTATGGACATCCACCAGACAGGACTTCAAGATGTCCGGGTTGTCGGCCAGATGGGACAGAGAAACAACTAGCTGCGTATCGTCAGCATAACTGACGATTTTGATGTCATAGGGGGAGACTACATCCTCCAGCGGGGCCATATAAACATTGAATAATGTAGGGCTCAACGAGGAGCCCTGTGGCACTCCACACTGGAGGGGGATTGATTTAGATCTCTCCGGTCCATCCCAAACCTGGTAAGTTCGATCCGATAGGAAAGATCTCAACCACTGCAGAGCCACCCCCGACACCCCGACCTCAGCCAGCCGCTGTATCAGCAGCTGGTGGCTCACGGTGTCAAATGCCGCGCTGAGGTCCAGGAGGATCACTGCCACTGATCCTCCTGAGTCTAGGATCCGTCTGGCCTCATCCACGACCGCCACTAGAGCTGTGTCGGTGCCCTGACCCGGGCGAAATCCAGTTTGAGATGGCCGGAGGAGACCATTCAGCTCCAAAAAGGCAGACAGCTGCTTATTGGCCAGTCGCTCAGCGACTTTGCCGAGGCCCGGCAGCAATGAGATGGGTCTAAAATTCGAGAGGACCGAAGAATCCAAATTGGATTTTTTTAATAGAGCCCTAACAACTGCCATTTTCCAAGTGGGTGGGACCAGACCCTGGGTGAAAGAGGCGTTCATTAGGTCAGTCACGGGGGCTGCAATGGCCGCTGTTACCTGCTTAAGGAACTTCATGGGGACCGGGTCCATGGGGGAGCCACTTTTAATCAATGATAGAGTGTTGGTGACGTCGCTCACTGACACTGGGCCGAAGGTGTCAAGGCCGGGAGCGCTTTCTCTGTCCTGAGTTCCCCCAATCCGTTTACCGTCGTCCTGCGATGACCTGGGCTGGGGAAGGGAGATTAAGATCTTCTCAATTTTCGTGTGGAAGAACTCCGCTAGTTCCGTGCTTTTTTGTTTATCATGCATGGCAACCGGCTCCGGAACTTTGAGCAGTTCTCTGAGCACTCTGAAACTTTCCCTGGAGGAACTAGAAGCGGATTTAATCCGATCCTCAAAGAAGAGGGCTTTCGCAAGTCGTACAGCTGACTTGTAGCCCCTCATTGCAGCACGGTATTCTTCTCTCCTATGATCTTCCCAGTTCTTCCTCCATCGCCTCTCCATCCTTTTACATCCTTTCCTAAGGGTGCGTAGTTCTACCGAATACCACGGAGCTGAACCGACTAGTTTCTCCCTCTTTTGGACTCTCTTTTTAGGAATCAGAGTATCAAGGGAGGCAGATAGCCAGTTGTTAATGTTGGTATCGGCCGTGACTGGGTCCGACGCACAAGGAGGGATCGTGTCTTCCAATTTCGAGGTCCACTTCTCCACCGATAGTCTGGACCAGGCTCGATCCACCAGGAAGGCCTGTTTGGTACGTACAGGTAGTGGGTCAATTTGCCAGCAAGCTGGGACCAAAAAATGGTCTGACCAAGGGAGAGAGAGGGCGGGCTTCGCTGTAAGGCGAGGAATGTTCGAGAACATCGGGTCAAGTAAGTGTCCTTTTTCGTGAGTAGGCCCAGAATTAATTAGGTTCAGGTCACACTCTTTTAAAACGCTCTGGAGATCCATAGCCGTTTGGTCAGAGGGCTCGTTGAAGTGAAGATTAAGGTCACCCAACACCATAAAATTAGCCGTCGATGTGGCCAGAGTCGTAACTGATTCAACAAGGGAACTCACGAAATTGCCCACTACACCTGGGGGGCGGTAGATCAGCAGGCCCGATATGGACACTGTCGGGGATATCCTGAGGGCAAAATGGCAGCTCTCACAATCCGAGAGTTGGCCGTTCTGTGCCCTGCAAACGAACAGACTCCTATAAATAATGGCGAGGCCACCCCCTCGCCCCTCTGCTCTATCGACATGACAAATCAGGTAGCCTGGCGGAAGGGCCTCCACGATGTCAGCATCGGAGCTGGGGGTCAACCACGTTTCCGTTAGCAGCAAAACGTCTAGGGCAGAGTCTTGGATAAGCAGATTGACTTCTGTCGCATGACGCGGGAGGGATCTGCAATTCAGCAGACCTATAGCCAGGTCGTTTTTACCTTTAGTGGCCGAGGGATTTCTCCTTACCTCTCTGACGAAAGGGGGGGAGGGACGTCGCGTAATAAGGTCCTCGCTGTTAGGTAGTGCATGCCGAAGAGCCATAAGTTCGGTGCGCTCGTAAGAGCGCATCGCAGCCTTAAATTTCGCCATAGTATCCTGCCCTGTGCCCGTCTGGGCCTGGACGGGCACAGACGGGCTGGACTCTGGCGTGACTCCGGCGCTGAGACGGCGCTTCCGCAGCGCGTCACCGCTGCGCGTTGTCATGGCCGCTTTAAATAGGGGCCCCGCCTCCTGTGTCTCCAACTAGAGCACACGCGGAAGTGGCGCCTCTACAGAGTCCTCTACACTACCCCCAAGATGGCGGCGCTGCAAAGTCCCAGACTGACGGCTAACGGCCTGCGAAAAGCGCAGTGAAGGTCCCAGTTTAAAATGCAGGTAAGTGCTACTCTAACGATCGTTAACACGGGTACAACCAATAATAAAAATAACCAATGTATTTACAATAAGAAACGGGCACTCGGTTTAAAAAACGCGCTGCCAAATTCCGCGCGCTGTTCTAACTTAAAAAGCACCCACACTCAATTGCGCAGGTAATGCGTGCTATCCGCTGCGAGGTTGGTAGGACGATGTCAAATTCCCATATTTATCCATAGAGAATACCTCTGTGACCTTCGGAAATTGTACTGGAGCCTGTCTGGAGTGACCCGATCGAGAAACTGAGTGAATCGGGCAAAAGTTCGGCCCGACTACGCAAGGTACAGTCCTGACAACACAGCCTACAAAGTGCAGGAGGGGGCGCTACGGAAAATAAAGTAGCGGAGAGCGCCGGACGGACGTAATTATCGGAGCAGACCTACTGAGACTTGCCCGATTGTGATCTGTATCGGGGCATACTGGAGCGTCTGTGGGCTGACAGTGCCCCAATGCGGAGGTTTTCGAGGGGGCGTGAGCGGCCTGGAAGGCACAGGATTGACGCACCAGGACGAGGCTGTGACACTGAGTACATCACGAGAAACGCCAGCGTAGCTCGTCTGTGGTGCACAAGCCCTAGTGTGCCGATCACTCAAGAACATCGCCCTTCACTGACGACCCCGGGGGTAAAATCGTGCAGAGACGGCACATCAGTTGATGTTCAAAGGTAAGGCAGCAGCGTAGAGGCGAGGGCTGGGAGGAGCAGCATCCCAGAGAGTCGGAGACAGCCGATGGGTTCTGTCTGCAGCCCCTAGACAATATTCTGCCAAAATACCCTGGGTGCTATATCTGAAACCTACCACACAGCTCCAAGTAGTTGGAAAAGAACTCCAATTTAAAGACGTTGTAGGCCTCCCACGTTGTGACGCGCTGGCCCTCCAAACAAGTAACTCGCACGCCGTCTATTATTTCTACTCGCAGCTTGCCTCAAATTGTGAATAACCCCCGCCGCGTGTGTGCAACTTTTGCATGGGTTATATAAATGGTATTGACTGCGTGTTAGACAGAGTAGTTCTTTAAACTTGCGCCCTGTTTTCAAAGGCTGGTGATCAAACATTCAAAAACGTAACGGTCAGCACTATGCTTTGTGATCAACTGCTTTGTGATCAACTCACCAGGTTATTCACGCGGTGCCAAGATCAACAAGCCGTCTCCGTGGAGCAAGTCAGCAACGAGGTGTGTGCGCGCGCGTTAGGCAGCCGGGTCGGCAGCGGCGGCGAGACCTAAAAAAATATTAAATAGCATGAGGCTGCCTAGGACGTGCGTGTTGACGAAAGTGAAACTGCTTGCTGGCTTGCGAGGGAAGGGGGACAGGAGATGTGCACGCCGCGTGGCTGTAGGCGCGTACACCAACTCAAATCCGCCAAAAGCCTGCGCGTGCACATCTCCTGTCCCACTTCCGAGGCAAGTCAGCAACAATAGATCTCGCTTGCTACAGCAGCGCTTCGCGCTGCGTTCGCAGGCGAGACCTAAAAAAGCACTATCTCTGGAGATGTGAATCTGCGGAGAGTTGGCCTAAGGAAAGTGATGAAACTCACCTACAAAACGGAGATGCGGTGGCACACCTTGGCAGAGCTACACAGAACTCCAAAGCAAGATTAGCACAATTTCGACCCTTGCCCATACTTTTCTCAAGATGATAAACGATGCTGTGAGAACATCAATATGAAATAATCTAAGGGGGATATTTACAACAAAATGTTGTAGCGATGTGGTACGCCAAAATTGGTAACGCCGAGCTGCGACGTTTTTGAAATGCAGGGATGCGTCGTATTTACAAAAATATGGTGCACCCCTGTGTTTCCTCTTGTGCTGGCGCTAATAAAGCTGCCTCGCGCCAGCACAAGCACTCTTGTGCCATGTTGCAAGGGTGCCTGCGCTTCAAGGTCGATTGTTTATGTGCAGGAAGGGATACCTTCCTACACATAAAAACCTTTAAAGGCGATTTCTATATGTGTGCTTCAGAATGCAGCTCACATGGAAAGAGCGAAAAACGAGTATAATTTAAACATTTCTCCTTGTATCATCAGTCTAAGACCAGGTGTTCTCTGGTCTTAGATTTGGTGCTGGCCCAGCCGTGTAAATATGGAGCAGCATCAAAAAGCAATGGGTGATGCAGCAGAATGCCCACTGCAACACCCGTTGCAGGCCCATTTCACGCTAAGTGAAGCATGAAAAGGGGCCTTATTTACAAGGCGCCGTTGAGCCACCTCAAGTGACTTGACGGCACTTTGTAAATAAGGAGAAGGGGATATCGCCACCAGCATGTCGCTAAAAGTGATGTTCTGGTGGTGATATCCCCTTGTAAATATGCCCCTAAGTTTTCTAGGGTTTCTAAAGAGACTGTTCAAGGGGATTGGATTAAGAAATCTCTCAATCCCAACCTTTTTAAATGGAGAGATCGCACATAGCACATACAGCACTGGCGAGACCACTACCGTCGGGCACGCCAGTGAGAGTGATAATTGCGTGCTTCCTGAGCAACAGAGACACCAATCTGCAGAACGCTGGAAAAATTGTCTCCCTCCACTGAGAGAATCAGCAGATCCTTATTTCTCAGATTATGTGCAGCAGTTTAAGAGATGCTGCACGTCCATTGAGTCAGTGAAGCAGAAACTTCGAGCTCTGGGATTAAAAGGCGTGCTCCTATATCCTGACAGTCTGAAGGTTATGCAGAGAGATAGATTCATTTCTTCGAGGAATCGGAGGCTGTTTGTGACTGGCTGGAGGAGCGGGACAAAAGGATTTTACTAAACACCTCAGCCAACTGCACTGGAAGATCGAGGTCTGTGAAGGAGATGTACAGAGGCGTGGAAGACACAGCAGGGGGGTGACACAGAGCCTCTGCTTAAATCATGCCAAATAATGGTGCTGAAGAATGGTTCATAGCTGCCAATGAGAGAGAAAATGCAACAGGTGTGGAGGCAAGAAGGGACTACGTGGTAACTGAAGGGAGAGTGGACTTGAGTGCATGTTCAACGCTTAATTTGTGCCCGGTGCCTTGGCACTTATTTTATAACACTGACACATATTTCTGACGGTCCACCACATACTGGAGCTGTCAGTCCATTAAAAAAACACACACATGAGTAAAGTGTTTAAAAATGTAATTCATTTATTTAACACGTCTGTTTATTGGCAGTTTCAAAAATATTACAGTGCACTACAGAATAAACTCTGAGACAGATTTCTGGGATTACAGCTATTAATAATACAGTTCAAAATAAGTACTGAATCCGTTTTTTAGATCTACAATTATATGCCCACACTCTACCAGCAGAGGCAAACAAACACCTGCCATGGATGGGGTTATTTCAGGAGCTCTAAATGTCATAAGATAATATTAATACACATATACATAATAAAATATAAGCATTAACTGTCTCCATGCGTGTCTAAGGCTTATTACACGATGTCAGGATAACATCAATTGCTGTGGGGCCGGGGGAGTGAGTGGGGGGGGTGGCAGGAGCAGGCAATCCATTCTATCTACAGCAGCATCTACGCTCCACCCACAAGGTTTAACAATGTAATATTAAATTACAAAATAATACTACTTACCGCTTTGGATCACCTGGTATGGTCCCCATTGTCACATTAATAGGTGTCATTGGCACTGGTGTTTGGCAGCGCTGGCAGAGACTGTAGATGGTGCAAGCTGCAGTACCTGCCTTAGAAATACATTGATGATAACAAAAAACACACTGGTTCATAATAAGAATACTTTAGATGCAAAGAACCAAATGGTGAATAAAATGTATTAAAGAAGGTTATGAAAAACTATTTCAAGACACATAGTGGCGCAGTGAATATTGGAGCAGAATAAACATGCGTGGTGCTCTATTTAGAGGTGTTACACTCAAGTTATACATCGCGATTAACAGGTGTATCAAGAAATTCAAGAACAGCACGGCCCTTTACAGCAAATTCTCAACAATCATATAGGGTCCGTGTTTTTAGATTTAACTGCGTTTCGAACCCAATAAAAATGGCGGGCTCATCATCAGCACTCAGGGGGATACAATCAGCCCGCTATGTGTCTTGAAACTGTTTTTCATAAGATCCTTTGAATACATTTTATTCGCCATTTAGTTCTTTGCATCTAAAATATTGTTACTAGGGACCATTGTGTTTTGTGTTATAGTTATTACCGCAGGTCCCCAGTGATCCTTGGGCCTCTCTTGTTGAAAAATTATTAAGAAATATATTGGCCCCTGGCACTTTTAATTTTACAAATTAAGCATTGTATGGCGCTCTTGTGGGCACAAAGCTGAATAGATGCCTTAAATGAATGGAACAGCACTAGGGGGTACTGGCCCAGTATTTATAAGTAAATGTGTTAGTTGAAAATTAGGTTATATACAGAGGGGGAAAGGGTAGAGCAGGACTTTCTTAATGTGGGCATGCCACCCCTCTATCTAGCTGTGACATGGAAACTACATTGAGGGGTGCATGGTATGTTCAATTGTATTGATCATTGCTACGGGGGTACATGCTCCGGGTGCAAGCTGACTTGGGTAAGGAGGTCTCTGTAGGGTTGGCGGTGCTGGCAGGGCCCACCCTGCTCGCCGACACATATTTCTACAGTTACTCCAGTTTGTTAATGTTGTTTTCAGTCAAGTATAATTGGTCACCAGGAGAGAAGTTGTTTGAGAAGAAGAAAAGACAAGTGGGTGTAGGGAGTGCCACAGTTATCTGGTTTAGACATTTGTTGTGGTGGGGTGAAAGGTTTAGAGTGGGTAGTGTGCAGGTATAGACAAATAAGCCAGACAGACCTAAGAAGATAGAGAATAGTGGAGGGTGTGAAGGGATGAGGCACAGGGGGGTATGAAGCGACGCAAGTGCATATGCAGGATGGCCATGCAGATGTGACACAAAGAGTTATTGTATAATGTAAGAGGGAATAGAATCTCTCCCAAAAGATGCAGTGCCCTCACACACAAAGAGTGGAGTGGGGGTGGCCTTACTACAGGAGGGGCATCTCACAACAGACAAAGCAAGGAAGCACAGGAAATAGTGTTCCAAATGCAGATGGCTGTGATGGGGAAGAATGATAGGTGCCTCTGTATGGTAATGAATGTCAGGGATCTGTGCATAGTCAATTTACATGCTGCCACTTGGGGCGACTGGGCATTGTTTCAAGAGGTGCTGCCGGTGACAGCATCCTTCCTGCATCTCCTGTGATTTTAGCAGGCGAACTGAATTGCTTGCTGGATAGGAGCAGGGATCAACTCCCCCCAAGATTAATGTGAAGCCAGACATGATGGTAGCCATTGAACCGCTAATGCAGGAGGAGGGATTTGTAGACCCTTGGTGTAAGCATCACCCTAATGTGAGGGAATATTCTTGCTTTTATGGGTCACGCCAGGGAGGTCATAGAGAAGCTTTTTTAGGCTTATTGGAACTCCGACACAAGCTTAGCAGTTGAATGGGCAGCCTTTACAAAAATACATAGTGGGAATGTATGGGCAGCATCTGTTGTACCAGACATTTGAGTAAAACAGAGCGGGACCTAATAAAATGTGCAAATAGGGGTAGCCCAGGATGAAACAAAAAGACCCACTATGATGGCACTTAAGAGGAAGCTTAGTGCCATCTGGGTAACACTTGCTTGATGTATAGTCTTAATACGGTTTACAGACAAAGGGCCTGGTTTAGCGTTTGGCTGACGCGGGACGTCCTGCAGATAGTGGCGGGTGTCCTGTCTGTCTTATTTAGAGTTTATAGAAGGCCTTAACACTTCATATAGGGTAGACGGGAAGACTCAATTCGGCCCGAAGATTGTACAGGTAAGGTGATAAGATGGGCGGCGAATAGCTTGGCGACTTAGAAAAGAGCAGGCTCAGACCCCTACACTGGGCTTCAGGAAGCAGAGTGAGTAGGTGAGACACGCAAATAGGCATTCACGCCATCCTGCAAACTGGTTATCCGGCCTCTATAGACTACCACGAGGGGGCGAGCAGGGAGCAGATAGATGATATGCTGAGGGATACAAGACTGCCCGGGGTGACAAAGAAACAGCAACAATTATTGGAATAGCCACTAACTTCAGAAAGTTTTCTATTAGCAATAAACATATGTTGAGATAAAAAGGTCCCCGAAACATACACCCCACAGCATCTTTGTAGTTAACAGGTAATAAGTTTAGTATCATGAAAGAGCTCCAGCTGACACGGCTACTCAAGGATTCAAGGGAGGGCCACCACCTACTCTTATAGCCCACACTACATTCTGGAACTGAAGAACAGCAGCAACAGAGGCACCAGGCCAGCAGCAGAACTGCGCTGGAGATGAGCAGTCTAGAAAATAATCAACACACCGGTGACTACACGGAGTTGATGGGGACAAGGCATATACCAACAAGCTAAAGAAAGGGAAAGACCCAAGAGCAATGTATTCGGGGCGGATCTGTATCAGATTCATGCCCTGATCTTAGTGGACAAACTGCTGGGTGTGGGGAAACTGCCACCTTCCATAAGGAAGCGGTTAATGGTTCCCAAACCAAACCATGGCCCACGGGATTGGAGCTCCTGTATATGGAAAAGACACAAACTGTCCGACCCCTGTGGACAGGCTTCCCAGAAGCGCCAGAAATGTCGGTAAAACTGACATCATAATTTGATATGACCTTTGGGAGTATTTTCTAGTCAATATTTACTCAGTGTTCAAGGGAGACAAGGGGAGGGATTCCAGAAGGCAAAGAAAAGATTGGAGGTTGACTTTCCGGAGACTATTAAGGAAAAGAATTGGGAAAGATTTGCCGGCAGGTGAAAAAGCTATCCAGCAATATCACATCCAAGTTAGTCCAATTCAGTTACCTGCATAAAACATATCTGACCCTCATTAAACTACATAGCAGCAAACTGCATAGAATTTACTCTGGAGGCTCACAGAGTGGCCCGTGTGGCCCAGATAGTGAGAATGGGTTTATGCGCGACATGCAAGGCTAGACTGGTGAACCATAAGCAGTCTTGTAAAAAATGCTCAAACCAGCCCTACAGCCTTTGTCTCCTCACACAATCTCTCTCGTTTCATCTTTCCATTCTCTTTCTCTCGCTCTCCTTCTCCCTCTCTGATCGCCTGCCCTCTTTCCATCCATTTTGCTCTCTTGATCCCCTCTCTATCTCTCTCTTGAAGGCCACTGTGCCTGCTGCAATTAATCCTGGGGAGTATGGCAGAGGCATCTGCTCTAGGCTTTCAAAACCACCCTCCAGTGGCTCCAGCCCACCGAGGCAATGCACAATGAAATGAAAAGGCCAGTCCGGCTCTGATCCGTCATGACCCTGTCCTGATGGATGAAGATTGTGAAGGGAAGAATGGTCAAAGCTGCTTCCAATAACGGAGGAGACCTCCGCTGGTAGTCCTACGCAGTACTTACTGAGCGCTGTCCCGAAAACCAAGAGGGGCAAGCTCAGGGATAGGTTTACTATGTTGAGTGTTATTTAAGCCAAAAGGCAGGTAGCAATAAACTGGAACCAGAAAAGATGACAAACTCATAGAGGATCTGGCTGAATGGTAGTATGATGCAGGAAGGGACATATTTGGTCAGATGCTGGCGCATCATGAAAAGTAATTGCCAATTAATATGGAGAGGTAATGAGGGTTAGTTGGGGTGACAGGAGAAGGAGGAGTAGAACTCTGAGAGAGGACATTGTTAGGAATGGATATGTCCGTACGGACGGGTCCTTCCCGCACCCCCCAAGGAGGAAACCGAAAGTGTTCTACGACCTTTAAGATACTCGGATAAGGGTGCCCACAGAAGCACATACTTCTCTCCTTCCCTCCAGCCATTCTTTCCATCTTTAGTTTCATGCTTTCCTACGTTACTACCTTGGAATGGGTTACTTTGGTTTGGAGACCCGTGCGATCAAAGTCAAAGAAGCCCTAGAAGAGTTTTTCAAGGTTTTATGCACACCCGAGTGCCACCCAACGTAAGCTGTTTAAGTGGAGTATTCCTGATACCATTGTAAGGCATCTTTTAAACGCTGGGTTTACGAATGTCACTGTTTGAGTTTTCATCAGCTTGATTACCTGAAAACAAGTGTATGCAATTAATGCAGCAAGTTGGCCGCTGCGAGATAAAAACAATGTATCGACAGCATAATATGCTGAAAAGGCTCTGCAACCACATTTGTTGGAGGGGGGTGAGGATCTTCTTAAACTTTCTGATCCAGATCTACCTCATACAGATTAAAAAATAGGGGTCAGGACAAAGTCCTGTCACTCCTCTCTAGCATCACCACCTCAATGATTCACTCGTTAGAATAATAAGAGATCTAGAACACCGCATCTTAGATATTCCTTCACAGCGCTGAAGTCCACAAACGCATAACGCAGTGGCACAGAGTTCATTTTCAAGCATCACTTAGACAACAGCATAAACACAGCTGCATTGTAGGCATTCCTTTCACAAATCATGTCAATGTCTGGGGTAATAATGACTGAACTAGAACAAGGAAACTGTTTGACTGCTGGGGGTTTTGCAAATCCTCGTCCATATAGACAATAAGCTAAAATTTGCAGAATTATTCATTTTTAATGTCATGGGAACATGACTTAAATAGGAGTCCCTGCAACATCAGGGCATTTCTTCCGTCAGGTTAATTTCTTGAAACCTCAAATTGAGTAGGAAGGCCGACTCCTGTGGTTCAGCTTTAAGTAGCAAGTTGCATTGACCATCTGGGCCTAACACCGTAAATGGAATAAGAGTCATTGAAAGTTTGGTCGGGAGAGAAAACCGCCATAAATCAGGGGTTCCCCACCCTGTGAAACTTGCGGTTTCATATCTCATTCAGGGGGGGAACTGCCAGGTTTGCTATTATGTAACCTAGGCCTAATTTGCCATAGAAAAGCCTCTGCCAGCATCAGGTCTGCCACAGGCCTGCTGGCCTCAGATTGTTCCAGTGCTCTTTCTCCCTGCCCATGGCTATCTTAACAGGTACAGTGGTCATGCACAGAACCACTATGATCAGGGAGACAATTCCCTCAATGTCAGGGACACTGTTTCTTGTTCTGCAATAAAGAAATTCCCGCTGCAGGAGTTTCTTTCACCAAAGCAATAAATAATCCTGATCGGCCATGAGGACATCGACCGAGCTCCCACCGATCGATGGCACTCTAACTTTTCCTCGGCTCTGTGAAACTAAAACCATTTCCTGGAGTGAAAAATCGCTCACAAGAAGGACCACTTGGCCCTCTGAATCATAGAATACCAGAATAGGCAACATTCTGAAGTCCACTGGTTGTCCTGCTACAGGCCTCACTTGGTATACGCCTATCCAAATAAAATCGGATGAAGCATAATCCATGCTTAAAGAGGAAGTGATTACTCCTTTATAATACCATAATAAACTACGAGAGTCTTTTTGTACTGTTCCTCTGTCCTGAAGATGGTCTGACTGACTGACGCCTCAACAGACCGAAACGTCGACTATATCGTCCATTTCCACAGTATAGCTGCACAGTTGATTGCTCTCTCAACACGAGATATATCTCTGTTATAGTTATTGGATTGGATTTTTTGTAATGTCATGATTTGTGGATAATATTGAACTTTCTTTCCCTTCATGTTACATTATACATTTATTTGTCATGTGTACTCCTTTTTATGAATTGTTTCTAGATAAAAATCAGTGATTCTTTCACTTAAAAAATACCCCGTGTGTGTTTACATTATTTTTTATCATTTGTTGTATCCAACTGAATTACGTTTGGATTAATTTCCCTCTAGTACTTATGTAATAGTTACTTTGTACATCACAATTGTATTGAATTTTGTTGAAACAAAATCCCTTGTTGGCCTTCTACTATTATATTCCATTTGCCCAAGCCCTCAAGGGTGTATTGGGTGTTACCCCTCAATTTAAAGACATGGTAGCATGGCGGCATTCAAATTTCAACTTTTACTGAAAATGCTGCAAAGGCTCTGGAGGCACTTCCATCAAAATAATCCCTGCCAACATAGCAGGGATCTCTGAGTAAAGCAGGTGGTTTCCACCAAAAGGGCAGAGATAAGAGCATCCGCCAACCCAGTTGGCCTCCTGGCATGCTCTAAATGACCGTCTTAGTCGATTATGTTTATAATTTGGTCCTAGTTGACTAAACAATTTCTTAACTCCCCTGCACGCCCTAATGACATTGCAGACACAGAACTGATACCGTGTAATGTTGTATCAATGTAGTCTAACTACTTATTGAGTTGAACATTGTAATCAATGGAGGTAGTGGCTTTTTCACCACAGATCATGGGCACTATTGTTCAAAATGCATTCTTGTCTTTAATTTCTTTACTTTTAGCAGCTTCCTTCAAATATCCATTTTCTATGATGGTAGATAACTGTTAACTATGGGTTGCACAACTACAAAGTACATTATCAATTGTCAGGTGTGCAAAATTTGCAAAATTTCCTTTTGCAGGCTTTCACAAACTTTTGAAAAAATTACGAGAAATGCAGATCTGGCATTTTGCACTTTTGTTTGCGTGAGTTGTGTATTTACGCCCCTAACTGATGCAAGGAAGCACTTTATGCTAAAAATCATGTGGAAAAAAACAGGAATACCGCAAACGGCCCACGTGTTATGTCCTTTAGCGTTGTTCCAATGCAATTATTTACCCGAATGGCGTCTACCCATTTATGGCATGTCCCATAATTTTAAGGGATTTCACATACAAAAGCGTTAAGAAATTATGCACCGCCGTAATTGAAATTTTGCCCTGGACTATAAATCTTTTGTAATATCTTACCTCATTCAGATCATTAGCTTCCCATAGTCTTATTAGTCAGTTGATATTTTCTGGAAACGATGTCCTCCTAGATCTTCTGGGTGCTCGACAGCTAGATTATTTTACAGAATAACCTGCTATTCGAAGGTAGCCATTTTTTGGCAGGCGGATTACCAATTTTAGTCACTAGTAAACATCACACCGCCACTGTAAGTTAGTAAGGTAAAGAACTATGGTTCATGGTCGACTTCAGGGGAAAATGCTCTTCCAGAAAGATGGTAATAGATGAAAGAAATTGTCAGATGCAACGTTATGGCCAGTCAAAAAACGCTGAGTAGCAGAGATTCTAGACAGTTCGGCAGGGCAGTCTTGACATAGAAACCAGTTAACATGTATTGAATTGAGATATGCTAATGCATTTAATAGAAGATAATTCCACTTGTTCAGATACTGTGTAAATAATGAGTCAATATGCAGTCCTCCAAAACTAAATTATAACTTAGTATTTAAGCTACAACAAAATACAATTTCACATTAAAAATAGCAATGTATCAATTAAATAATTTTCACAATTATTTAACAGTTAAATATTTAATTACTATAAAATATAATTGGAAATAAAAAAGAATTTATAATTTAAATAACTTCAAACCCTATTCCTCTACTACCCCTAGAACCTGTGACCACATTATACATTAGCAATTAAATGTAAAAATTACAATGTTGCGTTAAAAAATGCAAGCTATGCTAAAAAAAAAGTAAAACAGTTATATTTCTAACACTGACAACTATAATTAATATAATAACTAATATAGATTACATTAATGTAAAACTATAATTAATACAACTGTATTAAATTAAACATTAGTACATACAACAGTAGTTTTAAAAACAATATTATATACATAAAAACCATTAATCTTACCTTCTATATTCTGTTACTCAATATTTTTGTATTGACGATATTCATGCAACTTGATATTTTTGAAAAAATATTGGTGTCGTTCACCACGCACACTAAAGAATCTTAATGGTAACAATAGAGTCTACAGCTGCATAGTGTGAACGTTTGAATGGGTGCTGGAGCCATGCCTGTTCCTCAGAAGTCCTGCAGCAGAGGAGATCAGGATGTGTCTCCTGCAGGCCTGTGAATGATGTTTGGATATGGTACCGGTCAGGGTTAGTTTATTATTGCTTAGATTATTTTTCTGGCTTTGAAAGAGAAATATGAAAAATGTGGTGCTAGCTGGTCCTTCCAGTCCACACAATTAAAATAATAAGACTTTGAGGAAATTTAACTGTAGTACTTTCTCCCACCGGGCCTGCAAGGGGACGAGGTAACATACTGTGGCTCTTCACGGTTACCTGTAGGGGAATTGTGACAGGTGCAGTGCACTCACACCAAAACAGTCAAACCCAATTCACCACGGCAACCGCGAGTATGTGAATTAGTACTTTTGTGCTCCTAAATGCCTTTGTGAATTGGTCTGAAAACATCTCAAATGGAAATATTCATATACAGTTAGAACAATCCCTCTTTGCTTTTATACCTGTAGACAAGCAAATTCATAAAGGTATTTAGTAGTACATGAAGAAGTACACTTTATTTCTACTTCACATACTCTAAATGCCTTTGGAAATTGGACTCTGACTTTTTGCAGGAGAATCGCAGCTACAGGGTGGTTTTGCAGTACTGCTTCCAGGGCACCCCCCATTATTGCGCACCATGACACAGCTAAGGCGCCTGCAGTTTTACCTCTGAGTAAAGGAGATAACCAGTGCTTAATTTGTAAAAAAAAAATGCCAGGGCTCTCGTCAGGAGGCCACTGCAGCTTGCACCACACATTACCCCTGCTATGATGGCAATGATAGTAACAACACAACTACTGACCATCGCACTCCTCCTACAAGTCTTACAAGTCGGACTATTGCAGGCCCCTAAAGCTATAAGAATGGCTTGGGCGGCCCGTAATAGTAATTTTTTATGTATACTCAATTAATCATTGATTGTTGTGGTCATCTCAGACAGCGCCACATTGTGGCAGACTTCCGCAAGTGCCGGTGTTCACAACTGAATGCCGGTGCAGAGCACCGGAAACCACAGGCTCAAATTAAGCACTGGAGATAGCCCAACATTAGCAAAGTTATGTCTGGCATCCGCATGCTATTAGAGTTACCGCCGTGTTGCTGTCTGATCTCAGCAAAGGGTTGTGCATGGAAAATCTCAGCAATGCCCCATCCATTCTCGTTCATGCATGGAAGTTCAGGGAGTGTTTTCAAAACCAAGGATTACCCAATTCAGGCCACTGGGCATGGCTCATCCAGCACATTTGATTTGATCTTTTCGTCAGCCTTGGTATTCCTCCTATTCCATTGTTTCTAAGGTAGTGAGCCATGGCTCTGCTGGGAAAGGAATTGTCTGGTGTGTGAGGGAAACGTGGAGAACTCTAACTTATTTGTGTGGAAGGTGGAGTTCTCAATGTCCTATGTAAAGAACATGAATAATTCCTTTAAGTGGTGCTGGTTTCAACAAGGCTGTTTGTAAAAATGTTTGGGATAGGCACTTCTTTGAAACTGGTGTAGATGTACTTTGTCTTGTTAGATACGTTGCTCATGTGTTCCGGTTTCAGTCCCAGACCTGAACCATTGTCATTCTTGGTTGCTCCTCACTCTTCACTTCAGCCCACTCACAGCTGTATCACTTGTTGTAGGTCTGATCCCAGTTGCCCCAGGGTCTGTAGTGTTCAGTCTGTTTGTTCTGCAAGCAGAGAAGACTGAATCGATAGGGAGTGGCAGACCCACCAACTGCTAAACATTTTATACCATATGAGAGTAGGAGGTGGGGCTCGGAGGGGCGGTGCTTTGTGCCGCTCACTACTTGTGAGGCATTTATGCCCTACTCTTCTACACCCCAAAAAAACAAGCATTTGCAAAGCAAATAGGTCTTGCCTTTAAGCCCTTTTGGCTGCTGTTGTACAGCATGGCTAAAAGTAATTTAAAAGAATGCTATGACTGTCAAAGTCAGGATTTGGTTCATTGATGCTACGGAAGCCTCTGGGTTACAGAGCTCCGCTGAATGTGCATTTGACCAATAAAATTTGTTTACAAAAAAAAAAAGAATGCTATGACATGATCAGTGCTAACGCACTTTATTTTTAAAGGGCACTATGATGCAGTCAGCACTAATGCCCTTTTAACAAATAAAAAAAACAACGGGGAGAGATTTGGTGATGAGGCAACATGACAACACGCAACAGGGGATGTGAGGGAGAGGACAATGGAGGGTGCAACCACATGGAAAACAGAGAGTGGGCAAGTGTGGGAAAACACAGTGAAGATGGAGGATGGACGGAAGGGAAATAAAGAGACAGACAAAAGCAACATGGAGGCGAGTGGTGGGCAGAGGCAACATGGAGAGTGTTGGGCATCCGAAGCAACACTGAGAGCATAGGGGCAGAAGGAACACAGAGGGCACGGGGTAAAGCAAAGAGGGAGAGAGAGGAAGGAACAGAGACAGATGAAAAACATGCACTCAAGGCGAGTGCTAAACAAAAAGAAAATAATTGTGCTTGTTAATGGGCGTTGCACAAGGACATTAGCAGGATGCAAATAAAGCATCCATGCTCCAGAGGAGGCACTATTTCAAGCGTTCAGTGTGATGCATACTCAAACCATCAATAAGAACCCAGCAGATGAGAGTGACAATGAAGCCAACCAATGATAATTAATAGGTGGCTTCTAAGCCCCATGTAAGCTAACAGCTGCTCAACGGTTGGCTGTGTGAGGGAGTCAATAATGTGTGACACGCAGTGGCAACGTATCTATTGGCAAGTCTGGAGTGACTAGTGAAATGACTGAACTAGCATCCCCAGTACTTACTGACTGTAATGCTTGTTTTGGAAGATCTATAAAAGACACCAGCAGCTCCTCTCAAATAGGAGACTTGTTGTTATATAGAGCACACTACCCGGATTTGTGTCGGTGCACACACTCAGTGGGTGCTCCTGGGGCAAACTACAGCCCTGTAGCCCCTTAAGTAAAAACAATACACTGCCTGTACACCGCCAGTAACTCGCGAGCTGGAACACGTGCTGCACACAGCCCACGAGGCACCACGAAGCGTGGGCTTTGCGTTTCCATTTCGGGGTGGGTGCTGTCAAGCACTGCACCACCCTCATGGAGGCATTCAAGGCCACCCGCAGGGGCTAGCTGGCAGGATGCAGGTAGAGTGGCAGCATGACTCCTGCAGTACTGGCAGTACGTCTCTGCAGGGACCCCCTGGGACTGAGGGAGTCACTGTGATGAGTGTGGTGCTCCTAAGGGGAGGGTTGCCAGCTGACCAGTTGTGTACGACGCCCCTGGTATTTTGAGGCCCTGGCCAGTGCAAAACTTAGCAGAATCACCTAGAGCCGGTATTTTTAATCTTTATCTGTACATACTTCCAACAGCAAATATAACTCGAAAGCACTTGTAAATGTGTTCCAGAGCTGCGTTAATGATCCATGGCTAATAATAATTGAAGTAAACAAAGACAGAAAAGTAGAGTTACAAATGAATGCATAAGATTTTGTTTACAGTCCTAATTAGCATCCTGTCCTGGCCTTTGCAGACTCTTAAAAGCAGCCACGATAAGTGGCTGCCGTTTTTCTCTTGGAAAGGTGACAGCCTTACCCAAGGGGCTGCGTGAAGGTGCAAACACTGTGTGTCAGTCGGTTTGTACCGAATGGTGATTCACCAGATAGGTGAGCTCCCTAAACCCGCTTGTGGCACTTCACGCAAGGCTCGAAATCAGGACATTGCAGCGTTGGCGACCCAAGATAAGGTGGAGGAGAAGCGGAAAATACAGGGAGAAACAAGGTGTGGGGCAGGGACCTCAGTGAGGGGCCTTTGAGCACGAGAGAGGGAAATGGCAGATTACATCGATCAGCAGAAAAAGGAACAGGCGAGGGAGCGCACCTGCACGTGCGAGAGGAACCTGATCACAGTCACACGGTGACACATGTACAACACACCCCTGAATGGATACACGTTAAGGGGCAGTTTTCTGTCCCACCACTAGGAGGCAGGGTACCACAGGCTGGGAACAAGAGACCCAGGACATAGGCTACTCTTCCAAACAATGACGTAAAGGCCTCAAATGTAACTAATGTGAGATGTTAAATAAACCCTTGTGAATATAGTTGTCACTCTCTTCGATGATTAGGAAACAAATTCAGTCCTGCACCACTCGTTACTCTGTTTCTCATCCCCAAGGGGCACAATGGGGATTCAGCCATGCACCCTTAGTGGGTCTGTCTCAGCCTCTTGGAGGTGATAGGAGCGGGAACCGTCCGTGCACCTTTGTCTGTAACCGTTTCTGTCTGAGAATGGGCCTTGCATCCCTTGTTGGCTTGTCTATAACTTTCTAAACCAGGATAGAGAACGGGGTGTATCCTGCACCACTGTTGTGCATGCCTTTACCTGTCCCAGAGCAGATATGAGAAAAAAAGGGTTCTGCACCACTTGAGCATGCCTCTGTTTATGCGGGGTTATGTCGGAGGGAGTGTGCCAGGCACCGCCTGTAGCATTTATCACGCGATCTCAGCCAGGATACCAGAGGTGGTGGCCTCCCGCTTCCACATAAACATGACCCCCATTCTCCCGAAGGATGCGAGAGGGCTCCAGCCCTGTATCCCCAGGCGCATTCCTCGCAGGTCCGGACTGGGAACTGAAACCAGCCCTGGCAAATTTGCCAAACCAGCCCCCTCTGGCACGTAGCGAGCGAGCTCAGCGAGCGAGCCCGACCACTACTAGGGGGGTTTGGGGGGTTCCCCCCAAGCTAATTTTGGAAAAAGACAGACCTAAACAGTGCATTTTACAGCACATTTTTCATTACAAAGCACATGGAGGTGGCCCCCCCATCAGGCCACCTCATAGCTCATAATGCAGTAGGTTTTGCCTTTTCTAAGAATTTTAAATAACGTGCTGCTATGAACTAATTTAAAGGGAGTCAATGTATCGACCTCAGAAGGCTGAATGGCTGAATTGGCTTTGCCAAGATTCGTACCTCAGATATAAGCCTTGTGGGCTTTTCTAGCCGAGACACATTGTGGCTTCTCACTTCTCCTTCCTCAATCATTCATTCTCTTACCGCCATCTTTCCCTTTTTCTTCTCTTCCATCATTGTTCCCTCTCTTTCTCATTGGTTTCCTTCACTTGTCAGTTTTCATTCCCTTGCAAACTCCCTTCCTTCCGTCTGTCCTAAGCAGTTTTCTAGCTCTTCTCTCTCCAAGCCTATTCTTCCTTTCTTCTCTCCCTTCCCCTACTCCTGTCATCCCTCCGGACAACCCCTTGCCCTTCACTCTCATGCTTCATTTATCTTTCCCTTCAAGAAGTCTTTCCTCGCATTCTCTGTCCCTCCTTTACTTATCCCTTCCTCCCATCTTCATCTCTTCATCCCTTCTATCTTCTCCTCCCTCCCTGCCATTATTGCTGGTGTCTCCACTGCCCCTTTGCCTTAACATGTCTGCGGCAGTGAGGAGATGATTGCAAGCACCCCACCACCCCCGGATCTGACTCTGATTCACTTTCAAAGCCTTTGATATCAGGGCGGACAATCCAAAGCCCTTCGTCTGTACACTGCTGACAATCCACAGCCCCACCACTGCAAACTGCTGACAGTCCACAGCCCTTCCTCTGCACACTGCTGACAATCCACAGCCCCAACATTGCACACTGCTGACAATCCACAGCCCTTCGTCTGTACACTGCTGACAATCCACAGCCCCACCACTGCAAACTGCTGACAATCCACAGCCCTTCCTCTGCACACTGCTGACAATCCACAGCCCCACCATTGCACACTGCTGACAATCCACAGCCCTTCGTCTGTACACTGCTGACAATCCACAGCCCCATCACTGCAAACTGCTGACAATCCACAGCCCCACCACTGCACACTGCTGACAATCCACAGCCCCACCATTGCACACTGCTGACAATCCGCAGCGTTTCGTCTGCTCACTGCTGAAAGAGTTCAAATCAATCCCCAACTCTGCACACAGCTGACAGGGTCTAACGCCACCCTGTGCACACAGCTGACATGGTCTACCACCACTAAGAGTTCACAGCTCGGGCTAATGTTGTAGCGGTGAGACGAAAGGGTTATGTGTACATAATAATAATTCTCCTCCCTGTCAGTGGTCGAAGTGGGAGAAAGAAAGTAGGGGAACTATGGGCGGAGAATCTGAGGGCGGGAATAACCCGTGGATAGGGTCAGTGGGCAGAGTCAGAGGTGTGCCGGAAATTGTTGGAGGCCAGGAAGCAGGCAGCAAGGGCTTTTAAAACCATATTATACTTGCAAACACGATGCCCCCAACTGAGGTCAGTACCAGCCGCGGTCCATGCAGGTTACAGCGGTGGGGAGGTGGGGGCGTTTAAGGGGGAATTTCGAAGGACGATGCAGAGGGAAAATTAATCATTTATTTAATTTTCCCTCTGCATCGTCCCTCGTAATTCCACCTTACCCGGCCCCTCTGCCCCAGCGCTGATACCTGAACGGACCGCGGCTGGTCAGCGTCTGGTGCGGTCGCACTGCCCTCGAGCCACCCTGCTCAAGGGTCCTGTGACCTCATTGACAGATTCACTGTCACTCTATGGTGTGGTGCTTCATAGGCCTGCCTGCAAGACTGGAGGTCAACTTCAGAATGAATTGTGGCAGACAGGCGTTCAAGGTTAACCCACACTTGCCACTGCTAGGGTCCATGTGCTGGTGCTAAGACACCAGGGCTTTTAAGATTTGCGGGCCTTGTAAGGTCTAGCATGGGAATGTGCTCCCTCAGGGGGAGTGTTCTGGTGGACTAGTCATGAAGGCTGACCTGGTTACCCAGTTCCAAACTCAGCAGCTCTGACCATAGTGCCACATCCTCTCTCCCACTGAACACCATACTGCCCCACTGAGAGAAACTTGCACTGCACTGACCCGCTATAAACACCTGGATGTGTGACTCAATTCAAATTACGCACTAGACAAGAGCAATAGGCTACCTAAAACAAAATTGACAACATTCTAGAAAAAGCAAACGCTTATGGGGAATGCAAGATTAAGTAAAGCATGTGAAATGTAAGCAGAAACAACATGGTTACCTTTTTCTTTTTATACTTCTTTTGCCTGAAAAGTTAAGGCCATGACTACAGGGCCCAGAAGGGACCCACTTCAATGCCATTGCCTATATTATCACAAAGCCTAAGCAGTATGGTTTAAAAAGACCACATTCATGAACACAGAGCCGCGGTCCACATTTTGTTTACCAATTGACCAATCCAGCAGGTACTTCAGTACCTCCAGGAATAGTGCACTTTCCCACACAGGGAAAAAACACAATGTAGTTCAAAGAGCAAAGAGAAAACAAAAGTACAGCTTCACTGGCAAACACTGTAAAGTGGCGCTAATGTGTTCAGGTGTGGATAGATCCATCTGCCCACCTTGCAACCACTCTGTCTTGCTTTAGTTAGTTAGTTATTTTTCATATTTTTAATGTTTTATTTCTCTCCACCCCGAGGCTGCACTTAGAAATAGAAAAATGTCAAAAAAGACTACAGATTTACAAGCCCCTTGCGTCACTTTTGCACCGTTGTTTTCTGATGCAGCGGCAGCGTAAAAGTTGCGGCCCATTTACAACGTGACGCATCTAGGGAGATGCGTCACGTTGTGAAGCCCTGCGCCAAATTAAACCTGCGTCAGATTTATTGTATGCAGGTTGGGTGTTCTGTCGCAGCAAGCCCCGTAAAGTGACGGAGTGAAATCTACAAGATTTCACTGAGTCACTTTTATGTCCATGCTGCGTCAAAACCCTGTGCCTGCTTGAAGCAGGTGTAAGGAGTGACGCAGCATGTTAGGTATAGGGTGCCCCTAAGCATTGCTGGAGTTGCGTTGTGCTTGCGACACGACTCCAGCAATGCGTGACTTTTCCGTCAACAGATGCGTCAGAATTTCTGACGCATCTGTCAATCCTTGCGCCATGGTGCGCCGTATTGTAAATACGGCGCATCCATGGTGACGCAAGGGTATTGCATGTTGGCGCAGGGAAAGTGACGCATCTCTACAGATGCGTCACTTTCTTGTAAATCTGCCCCTACGTTTCCAGCAAAAGTGTGTTTTTTCTTTTTTGGATCCATTTCACAGGGGAGCAAATAAAAGAAAGGAGGAAAGAGAAGGTAATACCTGTTTCTTGAAGTCTCGGTTTTTACTAAATGGGGAGGAGAGAGACAGAAAGAGAGGGAAGATAGAGAACAAAGAGGGTGGGGGGGCAGCTGCCAGCGGCAGGAGAACTGGACACTATCCTTGTGTTCTCTGGGCAAGAAGGAAAAGACAGAGTCCTTTTCCTTCTCTGCCCATCCCCAAAAGCCGAGCCTTAACTATCGGCCTCAGCAACTTCTGCCCTCCGGGAGGCATGTTTACAATAAGAAAGTAGGGGAACGGACTCAATGTAATTAAAGAAGATGGGGCACGCTGTGCCTGGCTGCCGATCCCGCCCACTTCGACCACTGCTCCCTGTGGCTATGTTCTGGGACAGTACCCTCCCAGCGAGTGAATAGCTTGCAAGAGCGCCTTTTTTCACCCCCATCAGCACTATTTTGGAACAAGGTGTGTTTTTATTTGTCAGCACAGGGCCAGTGCAGAATGTAAGTCCGTTTGTGGTCGTAAAGTGGTGGGGCTGTCCACCCTCCCGTAGTCCAGCCTCACAAACATGCGTCTCTCCTGATTGTGAAGCTATTCAAAATGTAAGCAGATTTTGTTTGGTGAACTCTGCACGATCTTCTATTGAGCCGGGCATGTTTTGTTAAATGCGAGGCTCGTTAGAAAGTGAAACAAATCTCCCTGAAAATGCACAGGCATCTTGGCACTATCACGGTGGAGGCATAACATGGCAGCCCTTTGCGCATTCACCCGATCTTTGAGTAACAGAGGGAAGCGTTCTGTAACTTATGGAATAGACCAGGAAGAAAGGACAATTTGTTGTCCAGAAAGTGGTTGGCAGTGGGAGCGGGAAGGCGGGGGGTTAAATCGGGGCAGAGAAAATGCCCTGTAAATAGGCTTCCGGTGTGCCAAGATAAAAGCGTGCGCTCATTTTCGGGATGCGACAGCTGTCAACGTGTGAGAGTTGCAATGTGGTCCCTTGTCGCTCAGACTATGCTGGAATGTTGTTTCAACTTCTGTGGGCAGTATGTTGCATGAAAGACGCTATTCCGTTCCTAGTGGGTGAAGTAGGGGTTGCCCACTACAGCAGTGCACCATGCTTCAAGCGGTGCCCCTAATGCTGGTAGCTCATGTTCTGTGACAACGCTGCCTACTGTGCTTTATATTGTCAATGGGAGACCATGCCCCGTGACTTCACAGTACACGGAGCTCACTGCACTGTCTCCCGTGCTTTTGGATGTCACTGTAGGCGCTGATCTGTGAACTCTTTCCTGTACTTTGGGATGTTCCTTTGTGACGTCACGGTACATGAAGCCCTCTGCCTCCTGTGCTTTGTTTTGGAAGTTCTTCTGTGACGTCACGGTACATGCAGCCCTTTTCCTCCTGTGCTGTGGGACACCGCTAGGACACCTTATTTTATGTCGTGCTAACGTACGCCTTAGACACTTTGCTTTAGGACGTCACTGATAGAAGGTTTACTTAGAAGTGGCCAAGCCACGAATTCTATAGGGAGTATTAAGCCAGGGGGCATGGACCAAAATTCCAAAGCACAAGCCGAGCCATAAAACGATTCGGCATTGACAGCTGTTAAAATTAATAGTTACATTTAAACCACTTCCAGTGCCCTAAAAACGCTGCCACGAGTGAGACAGTAGACAGAACGCTTCCCTCTGTTACTCAAACTGTTTCTGTTGATGTCACGTTGAATAATAACCACTGCTTCGGTCACGGAACCGGGACGGGGCCTAACCAGGCTTTTGCTTTTAATTCCGGCCCGGTCGCGACGCATCCAGAGACAGTGCCTGCCCATAAATTAATTGATCAGGCTGGGAAAAGGATTGCATTTGCATTGCCGATCATCACTCACCTGCGGGTGCCGAGCGGCAGCCGACAGACACAGCCCGGGCAGGCTACAAATAATAAAATTAAGGGGTCAGCGCCTCCACACTCCGCTCCAGCCTCTCGTCGTCTCAGTCTCAGGTCTCCTCTGCCTCTCGGTCACACGCACTTTTTATTGCGCGACCCCCAATGCGCTTGGGCATGATCACCAGCAGGTCCACCGACTCCAGACCCCCACCCTAAGGGTGAATGACGTGCCGCGTAGACGCGAAGGCGGAGACTGAAGACGCGCATGGAAGTGCAGTGCAGCCCAGTGGATTTTTAATAAATAATATATGCTCAGGGCTGCTAGCCTAAATGAAATAAAATCGGGTGAAGACATGACATCCACCATGGACATGTCACGAACGGTGCGTGCAGCACCACCAGGCAGCAGCTGCATTTTATGCAGATAGTTGTTGTGTGCTTGCTGTTTGCTCGGTCACACCAGCGCCCAAATCGGCCCCAGCAACAAAACCGGCCCCCCGTCATAAAACCACCCCCACCCCATCCAGCCTACCGGGGGATTGCCCGGTGCCCGGCATTGTCAGTCCGGCCCTGATTCCTCGCTCTTCCCTCAGAAAGATACCAGAGTTATTCGGCCCTGCATCCTTGCAGGTTTGTATCTTATTCCTTCAGAAGAAAAGGAAGGTTTCTTTATCTTTCTAATAAAAGGCTCAGCCGGAATTGGCAAGGCCGGCAACCTCCATCTATGCGCTCTAAACCACTCTGAGGAAGTCAGACCTACATCCGTGCCAAGACGTCTCAACCTAACCCCATCCTGTGCATGTCTCTGTCTGTTATAAAATAGGAAATGAACGACGGCCTGCTCGTACCGAAGCACCCACCTTGTTCTTCTTCGATTGAGTTACAATCAGGGCACAAGTCCTAAAAAACAGAAGTGGGGGGACTGACCAAGTCAGGCAGTATGCAAGTGACATCATGACGTGAGCCATCAAAGCACATGACATCACGACGCGTGACATTCCATGTGGCATCACAGGAAATGACCTCACTGGAAGTGATGCTCTGAGATGGGTATGTTATATGCCAACTGAAGATGCAATAAAAAAATGTTTTTAAATGTGTCCTGCAAAGCATATGATGTAACATGCAGATCACAGATTTTTATTTTATATAGATAGGTAAGTGGATTATTGCTATGAACACAGAGATCCTTTTGTTACTTGCAGTTAATAAATTGTAATCCTTCTAGTAGACCACAGCGAGCTATGAAGTCACGTGATACTTTATTTGATTAAAAATATAATCATAAAAGCAAGACATATATACCATACGTGTACAAAACGAAGAGATTAAAATAACCAAAGTGTAATAGGACTACATGTTTTAAAACCAGATAGCAGCATAATGTCATAAAAAACAATAAAGGGAATGAATCTTGCGGCTAAAAACTGCAGATAAGACGCTGAATTGCAGATAGACCCAAGAGATAAGAATAGTTCAGTGAAGCAGCTATCAGTTGTCGATAGTCAGTATCGAGTCGTCGGGATCGCGACCCATAGAATTGCAGGGGTAGAGAACACAGGTTGTACTGAAATAGAGCTTCATAGGTTTACTATTGTTTTAGTCGCCTGTGCATTCCCTCAAGATTGTTGCCGAACCTGCAGTTTGCTGGTTGATTGTAAAGCTTATGTTTAAAGCTGTGTTCTCTGGGTTTAATGCCGCGATAGTTGCCTGCCTGCAGGACCGGACTCCCAATCTGTTCCACTCTGGCCTCAGTTTTAGTCTGAGCTGGGTCAGCACTTCAGGGCAGAGGCATAGAACATGCTTCAGGGACTCCACCAAGTCCCCGCAGCTCCTGCAATGTAGCTCATCTGATGTGCGACGCCAAAGAGGTAAATGTTTCAGAAAGTGCCATTCCCCCAATCTAAGTGCCATAAACCACAATTTTAAGTACAGAGGGTATGTGCAGGGCAGGTATGATGGAAGAGAAGCCAGCTGGTAAGAATTGATTACTGCCCATGCATGCTTGCGTTTGGCCAAAAGGGCTTTGTCGGTATTATGTGACCCCATACGGATGCGCTTCTTGATGCTTGTTTTGAAGACTATGTTACTAGGGTTAAGATGCCAGAGGTTGCTTGCTGATAGTTGGTGTACGCATTCATGGAAGAACTGACTATAGGACCCACCTGGGTTATTAAGGCTAATATCTGACCACAACAGTGACTCAAGGGACCAAGCTCCGGCCTGCCTTAACTTATGACACAGATTTAAGTAAGCACCTGCGCTTGAGATTTCGTATGAAGTGTATTTGACTCCTACACCTTGTAACCCTGACTGTCTCATGTAACACATCTTGTACATTAATTTACACACTTACATGGTTTATTTGGAATGGTTAATGTGTATGTTATGTAAAGTGCTCTGACACTCTGCATTGGGATAAGTAGTGCTATAAAAGAAATAAAATAGTGCTATTTAAATTGTTATTTGTGTAAATACTGAGACAGACCAACCCACCAGACATTCTTACAGTGCGTGCACTTATATACAAAAAAGTAAAAAACATGCATCTCTTAAGTACCTGTGAAGCAATAACAAGCTGTGTGCTTTTGTTTTCTCGCCTCCAGTCCCATACTCGATCAAAAGGAGGCCCAATGGCCCCTTAACTTCTGTCTTTATCGATGCCCAGCTGGAGGTGGGGAAAAAAAAGCCCCCTAGCTAGCCTGCACGTTGCTGCTGGGAATCGAAAGCAGACAACGTGCAGGAGCGGGGAACAACCTTTACAACGCAACTTTTACAACGCACTACACTTACAACGCATTTTTTACAACGCAAAATCCATTACAACGCATTGCATTACAACGCATGACACTACAACGCATTTTTAAAAACTACCTTTACAACGCATTCCATTACAACGCATACTACCTTTACAACGCATACCATTACAACGCATAATATTACACTACACTATCCAACACTTACCCTACTGTTGCACCCCCTGGAGTTAGAATAGTAATTTTTACCCCTATACTATCCAACACTTACCCTACTGTTGCACCCCCTGGAGTTAGAATAGTAATTTTTACCCCTATACTATCCAACACTTACCCTACTGTTGCACCCCCTGGAGTTAGAATAGTAATTTTTACCCCTATACTATCCAACACTTACCCTACTGTTGCACCCCCTGGAGTTAGAATAGTAATTTTTACCCCTATACTATCCAACACTTACCCTACTGTTGCACCCCCTGGAGTTAGAATAGTAATTTTTACCCCTATACTATCCAACACTTACCCTAATGTTGCACCCCCTGGAGTTAGAATAGTAATTGTTACCCCTATACTATCCAACACTTACCCTACTGTTGCACCCCCTGGAGTTAGTATAGTAATTTTTACCCCTATACTATCCAACACTTACCCTACTGTTGCACCCCCTGGAGTTAGAATAGTAATTTTTACCCCTATACTATCCAACACTTACCCTACTGTTGCACCCCCTGGAGTTAGAATAGCAATTTTTACCCCTATACTATCCAACACTTACCCTACTGTTGCACCCCCTGGAGTTAGAATAGTAATTTTTACCCCTATACTATCCAACACTTACCCTACTGTTGCACCCCCTGGAGTTAGAATAGTAATTTTTACCCCTATACTATCCAACACTTACCCTACTGTTGCACCCTCTGGAGTTAGAATAGTAATTTTTACCCCTATACTATCCAACACTTATTAAGTAATTTTTACCCCTATACTATCTAATACTTACCTTAAATGCAATTGAATATTATGCGTTGTAATGGTATGCGTTGTAAAGGTAGTATGCGTTGTAATGGAATACGTTGTAAAGGTAGTTTTTAAAAATGCGTTGTAGTGTCATGCGTTGTAATGCAATGCGTTGTAATGGATTTTGCGTTGTAAAAAATGCGTTGTAAGTGCATGCGTTGTAAAAGTGTGCGTTGTAACGACATACATCCGCAGGAGCTGATGGATGTTTCCCGGTGTTTCAAAATTACACTGGGATATGTTCAACGTATTTCTGTGAGGCCCGACTTCTTAGCAGGGGGAACGGCGTCCAACCTGTTAAAAGAGGTGGTGGATGTCGTGTATCTGCATGTACCCCTGACTCGTGCCCTGTTACAGTAATTAGAAAGACACATTGGTGTGTCTCAGATTGTCAATCAGTAGTCTCCGTCTTGGATCCTGAAAAGACAACAGAGCCCATTAATCACATGCAGCTTCCTAGTTTCAGTTACACAACCCTCCCTCCTGTCTTGTCAGATTTGCAGCAGCAGAGAGGTTACGGCGTCAGCTTGACCCAGGAACTGAAACATTCCAAGCGGGCTGGTGGAATGTGCAGCTGGGGAGCCACCACTCACTCCACGAGGGACCTCTGACACATCACCTCGAGAAGATGGGAAGCAGAGTCATTGCTAGAAAAGAGAGGCCAGGAGAAAGGGCTGCCAGAAGAGGGATGGTGTGGGGGTGTGAGGGTTAGGGTAGGGGCGCCAGGAGCAGACTACAGCCATGGGTAGGACATTGTGTGTGGGGAGGAGCAGGAACACCAGGAGAGGAGTCATTGTTCGAGCAGGAAGGAATGGAGTTAAGAACCAGGGGCACTTATGGCTCGGGAAGAGAGTAATGAAGCACCATGAGGTGGAAGAGGAGTCATTGCTGTCATAGGGAAGATGCTAGGAAGAGAGGAAGGAGAGTTATATAAAATGGAGAAGAACTAAAGGTAACTGTATTACATGAGACAGTCACAAGAAAATAGTGATACCAAATCCTTTATTTTGTAGAGCACCAATACTCTTCTGTACATTTTAATTCTACTTCCAGTCTGCCGAGTCTAGGGTGGGGCGGGCCATGCTGCAGTGTCACACAGCAGGGGGAGGAGGAGTGGTAGGCACTGAAAGTGCGCATGTCGGTTTGGCCTGCCATCTTAGGGCAGCCAAACCGACATGTGCACTTGAATATCTCCAGGCTGTTCCTTGGAGATATCCTAGCTCCGAGTCCCTGCTGGAGCGCAAAACCGGACAGCTTCGTCCAATCCCAGTGCTTCTATCATACTGGGAGTAATAGCATGAGATAAGCGCTGGGATTGAATGGGGTCTGGGAGCCTGTGCTCATGGGAATTGTAGTGCTGGGACTGGAGCAGAGGAGCAGCGCGGCTTGAGAGCAGAAGATTGCGGCGGCCGGCAGGAAAGGTACGTTCATATATATTTTCTCTCCCACCCAACCCCCCCCCCACCTCAGATTGGAAGCCGCTGCTGCTGCTGCAAAAACTGGCTGATAGAAGTATCATTCTCAGTTCACCATGATACCACCAGCCCAGAATAGATGGCCCCTTTTCAGCCTTTTCAGCTACATAGGATTCAGCTCTTCTTCCTCTAAACTCAAATGTAAATTTCCTAAATCCAAGCATGTCTATAGTTTCCCCTGTAAAACTTTCAGGTTTAACATCTGCTGTTTCTAGTCACCACCCAGTTCATCAACAAACAAATCTCACCATATATTTGTGTTTATTATGACCAGGGCCACTGGAATTATGCGATTGTGAAGCCACAGCTTTTTTGCACATAATTATAACTTTGCAGCATTTGCCACATAATCTATCATCTGCTGCATAATCTGCAGATTTTAACAAAAGAATTCAAAAGTGACTAAAGACGCAGCTACAAATGTTGTCAAACCGTGCAAGGCCCTTAGCAGACGTTGACTTGTCACCTTTCTGTTGCATATTGCTATATTTGGGTGTTAAACCTGTACTAATGAGGTGCCAAAAATGCCCAGACAGTGTTAACACGTGTAAAAATTATAAATAATGAAGTAATACTATCACAAAATGTCCCGCATTAGGCCGTCTAATTTGTCTTTTCTTGATGCATAATTTACTCAACCATGCCACTTAATTTGGCCCTCTTATGCCGCACAATTACAGTGGCCCTGATAATGATATATGAGTATCAGAATCTACAACAATGTTCAGTTTAATACCCTTTATTGTCACTTCACAACTAGTTTTTCCTAATCCCATCAACCCTCAAAACATCCTCTAGAAGGGTATCATTTTTATCTCCATCAAGATCTTCAGCCAGTTCCAGAGAATTCTCTACAATGCAATGCACTCGAGTATCTTTCCTGTTTTTGCACTCTTAAAGAAACGACCAACGCAAATGGCTCCAAGCAGAACATCTTTGATTGAAGGCAGGACATTTCACTAGCTCCTGTATTCCTCGATTCAGTTGATCCTTCTCAATTATTTCCTGTTATTTTTAACCCACTATACCTTTACTCTCAGTACCACTTAGAAATGCTTGGGTAAACCTTCCACTGAGTTCAGCTTGTCTAACAATAGCTACCACCTACTTTACCCCTGATGGGGAATTCACCCATAGTCTATCTTGTACATAAGGATTACTAAAATGCATAATGACTTTATCCCTGATAAATTTCTCGTGTAGATTTCCAAACCTACATGTAACTGGTTGTTTTTTTAAATGATGCAACATAGTCTGTTTCGATCCTTGTTTCCTGTGGAAGAAATTAAAGCAATCACTATACAGACAGTGGGAGAACAGGAATTGTTTATGTCCTCCATGCCATGGGTAAACACATCTCTCTGGCCTTCCTGTCAAGGTTTTCATCAATGCGATTGTAAACCTTCACACCTCCAGGTCCTAGACTATGAAGTAAAATCTTTTTCCTCCAAGGTAATATTTCATCTTCTTCAAAGGTGGAAACATAGTTGTCAAAAACTCTCTCCATTCTTCCATGTCATTACTGGATCTCCTTCTGTCTCCATCTGAAGATCCATGGAGATAATCAATCAATCGCAATTGTATCCGGCATGAAAGAAATGGACATTGTCACAATCATAAGGCGTAAAAAGCTTAGGCGCATGCGGGCATAAATAAGCGTTTTGCAGGGAAATGTTTCAAGTTAATTTAATAGTCTGCCAAAATGTGAAATGAATGTGACTATGTCCTTGTAACAAAGACACTACAGAGTCAAGAAAAGCCTTTATTAGGAACCCTGGTGTATGGCAATCCAGGCGCCTTCCTTCATCTACCGGGACCACTATACATTCTAGCGCCTGTCGCATGGAATCCCTGTGCAGCAATAACAAGCCACACTGCAGCATTGATGTTTCATTTCCGATGTAAAATGTTTTAAACTTGTCAATAACTTGGCTTTGTGAAGTAAAAAATAGCTACTGCATATATGTAAAACCAGAAGTGGTCCGTGTAATGTTGGCGGGCACTAGGCCCGCATAACTGATTAATGACCACACAGACACTGACTGTTACGTGGTAGAACTGGCCCTGAGCACGTGCGCTCGCCCCTTTTATTGACAGGGTCACCTGACTGGTGACGCCTGTGATGGGTGGGTGTAAAGTGTGGTTGAGGCACAGGGTTAAACACTAGAACGTGTCCAGCAGGACACTACAGTCCGGTGAGTCTTTTATCTGTTTATTTATTTGTTTTGTTGGGAGGTGACACATGAGAGGGCAGACTAACAGGAGACAGTGTCTGTGTCATGTTGTACTTCTCAGGGCCACTGAAATTATTCGAATGGCGATTTTCCAATAAGTATAGATATGCCACATAATCCATCACCTGCTGTATAATCTCCAGATTTTAACAAAAATGTGTGTTTCTAGCTCGGACTGGTAAAATGTTACTAGAAATGCAGTGAAATGTATTGCAGCGCAGTAGAAGGCCTTTTGCAAAGGTTGACTGGTCACCTTTCTGTTGCTTATTGCTATAATTGAGTGTTAAACTGGTACTAAGGAGGTGCAACCAATGCCCAGACAGTGCAAAAAGTACCAAATAATGAAGCAATACTGTCAGAAAATGTGCCACATTACGTCGCATAATTTGCTTTTTCTTGCTGCATAATTTACTCAACCTGCCGCATAATTTGGCCCTCCCCTGCCGCATAATTCCAGTGGCCCTGGTCATACTAGAACAGAGCATAGAAGAGTGGGAGATGAGCAGGGGCCCGGAGAGATGGCGATCCAGGATCAAAAAAGAGGAAGAGAATGAACAAGCAGAAACGCCATGCAGATGCACTGAAAAGACAACCGGAGTCTTCTAGCGCGGTGAAGGCGGTGGGTTTGCAGGGTGAACCCAGTGGAATGAATGGCGATGAGAACATTTGACATTGAGGTCTGTGGGAGGCAGGCGCGCAACACCCATTGGACTCAAAGGGCTTCACCCCACCCTCCCCCCGTCGTGTGTGGCAGCCCGGGATGAGACCCCCCCCCCCGAAATTTGGCTCTAGTTGCGCCTCTGGTGGGAGGCATTTAGCTTGTTTGGAGTGGTACATAGGAGGAGGGTGAATCTCTGAACACGAGAGCGAGTTGAGAGTATTCAAGAGAGTCCTGGGGGACTGGGAGGGAGAGCAGGCTGGGAAAGGTAGGGAGGGCAGGGCGGGCCTGTCAGATGCTTTTCTGGAGCCCACACCTGCATCTGGGGCCCTCTGGGATTCCGCAGCACGAGCCCCTAGTCCAAAATAAAACATTTTCAGGGGAAAGGAGCCCCAGCGTGTGCCAGGGGAAGGTCACGGTCATAAGTCGAGAGACGAGGGTAGAACAGGGCGGCAGCAGAGTCATCCAAGGCTGAGTCAGGGTAGGGCGCGGGGGTGTAAAATCTGAGCGGGAGGCAGTAGAGCAGTCCAAGCTGCCGGTAGACAGGGCCGCAACCAGTAATATTGCTTCGGGAGGGCTTCATTATCACGAGAGTCAGAGCTTACCGAAACCACGGACCATCTTATTAACAGTCCTCGCAAACAAAAGACAACTGTGCAGAATTAAGTCTCACATAGAAAGCTTTTCTTTCACACGAGGCGGATGGAAGCGCCTGAGTGACATGGCGGGAGCTCCACGCGTCGTTGATTGTGAAGGCGAGAGCTTGTGCAGGGGCTGACCTGGACGCCATTAACAGCAGCCCCTGAAAACGTTTCAACCCAGGCCCTCACTTCCACTGAGCGATCAAAAATAGCGACCTGACCCTATGCAGTCTTCGACTTTTTTTTTTTTTTTTAAACAATTTTTCTTTTTGTAAACTTAAGAGCGGCATTTTTCGCTTGTCCGGGAGTAGTTTTGAGTGAGGCTGACAAACTGATACTCTGTGTTCTGTATCCTACCTGTTCCCCATTTCTGACTCACTGTTACCTAGTGACAACATCAGAGGCTGCTCCTCAGAGTATCTATACATCAGAGTTGGGTGCCTGAGGATGTGTACTCGGCCTTCATTATGCGCTCCCGCAGCCAGGACGGGTTTCTTCTTTTCTGAAAGCCAATTCGAATCCGTGTTTCTTTCGCTGTGTGATGGTGCCCGGCCGTGACCCGTCCTACCTGTCTCTCTGTCCTAGCACCAAAGGCAATAGAAATGTACTTTACAGATAAATACATAAATAAAATAATATTAAAAAATCTTTTTTGCCTCTTTTCTCTCCATACTTCGGTGGCGTCCTATGTGCGGAAGCCCCAGAGTCCAAAATGAGGGTAATAGTGGCAAAAGCATTTGGAAGATAATGAGCTGCATGTGTGCTTCTTGTCTGGAGAACACATGTGGTCCAGGCCTAGTGTCACCACTGAGACACGGCCTCTAAAGAGAATACATGCAGAGAAAAGGAGACCCCCTTCTACTGGAGATGTCTGGTTTTATTTTCAGAGGCATCATGGCAGACTCGAAAACTGAGTGCAACACTGAGCCCTTCTTGAGGCAGGAGGCAATGAAACACCCATCCTTTCCCACCTGGAGGTCACCATCACTCACCAAAAGCAATTTGTGTGAGTCATCCCTGGGAGGAAGAAAGCATCAGTGGCACTATCTTGTCCCCATTGCCTGGAAATTTGATCTGGCAAAACCTGGTTTCACAATGCAGAGGGACGGCGGTCAAAGCCCAGGAGCTCACAGCCAGTTTGGACTAAGCTCATGCCCTATCTACAGACAGAAGTCCCATTCAAACATTTCACCCTGAGGTCAAGCTTCCCTCATTTTATGGGCATGGTGGCACTACTACAATGCATAGAGAAGTCAAGAACTCCTCCCTCCCTGTGCATGTTCTAGGGGACATGGTCTCAGCCCTAGCCAGATGCTGAGCGGGTTGCACCTTGAGTAGGGATTGGCTTTTATTTTTAGGGTGAGGTATGCTATATTGGAGTATGCACTGAAAGCCCGCCCACTCTCCGCCCAAAATGGTCATTGGCTTGGGATTGTCCTTCATAAATGCTGGCTTCTAATTCGTAAATAGTCTTGTTAGTCCCTCCTTGGTATCACCTTGTCTGCATTTATTACCTCCCATATAGACTGGACCTTTTACTTGGCTTGTTACATGGTCTGCATTATAAGTGGGTGAGCACTATTTTGTTTATTGACTAATAGGGACAATGGCAGCTGCTTTTTAGGTCTCGCCTGACCCAGCGCTTGCACTGGTCGGGCGAGACTTTAAGTAAGGGCTTCAAAAAATGCTACCGCCGGCCACAGCTTGCAGTGCATGTGCGCAGGCGCGAGCTTGAGCAGAGGCGCCATATGGCGTGATTACTGCTGCGCGCGCACCACTCGCGTGCTTCCCCCGCGATCACTTTCGCTTTGGCCCCGCGGCTAATTCTTGTGTTCTAGGGTACCGCGCTATATGTTTTAGCAGGGCGCCCTATTTTGTGAGGTTTTTTTAGGTCTCGCCTGAGACAGCGCTTTAGCGCTGCTCTGGCGAGACTTATAGTAAGCGAGTTTTGGAAGTGCAAACGAGTGCTTTCAGGCCTCCAAATACAGTGCATGTTCGCCGGGCGCGCGCACCATTTGGAGGCCTGAAAGCACTCGTTTGCTTTCACTTTCGCAGGCCGCACGGTGATCGCGATTGCGATCAGTTTCACACAGCGCGCGCACCATTTGGCAGCCTACGTGTACATTTCGCTGGCGCTTTGATGTTCTCAGTGAGCCGCGCGGCCACTGCGAACATCAAAGCGCCCGCGAAATGTACACGCCATTTGCCACCCCCTCCCTTATCCCACTTCCACTTATCTCCTTTCCGTGGAGCGAGTTGCATTTCTCTGCGCTTCAAATTACATCGAATATTGTTCTCAGTTTTCATCCTTGCCGTGGCGTGGGCATGGAGCGGGCGAATCCACAGCAACATCCGCTCCCTAGTTAAGTTTTCCGAGTACTTCCCTAATAAAGGCCTTCTTCGGGTTGACAAAGAACCGTCGGGTTCAAATCCTTTCTCGGTGTCAAATCCCTGACCTGCAAGAGGTGTCTGATTTTGGGTGATGCGTTTCCCTCTGGAACAAACGCATTCTAGTTTGACTGGAACAATTCCGGCAGCACTTTCTGCAACTAAAGAATTCTGCTAGAATATGGCTATAAATTCTATAATCCTTATTTAACATCGATGAAGGTCTGCACGCCATCCTGCCAGGTGCACCCACAGTGATTTTAGATACAGGGTCGATCAAGGCTTCACTAGTGGTGTTGGCATGGTGACATTCTGAACCGTAACTTCAGACACTGTCAGAAGTCTTAGGGCCAGTTGAGTGATATGTGCTTTAAAAAAAAACCTGTGTCAAGCAGTAATGATTCCCCATACTTCTCAGAGGTTCACCCAGTCTCTGACGTCAATGGGCCTTTCACAGTCCTTGAAACATTGCCAGGGCCTGTCTTTCAATTACACATGACCGTTTATAACCAACTCTGTGGAAAACATAGCAACAAAACATCCTATTTTCAAGGAGGACGGCCGCTTTGATGTGATCGCGATCGCGTTTTTTTTCTCCGCCCCTTTCAGCGGCTGCTGTTTCTGAAGCGAGTTGGGGAGTTCGCAGGCGTATCGACATACTCGATAAAGGATAAGGATTGCACGTGTCCCCCAGTTCCCTAAAGTGTGGATTATACGTTTATTTCCATTATAGCTGTAGAGCGAGAAGAGCGATTATTCCCTTTTAAGGTTCAGCCGTGATATACTGCAGACTCAGTCTTATAACAAAAAGAACATTCGGGAGATATTGAGTCTTTCACGTTATCATTTCTTTATTTAATTTAACAGGGAATTTGCGTTAAGTAACTGCGGCGAAAGTGTCAGTCAGTTGCTAGGATGGAAACCTGTCAGTCGCCCTGGAACCTCCAGAGGTGAATCACATGTGGCCCGTGCTACGTTCCCTTTGTTTTGCCCTCACTCACAGATGTTGACGATGTTGACTGTTTCTCCGTGCCAGAAACCGACACTCGAGCAAATAAAAGCTAGATACACTGAAAACAAGCACCGGCAAAGCCAATAGGTCGGGCGTTGTCCTCCAGCCTTTTGGCAATACTTATTTTTCCATGACTTTTGCAAAACTTTATTGTTTTGGATGCTGCCAGGCTTTTTGTCAATCTAAAACAACAAGCATCTGCAATGCAATAGGGCTCGCATTTATAGGAGTTTGAGCTATTGGCATTGTAAATGACAATGCTTTTTATTTAAGTTTGGTTTTTTTAACACATAAATAAAAGGCACTGTCATTTATAATGCCAATAGCTCAAACTCGTATAACTGCGAGACCTATTGCATTGCAAATGCTTGTTTAACTTTAATATGCAAGGGCGCCACGCTTCATGTTTTAGCACGGTGCCCTAATATGTGATTTAAAAAAAAAACTTTACTGTGAATGTGCGCCGCGCCTCATCTTTTAGCCCCGTGCCCTTTTGTGTGTGTTTTTTTTAATTTGTGTGGCCTGCCATTGCTAACTCCCTGCCGCCGCCAGTGCTGCCAGCCTGTCATCTAGCAGCTCCCTCAGCGATGGTAGTGGCTTCATCTTCGTGTACGAATCCAGACCTTTTTGCAGTGTGACACTGGACTCCCCCTGCCACATTCTGCCTGCCAACGGTACTGCCCTACATCAATATGGTCCACAGGGCCCCAGCGGCAAGGGCACCATGCTTCATGTTTTAGCACGGTGCCCTAATATGTGATTTAAAAAAATAAACTTTACTGTGAATGTGCGTCGCGCCTCATCTTTTCGCCCGGTGCCCTTTTGTGTGTATTTATTTATATTTGTGTGGCCTGCCATTGCTATCTCCCTGCCGCCACCAGTGCTGCCAGCCTGTCATCTAGCAGCTCCCTCAGCGATGGCAGTGGCTTCCCCTTTGTGCACGAATCCAGACCCTTTTGCAGCGTGACACTGGACTCCCCCCTGCCACATTCTGCCTGCCGACGGTACTGCCCTACATCTATATGGTCACAGGGCCCCAGCGCTTTGCCAAACCGCGCCTGCCCAAGATCAGTGTTTTAGAGCGCCGCATTTTATGTTTTAGCACAGTGCCGTATTTTTTTTTTTTTTTACTTTAATAGGCATGTTTTAGCTAGGCACCCTTTTTGTGTGTTTTTTTAAATTACCTTGGCCTGCTTAAGGTCAGTGTATCAGGAAGCTTGCACAACGAACCAGCACCTCCTCATCACTTCCCGTCGCCCAACAGCAACCCCCATTCCCAGCCTGCATGGAGGACTACACTGCCATGGGACAGCCCTACTGACTGCCTGCCTTACTGCCCTCGCACTGTTACCCTGTGGTGCAGCCACAGGACAATGGCTACATTCCCCACGTCTGACCCACAACCCATTGTTCCTGCCACGGAGGTCACCCACAGCCTTGTGCAGTTATGCAGTACAGGGACCCGAAGGCAAGTGGCATTGCAGAATAAAAACGGACGTTCTACAAGTAGGCTTTATTTAATTTATTTATTTGTTTGCACTTTTATATAGCGCAAACTTTACCCGAAGGTATCAGATCTCTTTACGTCAACACCAATTGCATTACAGACAGACACAAGGCTTGCATTAAAGAGAGCAGGCATGCACAGGGGTGAAAGAGGAGGGTGTCGGCATTTATTAAGTATGTGGTAAACCACAGTGCGTGTTTGATGAATTGAGTAAAACTTCAAAGCCTAAAGGTGGGACCCCAGGGTGTGCTTGTACTTGTGTTCCCTGATTCTACAGTGCACTACTTGAAGAACACGGGTGTAGCGCAGTTAAATCCCATTATGCAGGATTGACAGCGTCCTCAGAAATGTATTTATAAAGGGCTGCGTAGATGGTTGTAAAAAAGCTACCATATATTAGCAAGCATTTTCCAATTCAATAGGTTTCGCATTTGCAAGACTTTAAGCAATTGGCATTGTATATGACAATGACTCTCATTTATCAGTTTTGAAAAACAACACATAAATGAAAGGCATTGTCATTTACAATGCCAATTGCTCAAACTCTCGCAAATGCGAGACCTATTGCATTGCAAATGCTTATTTGCAGCACGCCCACACAGGACAATGGTGGCCGCTTTTCGTATGGAGCGCCATGCCACTTTAACTTTAAAAGTTGCTGCCCCCACAGCACTCACAGCACAATGGCAATCCTTTTTAAAACAAGCATTGGCATAGCCAATAAATCTCGCCTTTGGGGCCTTATAAGTGTTTAGCCAGAGCTATTGACTTTGCCTTTGTCTTCAAGCTGTGCTGTAGAGGAGTTGTGGCTGCTGTGCAGTATGCTGAAAAGTCATAATAAAAAAGTGTCAGAAGCATCTTTGTTACCTTATATATGACTAAGAAGGCATTATGTACAACTGAACTACCATATTAAAAAAAGTATTTACAATAAAACATTACCTCAGTTTTCTTTTGTTCTTGCAATGCCGGCACCTTGTTTCTGCCTATTCCAATTGTTGTTTGTTAAAGCTTTTTTTTGAGGGGGCATAAACAATCGGAGGGTGAAGGTTGGGAACTAGTACCAGTATTATAACACTAGCAGCGGCCAGACGCTAGGGTAGAATCAACAGATGCCAGATTCTGAGAGAAGGCTAAGGTGGTGCTGAGTGATGATGAGGTGGTAGTGGTGGTGGTGGTGGTGACTGGTGCGCAGACGATGCTGAGGTGATGCTGAATGATACTCAGGTCTTGCTGAGTGATGATGATGTGGTGTTGTACTAGTGCAAAGGCGATGCTGAGTTATACTGATGTGGTGCTGAGTGATGCTGTGGTGGTGCTGAGTGATATTGTGGGTAAAAAACAGGGGAATGATTCGATTAAGGAGTTGCAGAGGTGGGAATCCTAGTAAATACACAAACAACAGTTACCTCTGACACCATGAATCAACTTTTCGTTGTACCTCAGTTAGCTTTTTTAATTAGCCCTGGATTGTAATCATATACATATTGCATTATACACTAAGTTATCAAAACAGAGATTCCTATCACGAAGCAAGCTAGAACTGAGCTCTTTCGTGTTACTTTTATGCATCAATCAAGTGAACATTATAAACACAGGTGTATACAGCATTAACAGGACATACAAATGTATAAATTGTAGACACGAAACATATTGTGCAAAAAAAGTATATATAGCAGACAAATTACAACAATTACACAAACAGAGTAGTCCTACGATTTTTCAAAATTATAAGAGTACAGGGACTTTTGTGTCGTTTGTCCTCAATGTACAATAATCTATTTGCCTCAGAGGGGTCAAACCAATTTTTAGAACTCGATTAAGGAACCCTACAAATTGGGCTCTATTGTGTCCATATTATAGGATCCAACGTGTGATCGGTTCTAAGTAGAGCCTCTCAATAATTGGAACCAACGCGTTTCGACCTTCTATGGGGCACGTTTTCGTACAAAGGTCTTCATCAGGGTGTGGCTTTTTCAAATAGGACTTGTAATGCCGTATTTACATTCGCATACTGCGAGGAGATATAGTCTCTCAATGTGGCTGGAAAAGGACTTTTGTAGGCGTTCTGTAGGCTGTGTTGGCTTAGGTCTTTATATCTTTGTCTGCTTGGCGATAAACCTGGACAGTCCGTGCTTCCAAAGTGCACCAGACTTACGCGAGGCTTCCTTCTTTTTCAGCGTTTCTCCAAGTTGCCATGGAGTCCGTACTGCATCGGAATGACTTCAATCTGCTCGATAGGTCAAACCGCTACCTTCTTTTTGACTTTGCCTGTCAAGTATGTTGCATCTGACTCTTTTCCGCCCATTAGGAACTCCTTTATATTGTTGTGGCACTGAGTGATGCTGTGGTGGCGCTGAGTGATACTGTGGTGGCGTTGAGTGACGCTGTGGTGGCGCTGAGGGATGCTGTGGTGGTGCTGAGTGATGCTGTGGTGACGCTGAGTGATGCTGTGGTGGCGCTGAGTGATGCTGTGGTGGCGCTGAGTGATGCTGTGGTGGTGCTGAGTGATGCTTTGGTGGTGCTGAGTGATGCTCTGGTGGTGCGAGTGATATTGTTGTGGCACTGAGTGATGCTGTGGTGGTGCTAAGTGATGCTGTGGTGGTGCAGAGTGATGCTGTGGTGGTGCTGAGTGATATTGTTGTGGTGCTGAGTGATGCTGTGGTGGCCCTGAATGATGCTGTGGTGGTGCTGAGTGATGCTGTGGTGGCCTTGAGTGATGTTGTGGTGGCCCTGAGTGATGTTGTGGTGGCCCTGAGTGATGCTGTGGTGGCGTTGAGTGATGCTGTGGTGGTGCTGAGTGATGCTGTGGTAGCGCTGAGTGATGCTGTGGTGGCGCTGAGTGATGCTGTGGTGGCGCTGAGTGATATTGTTGTGGCCCTAAGTGATGCTGTGGTAGCCCTGAGTGATGCTGTGGTGGCGCTGAGTGATGCTGTGGTGGTGCTGAGTGATGCTGTGGTGGCCCTGAGTGATGCTGTGGTGGCGCTGAGTGATGCTGTGGTGACGCTGAGTGATGCTGTGGTGGCGCTGAGTGATGCTGTGGTTGCGCTGAGTGATGCTGTTGTGGTGCTGAGGGATGCCGTGGTGGCCCTGAGTGATGCTGTGGTGGCACTGAGTGATGCTGTGGTGGCGCCGAGTGCTGCTATTGTGGCGCTGAGTGATATTGTTGTGGTGCTGAGTGATGCTGTGGTGACTCTGCGTGATGCTGTGGTGGCGCTGAGTGATGCTGTGGTGACGCTGAGTGATGCTGTTGTGGCGCTGAGTGATATTGTTGTGGCGCCGAGTGATGCTGTGGTGGTCCTGAGAGATGCTCTGGTGGCGCTGAGTGATGCTGTGGTGGTGCTGAGTGATGCTGTGGTGACCCTGAGTGATGCTGTGGTGGCGCTGAGTGATATTGTGTGGTGCTGAGTGATGCTATGGTGGCCCTGAGTGATGCTGTGGTGGTGCTGAGTGATGCTGTTGTGGTGCTGAGTGATTCTGTGGTGGCCCTGAGTGATGCTGTGGTGGCCCTGAGTGATGCTGTGGTGACGCTGAGTGATGCTGTGGTGGCGCTGAGTGATGCTGTGGTGGTGCTGAGTGATGCTGTGGTGGCCCTGAGTGATGCTGTGGTGGCGCTGAGTGATGCTGTGGTGACGCTGAGTGATGCTGTGGTGGTGCTGAGTGATGCTGTGGTTGCGCTGAGTGATGCTGTTGTGGTGCTGAGGGATGCCGTGGTGGCCCTGAGTGATGCTGTGGTGGCGCTGAGTGATGCTGTGGTGGCGCCGAGTGATGCTATTGTGGCGCTGAGTGATATTGTTGTGGTGCTGAGTGATGCTGTGGTGACTCTGCATGATGCTGTGGTGGCGCTGAGTGATGCTGTGGTGACGCTGAGTGATGCTGTTGTGGCGCTGAGTGATATTGTTGTGGCGCCGAATGATGCTGTGGTGGTCCTGAGAGATGCTCTGGTGGCGCTGAGTGATGCTGTGGTGGTGCTGAGTGATGCTGTGGTGACCCTGAGTGATGCTGTGGTGGCGCTGAGTGATATTGTGTGGTGCTGAGTGATGCTATGGTGGCCCTGAGTGATGCTGTGGTGGTGCTGAGAGATGCTGTTGTGGTGCTGAGTGATTCTGTGGTGGCGCTGAGTGATGCTGTCGTGGCCCTGAGTGATGCTGTTGTGGGGCTGAGTGATGCTGTGGTGGCGCTGAGTGATGCTGTGGTGGCGCTGAGTGATGCTGTGGTGGACCTGAGTGATGCTGTGGTGGTGCTGAGTGATGCTGTGGTGGTGCTGAGTGATGCTGTGGTGGCGCTGAGTGATGCTGTGGTGGTGTTAAGTGATGCTGTGGTGGTGCTGAGTGATAGCTTTTACCACTAAATATTACAATCCAGACGCTCCAACTTGGAGCTGATCCTGATCCTATTACCCACCCTAAACTCTGGCGCAGCGGTGAAATTGTGAACAAAATTGTGCTGATAATTGACACTATTAAATGGAGTTTCATCACAGGGCTTAAACACTGAAGGATGAAACGCTGACACAGCCAACAAAATCTGCCGACACTGTTGTTATCAATTTGTACATAGTGCCACGAGGCCAGTCAATTACATCCTGGCAGCCGCACTGAAATTATAAACAATGTTTGCATCACAGGACTTAAATACTGAAAGATGAAACGCTGACACGCCCAACAAAACCTGCAGAGACTGTTTTAATATTTTTTTTTTATCCTCATTTGCCTCTAAATACACCATTGCATTTGCACCTGTGAATGGAGTACCATGCCCTTTTGTGCTGGAAGCAGGGAAAGAGAAGAAAGAGAGACAATGGCTTCGACCTTTACTGCCCTCGTTTATTTGAAGCTCAGTCTTCCTTACAAAAAATCCCTTGCTATCCCTCCACTCCTTACCTCCCTAGACAAACAAGAGGTGGGGGAAAAAGGAGACCAGATAGCCAGACGAGGCAGAGAAGGCATAATCATTGAACTTCATTATTTTGTTGCTCACACCAATCCACTAGGGAAGACCAAAAATCATGCTTTTTAAAAACATTCATATCCAAACTGGCAACATATTTAACAGAGCGTAGCCAATCATCGAATCTGGGAGGGGACACAGCTATCCACTGTTTTCAGATTTCTCTACACGCCAACAGCATAGAATAACAAGCATTGGCATAGCCAATAGGTCTCGCATTTACGCGAGTTTGAGCTATTGACATTGCAAATAACAATGCCTTTTATTTTTGTTTTCGGTTTTAAAACATAAATAAAAGGCATTGTCATTTACAATGCCAATAGCTTAAACTCGCGTAAATGCGAGACCCACTGCATTGCAAATGCTTGTTAAGAAGAGTGGACCTGCAGAGAGGGCTTGCGCTCAGTGAATAACTTAGAGTGAATGAACTATTGACTAGGGTACATGGATGCTACCAAACGCTACTTCAGAGCGAAAGGATCTATTTTCACAAAGAATAACGTAATTATGAAGTATGGTCTTCCAGATGTATTTGATGTTGTTGCCCATCTCAAAAATCTTTTTATCCAATACATTTCAATAGGACATTACTAAATCATTGCACAATACAGTGAGGCCAGCTACCACCTGGAAATAGGAAAATTTATTGTAGTGATTCAGAGGAAATGCAGCATTTCTTCCACCATCTCACTTACTTGAGTTTTATAATGTATCAATCAATCAATCAGTTAATTTGCATAGCGCACTACTTACCCGTAAGGGTTTCAAGGCGCTGGGGTGGGGGGAGGGGTGCTGCTGCTACTGGTCGAAAAGCCAGGTCTTGAGCTGTCTCCTGAAGGTCAGCAGGTCTTCGTTTTGTCGTAGGTAGAGCGGGAGGGTGTTCCAGGTCTTGGCAGCGCGGTGGGAGAAGGACCTGCTTCCGGAAGTGGTTCTACAGATGCGCGGGACCGTGGCCAGGGTGTGGTCAGCGGTGCAGAGTTTCCTGTTGGGTACGTAGAAGGAGAGTCGACTGTTGAGATAGGCTGGGCCGGTTTTGTGGAGTGCCTTGTGTGCGTGGATCAGGAGCTTGAAGGAGATTCTTCTGTCGACGGGGAGCCAGTGCAGGTTCCTCAGGTGGGGGGGATGTGGTCGCGGCGCGGGACGTCGAGGATCAGGCGTGCAGAGGCGTTCTGGATTCTTTGTAGTCTGTTGATGAGCTTGGATGAGGCTCCGGCGTAGAGGGCGTTTCCGTAGTCGAGTCTGCTGCTGACTAGGGCCTGGGTAATGCAGACCTGTAAATCGGTCTGATAACAGAAAATAGGTGCATGCATTGTGCACCAAGCATGTCCCGCTGTTTGTTTGCGAGGCTGAATACCAGAAGAATGTTGGACAAATTGCAGTACTGATGGAAGCCAACGCTGCGGGGGATTGAATATTGCTTTGAGAAATCTTTCAGAATCATTGTTTTTCATTAGTCAAGAAAGGTCCCAGCTTTGGTTGCAGAAAGGTTTGGTAAATGCTCCAGAATACATGTAGAAGAAGGGAAGGGGTGTAGGAGCAACGGGGAGAGATGGGGTGACGGAAATGCAGAGACAGCAGAGAAGTGACAGGAGAAAGAGAGACAGAGAGAGAGGCAGAGGAGGCTCTAAGAGCAATCACAAAAGAGAACTGCAAGGGGTGACAGTCACCCTCCTTGGGGTGAAAATTATTGCTCAAGGTGGGAGAATAGAAACAATATAGAGTGGGGAGGTGTGATAAGAAGAAGAGGGAAAGGGAAGGAAGGCATAAGACGGAACATAAGAAGAAAGAAAAAGGGGATCGGAGAGAAGAGTGAACAAAGGGAGAAGAGCAAAATAGTAAGTGGAAGATAGAAGAAAAACGAGGATAAGAGGGCGAATTGAAAAAGAGAACACATGAGTAGAGGTAACAAGCATGGGCCGCGCGGCAGTGAAAGTGACGCTGCGCGGCCGTAAAAGCGAAAGTCATCGCGATCTCTCTGAAAGCGAAAGTGATCGCGATCACGCGCTAAAGCAGCGGGGGAGGGGCATGGTGCTGAAGGCTGGCGCAGGAAAGGCAGATGGCTGGGCGAGAAGGGACGGGGGAATGCGGGGAGCAGCTGTGCGCGTGCACGCCATCGTGCACTGAAGCTTGTAGCCAGCACAAAAATGTGGGTAGCACTTTCAAAACCCACCTACTGAATGTCTCGCCAGACCATGCGCTGGGTCAGGCGAGACCTAAAAAAGGAGCCTTGCCTGATTATTTGTAATTTTTGCAAGGGAATCCGCACATCCAAAGATAACAAGCAAAACGCTTACCTTAATGTCAATCTTCAGCATAATAGACAGGGCCCTACTCACATCATTCCAGAATGACTGAATCTCTGGACATTCCACAAACATGTGTACTTCGCCCTCCTTCAAACTGCCGCACTTAGGGCAAGCTACATCCCCTCCTCTTCCAAACTTTGACAACCTCTGAGGAGTCCAATAGGCTCTGTGGATGGAGAACAGATGGTTTCTTCTTAAGTGTGCGGGTTTAACTATTTTAAACAACATAGATACTTGCCACTTGTTTTCCAACGAAGACTTCCCCACAGTTCCGTTGGCAATGTGAAAGCACCGTCCTCCAACTCCACCATCAACCAGTAGATTGTTGCAAGCTCCTTAAGTACTGCATCGTGCAAAAGTCTTTCTTTGAGTTCGTTTGGTTTTTCTATAATCGTACCTGGGTCTTGGAACCAACTCTGCATTTGCAGATATTTAAACCTAGACACTTGGTGATCCAAAATATGAATACATGTTTCCCAGGTTATTAGGTGACCGTCTTGCATAATATAGTTCCATCTTGTTAAACCTGCCTCTTTCAATGGTCGAGCCAATAAATCTTTTGTCCACTCCGGTGAGCCTTGTGAGTCCCAAATAGGAGCCATTAGGCTGAAGTATGGTATTTTTAATACTTTTTTGACCCTATACCATGTCTCTGCCAGGCCCCTCAAGATCTTTAACCTCACTTTTTTGAAGTACTTAGGGTCTGCATATTTGAACATTAAGCCAGAACTACCTCCTGACTCTTGCCTCGACATTACTCCCAGTATTCTCCCAATGTCAGATAGTGTAGGTGTATTCAACAACATTCTCCCTTTTTTTAATAAAAAAGCCCATTAATAAAATAGCAAGTCTGGTAATGCTAGACCCCCCTTCTCCACCCTCCTTCTCAGTTTCTTCGAGGCTATTCTGGGTCCTTTGCTTGACCAAATGAAGCTGCTGATTTGGCCTTGCAGTTTTTTAAGCCAATCTCTTTCAAAAGGAAGGGGAATCGTATCAAACAAGAAAGTTAACTTTGGGAGGATCATCATTTTTACTACGTTTACCCGACCCAATAAGGTGAGCTGAAGATGCGTTCAAATTTTTAGGAGCCCACTAAACTCTTTTTTGACCTTCTGAAAGTTGACTTTGGTTAATTTAGTAATATCCTGTGGAATCATGACTCCCATTACATCCCCACTAGCTACTTCCCCTACTTCCAGATTGCAGGACATGACCTCGGTCTTACTCCTATTTATTTCATATCCCGATATTTTTCCAAAATCTGCTGTCATTGTTGTAATACGACTAAATGTGTTTTGTAGGTTGGCTGTATAAATGAGGATATCGTCTGCAAAGAGACCTAATTTCTTACTCCAGCCATCATATTGGAAAGATGTAATCCCTGGATCCTCCCTGATTTTCCTGGCTAGGGGCTCTATATATAAATTGAATAGGAGCGGCGATTGGGGACATTCCTGTCTCGTCCCCCTACTGATAGAAACAGGATCTGTCATAGAGCCATTAATCAGGACTCTAGCTTTTGGTACCTTATAGATGCCTGCTAGTGCTCTGCAGAAATTTCGGCCCAGGTTTAAAGACTCTGCCACTACCTGCAAGTAAACTCAGTTAACCCGGCCAAAAGCTTTAGTGGCATCTAAAGCTATAACCGCAAGTGGGAGCTCATAAGCGGACACCAGGTCTATCGAGCCTATCAATGAATAAGACAACTCTTTTAGAGACCTACCGCGTATAAACCCTTTTTGATCTATATGAACCAACTCCGCCATAGGCCCATTTAGCCTATCGGCCAATGTCTTTGCGAAGATCTTATAATCGCAATTTAGCAATGATATTGGCCGATATGAGTCACAATTTTTTGGGCACTTGTCTGGCTTTAAAATTAGGGAGATGTTAGCATCGTTCCATGAGGCCGGCATTTCACCCCATCTATATAGTGATCATTACATTTTTTTTACAAAAAGAGGATTTAGAACACTTGCCAATGCTTTGTAGACCTCATGGGGCAGGCCATTGGGACCAGGAACCTTACCCCTCTTACCCTGTCTTAATGCGAGATCTACTTCCTTCTCTCCAATCTCCCCATTCAGCTGTCAGCTCCTGTCTGTTGTAAGAGGGTTATTAGAGCCTTGCCCCAGCCATGCTTCCACCTCATCTTGGGTAGGTTTTAGATCTTCTTGATATACTCTGCTATAATAGCTGTGGAAAGCATGCTCGATATCCTTATTATCACTCATTAAGACTCCTGTGTGTTCACATTTGACCTGGTCTATCCTGTTTCTCACCTGCTCTCTTTTCACCTTCCAGGCCAACAGCTTGCTACAACCCTCACTATATTCGAAATGGGCCAGTCAACTAACCTCTCATTTTTTCCGAACCCTTTCCTTTAGAATTACTGCCAAGTTAGATTTTGCATCCAGCACTTCCTGTAGCAGTCTTGCCCGGGCTTCATCGTCTATCCTAGGGTCGATCAGATCTTTTTCTAAAGAGCGAACCTGCTCGTCGACTGTTGACACCTCTTTATAATAACTTCGACTTTTTTCTGCAGCCATTGCCCCTAATCTTCCCCTTAGAAAGGCTTTATAAGCATCCCAAGTTATTCCAGACGCTGCCGAGCCCCAATTAAAATGAAAAAACTCTTCTGTCCCTCTGCTCAGTGTTTCTATAACTCCTTCTTCCTGCAGGATTGTGCGATCGAGGGTCCATCTAGATTGAGTGGCCCCTTCATATATTTTCATGTGCAAAATCACTGCCAAGTGATCCGACATATGAACTCCCACATGGTCAACCTTCTGAATCCAATCTGCCAAATTACTGTCAATGAGGAAGTAATCTATCCTCGACTGATGTCTATATTTTTTATTGTAGAATGTAAAGCCTTTTCTTGGCCCTGCTTTCTGTCTCCATATGTCACAGAGCCCCAGCTGGGCCATTATTTGCTCAATAAACATTGACATTTTTGGATTTACCTGAGCTCTGCTATGTGAGGTTCTATCTAAGGTATGGTCTAGGACAGCGTTGAAATCTCCCGCCATGATAATCGGATCGGAAAAATTTACTATTTCCGCCAGCAAATCACCTAAGGGAGAGACATCATCTTGATTTGGGCCATAATATCCCACTAGGGTAAAACCATGAACCAAAATCTTCGCATTGACAACTAACCACCTTCCGGCTTTATGAGAGGCCTGGGCCCCCAAACTGGTTTGTGCCCCTCTCTTCACTTTAATCGCCACCCCTTTTGTAACAGCCGATTGAAATGTGCAGACTACTTGAGAGATCCATTTTTGGGCCTTGAAGAGTTATAGACCCTCCTTTTCTGACAAGTGAGTCTCCTGCACAATAATAATCTGGGCTCAACAGTCTTTCAGATATTGTAATATTTGTTCCCGTCTTCCTCGTACCCTAAGGCCGTTAACATTCCACGAGAGGATTTTTATTATATTCTCTCTCTTCTCACCCATCTTTCCCAAAGGCTGAAAACAAGCACCAAATCAGCATTGAGAAAACTTTAGAGGCTATAGAGGATCTTTTTTTGTCTTTTCTCCCACTGCTCCCCACCCGGTGCTCCCCCAATTACCCCCCTCCCCTGGAAAACCCTCCCCTAACTCTTCATGGCCCAAAGCCATGTGGGTGTCCCCCCCAGAACGAACGTGTAAAAATAAGTGTAGAGTTGTGCATGAGTGAGTATGCCGTTAACATTTTGTTGGATTTATTTCCTTAGGTTTGGAATGATTTTCCCTGCCCAATCATTAATAGAGTGGTGATATTTAGCACTCCTTTCAGTGGCTATCGCACTCCCCGTAACGAGAGACCTAGCCCCCGGATTGTAGGCTTTTGATAAAACCGTCCAGCTTGTCCACAGAATGGAAGATGTGCATCTTGTTATTTAACATTACCTTCAAGAATGCTGGAAATCTCAACTGTACTGAGGCACCCAAGCTCTTCAGTGTGTCTATCCTTTGCCCCATCTCCCATTGCCTGTTAGAGGTGGTAGCTGAAACGTCTGATCTAATCTTATATCTGACACCATCCACCTCAATTGATTTAATCCCCAGGGCTTTTGACAGTATTTTCTCTCTCAGTGAGTATGTTAGAAAATGTAATAACATTTTTCTGGGCTTAGACCTATTGGTGTTAAGCCTGAAGGGGTCTCTATGGACACGCTGTATATCTGTTGCTATCTCCTCTTCTTACTCCTCCATCTGTAGCTTGTTCTTTATCAGTTTAACTACATATGCTTTAATATTATCACCTTCTCTACCTTCCGGCACCTTCAGGATTTTAAAATGATTTCGTCTTTGGAAATTCTCCAATCTCTCTACTCTATCTAGGTTCTCTCTTTCAGCGGTTTTTAATTAGTCTATTTCAGCGCAATTTGCCTGAACCGTTTCCCGGAGCTCTTTAACCTCCCCCTCCAGCGTTGTTCTTCTACTGCTGAGGTCATTAATCTTCCTCTCCATCACTTCACAGGCCTTATTTATCTCCAACTGATTTGACTCTGATATTTCAAATCTATTTTAAATTTCTGCCGATAGCGCTGCTAAAAGAGCTCCGACAGGTGGATCTTCCTTCTCTGGATGTTTAAAACTTCGTTCAGGGTCTTCCGGATTAGGACCTAGGCTTTTTAAATTTTTTAAAGTTTGCTGTTTGCCTGTGTCAGGGTCAGAATCAAGGGTTATTGCATTTAGAATGTGATATTTATTCAGAGTCATCTCTTCCCCCAGTCCATTTCTCCTAGTCCATCTGGGCGGCTTTCTGAGTGTGCTGACTGTCCCACAATGTCTTTCTCCTGGCAACTATTTATGCCTGCCATCGTGCTTCCACTCAGAATTAATGTTTTAGGTAGGACTTTGAAATAAGTTTTAAGGGATGGGGTAATTTTTACTTTAAGCTCTTGTGTCCGTTTCTTTATGAAGTCTTTTTATACTTTGTCTTGGGTTCAGAGGGTATCGGTTTCTTAACTGTAACGTATGAGGATTCAGAACCCTTACACCCCTCTCCCAGTCTTTCTCTACCTTCTCCCCCTCCTTCCCCTTCTCCCCCTACTCTTCTTTCACAAAAAACTCCCCGGGGTATAACTGTTCATGCACCTGCCAGTTATCCCTCTTTTCGAGGCTCTGGAGCGCGTACCTAGAAGCCCCTTCCACAGGCGCACTCCCACTCACCACCTTTCTCCTACCTTTATTAGAAGCAGTGCCGATGTAATCCACCTGAACAGGCGCCCGTTTCTCACTCCTCTCACAGAAGACCTGTCTCTGCCTGCAATCTAATGACAAGCATTGGCATAGCCAATAGGTCTCGCCTCTGGGACCTTATAAGTGTTTAGCCATGCAATAGTTGCATAACTAAACACTTATAAGGTCCCAAAAGCGAAACCTATTGGCTATGCAAACCGGCCGCGAAAGTGAAAGTGATCGCGATCACAATCAAAGCGGCCGCGAAAGTGAAAGTAATCGCGGTAAAGCGCGGCGCGCGTGCCCGCGCACATGCACTGTAGCTCTAGGCTGGCCTGGTAGCACTTTTTGGAGCCCTCTCAATAAGTCTCGCCAGACCAGCGCATGCGCTGGGTCAGGCGAGACCTAAAAAACCGCTCTCGGCTGACTGATCCCTTTGGGAGAAGTTCTTGGTGGCTGCCTCGGTACTGAAGCCTCCTCGACCTCCTACCCCCTGGAAGGGAATCTTTGCCGCAGCGCCTCTTCCCCTGCGCAGCTCCAGAGCCGCTCTGCCCCACACCCGCTCCATCGGGGTATTGCCGGATGACCGATTCAGCTCGCATCGAGCTGCCTCTCACCACATCACTCACCACGCCACGGAAGAAACAGCCAAATACAGTTACGGCAGTGTTTTTAGAATGCGAACCGCATATTTCTGTTGATTCAGAAGAAAATTAGGCTCTTTCAGTCGATTTCAGTCGATTTCCATATTCAAAAACCACGGACGTTCTAAGGGCTCTCCAGCGACCGCTGCTCGCTGGCCGCCATGTTTTCCTCTCAACCTGCAGAGACTGTTGTTATCAATTTGTACATAGTGCCGCAAGGCCAGTCACTAGCTAGGGTACACTGGGGAATGGTACTTTTACATTACAGAGACTGCGGTGGGCATGTTAACCGTTGAGTTAATTTTTTATATGCGCTTGCAATGCATCACAAAATATAGCAAACACCTTATAACAAAACCCGCTAGAACCCCAAAATGTAGCTCCTAGCAGTAAATATTACATTTGGGGATGCCCTGATTTGCAGCCCATCCTCTTCCTGTTAGCGACCCTACACCCTGCCAGGCGCCTAAGCGCCGGCTCCACGGAAAGCGTATTAATATGCTAAACAAACAGTGGGGCATAGTACTTTCAAATAACACAAACTACGGTGGGCAAATTAACCCTGTGAGCTATCTTTCCTGGTGTGCTTGCAATGCGTCACGGAAGGTAGCAAAGACTTCAAAAGGAAAGCTGCAACAATTACGAACTGTAGCTTTTACCACTAAATATTACAATCCAGACGCTCCAGCTTGGAGCTGATCCTATTACAAACCCTAAACCCTGGCAGCCTCGCTAAAACTGTGTACAAAATTGTGCTGAAAATGTATACTATTAAATTATTTTACGGAGTTTATTTCACTGGTAACGTTTGCATCACAGGACTACAACACTGAAGGTTTAAACGCTGATATGCCCAACAAAACCTGCCGACACTGTTGTTATCAATATTTACATAGTGCCATGAGGCCAGTCAATTACATCCTGGCAGCCGCGCTGAAATTATAAACAACGTTTGCATCACGGGACTGAAACACTGAAGGAGTAGCAGCTTGTACCTGTATGTGGTGATACTTTATATTTAAGCGGCTCGCGGAGACAGTGCATGTGCATCATATTACACTTTCCATCTCATGCAACAAAATCCCACACTCAGCATGTGCACGAGACTCCTTCTGAGGCTGCAAACAGTACCTGCCTGTGTGAGGTACATGGAATTCGGCCTGGATGTAGACAGTGCTTGAAATGGAAAAAATAAAAACAAGCACGCGAGTGGTGCACGCGCGCGCCACAGCAAGACATCTGTTTTGCATTATCGCGCACGCATCTGTGCACGATAATGGAAAACAGATGTGGCCCGTGCAGGTAACCGCAAGCAATAGGCCGTGGGCGGAGCAAAGGCGGGACATGTACCCGCCTTTGCCGAATTGCATGCTGTCTTTCTTAGAAAGACGCACGCAAAGCCCAATAGCCTATGAAAACCAAAAACACACGCACGAGCGTGTGGTGAGCTTTCTGAAGCCCCTTACAAGACGTCTCGCCAGAGCAGCACATGTGCGCTGCTTCAGGCTCGACCTAAAAAATTACTTTTTAGAACGCGGCGTCCGCTTCAGGAACACTGTTAGTTCTTTCACCTTTTTTTTTTAATAAACTTGCATGCTGAGTGCGGCTCCCTCTTTAGGGAACCACGCTTAGTTTTTGTTTTTAACTATAATGTGGAGCGCGGCGCCCACTTCAGGGACACCGCTCTCTGTTTCATTTTTTTAAAAAACTTTAAAGGTGGGGACGGCGCATGCTTCAGGGACACTGCGTTCTGCAATACAATTGGTTTTGCTTTTGCCAAAGTTTGACCTATTGTTATTGTAAATGACAATGCCTTTTAATATTATAAAAGGCATTGGCATTTGCAATGCCAATAGCTCAAAATCTCTTGGGAGACCTATTGCACTGTAAATGCTTGTTGCTTCTAGATGCTTAGTTTCTCCCAGACAATGCCTGGCATGCTTCTGACTACTCTTCCTCTCCAGTGGTGCAGCCCCACTCCCACTTGGTGCAGGAGCCCATGACAAGGGGAGACTGCCAGTTGGGTGAGTGACGGGCCATAGTGCAAAACGAAGAGGAAGCCAACTTCATCAAAGTCTCCAGCACTGCCTGATAATTCACCCACCTACCGAAGGAACAGAGAGAAGCACAGACACAGTAGAGTCCCGTTATCCACTGAGACAAATTTACATCTCCTTGCCTGTAAAGATGGTCCCCACCGGGCTCTGTCACCTGTCCTACTCAGCTTCCAGAGAGTCATGTGTTCTTGGTCCCACACCACTTTTTCTCTATATTCTGGAGAGTAAAAACAGCACTCTGGGTCCTCTTCCCCATACTTCAGGACATGAACTCTCTGGTATCACTTGGTGCCAGTGGTCCACCTTCCCAGACTCCAACAGTACATGGGCACCTTCTGGATGTCTGGCAGGTTTGCTCCCTTGGATGACATCTCAGATAACGCAGACCAAAAAGAGCATCCAAAGAATAAGCTTACCCAAAGGTATGAGCTCTGACAGATCCAAGTACTAGCTTTAACACCTCATCATCCCTCCTGGTATTCGATCATTTTTCGGACACCCAAAGCATCAAACTGAAGGCCAGGGCCTTGGCACCAGCTCCATCAGGTGTGGGCTCTCTTCTGATCCTCTGCCTTCAGCACTGGTTCTGGTCTGACAAGCCAGGTTCCTGCCCTTCCAGAGCTGGAGACCACAGAGTGCGCCCTTCCAGAGTCAACACTGCATGCCCTTCCAGCGTCTAGTCATATGCTGTCGCTTACCCTCCTCAAACTATAGCAAGTCCTTCTAATCTCTCATTGGACCCTGCTGCGACAGCCACCCCACCTAATGCACAAGGTCCTTTGTTACCTGATTTGAATAAGTAGCTTTCTTGATCTCCATCACATCGCCAAGGTGCATTTGTGAGCTCCATTCCTTATGCCTCCCTGACCCATATCCTACATTTCAGTGGACAAGTATCTACTTAGGATGCACCTGTTGTATGCCTCCATAATGTTAACTTGATTTCAACTCAATGAGAAGATTTGTCTCCCAGTTTTCCTCCTATACTCTTAGAGGTCCTGGGCTGGGGAGATTTTATGCAATATTGATGTTAGGCGTGCACTTTGTAAACGGACAAAATCTGGACCTGCGTTCTTGGAACCAAATATGTGTCACTCGTGGTGGTACAGAAACAGGCACACCTGTGCCCAAGACCACAACTGATTGGGATAACTGCTGCATCTCCCGTTGCTACTCATTGCAGATAATGTCCCTTCTGGTGAATGTCTAGGCATATTCCGTTACAGCCAATGTGGTTTCAGCTGCATTCTCCAGGTGTGCTCATGTGGGAGAGATAAGAAGGATAGCAACGTGGGCCACCACACACACAGGTTCTAAGCACTATGTTCACGATGGTTCATCACAAAGAGATGTGCGATGTGACTTGGCCTGCTTGATGCTGCCTTTCTCCTAATCCCTTTCCTTTGTCATGATGCTCAAAAGTTGGGAATTGGAGAGACCAGAATATAGTAGTTAGATAAACTTAAATCAGTTAATCTACAATGTGGAGTTTCCCTTTTTCCTACACTCTCTTGCCGGCTCCTCCCACAACGATCAGAGTTGGCCTGGACACCAGCACTACTCCATTCTTCCCCTCTCTCGCGCTTTCCATCTCTGCTTATCTCTTCTCTGTCTCTCCTCCCTCTCTCTTTGATCACTCTCAGTTTCCTCCCCCCCTTTCTCTCTTTCTCTTTCCTTCCACTGACTTTCCCTCATCTTTACTTCCATTTCCCTGCTCTCTCTCTCTTTCCTACTCTCTCTCTTGCTTTCCTCCTCTCTCTATTTCTCTCTCTTTATGCTCTCACTGTGCATGCTGCAATAAACCCGGGAAGATGGCCGAGCAACAGATGCTCCTGCCTTTAGCCTCCAATCACCAACCTTCCACTAGTTCAAATTCCCGGGGCATTGGCCAGTCTGAACCTGACACCGATAGGGTCTGTTTTTAGGTCTCGCCTGAACCAGCACATGCGCTGCCCTGCAAGACATTTAGTAAGCGGCTTTTGAAAGTAGGTCTCGCCTGAGCCTGCACATGCGCTGTCCTGCAAGACATTTAGTAAGCGGCTTTTGAAAGTGCCACCACAGGCTTTTGGTGGCCTCAAGCTTGCGTGCATGCGAGCGTGCATGCGCGCAGCCGCCATCTGTCTTTTCATCTGTCACACAACTCCTGCTTCTCCCCCACCACATATCGCTTCTAGCGGCTGCTCGCGCGCACAGCCAATGCTTGCATCGCTCGCAGCGATCACTTTCACTTTCGCGGCCGCGCGGCCGTGTCACTTTCATGGGCGCGCGGCCAATGCTTGTTTATTTGTCTCTCCCCGGCAACTCCCCTGGTGAAGCTTCCAACTCTGCCTGACTTCGTGCCACCGGGCAGCTTCTCTTCCCTTGTTTACGTGGTGACCAAGAATTTTCCAAGCTTAAAAGGAAACCTTGGAGCAGAGCTGAATAGTGTGCAGACATTCTGTTCCTTCATGACATCTCAAGCAAACTTTGTCCCCTTGCTTGCTGATGCCGTTGTTGGGATGCTAAAAGCCGCTAGTTGCTATTTTCTGCAGTGACTGACGGTGGTGTATTGTAGTACGTTTGCACATAATCAGCTTATGAACCTCATATCTGTAGAGGCAACACTATGTAGTTGATAATTTAGTTTTTATTTACATGTAATATACGGTGTTCAGTTTGCTCACTGATTCAGCAGCAGTTTTTCCTGATGTGCAGCACAGTCAATAATGTTTTGCCTGCATTTGGCAGCATCTTAAATTATCTTTCGGTACAAAACTTCTTTGACAGTGAATTAAAATCACGCTTCATTGGATAATCTGTTCTGAAGCACACTTTTCTAAGCTACAGCAAGGCATTTTTTTATAGCGAAGTAAAACATCCTTGTGTCCCATAATTTATTTTAGCACTGGACAATAAATGTAATATACTCCGACCAGCAGTCACGGTCTTACATTACGAGAACATTATCCTTCAATATTATGGATATTTTGACAGGGCGTTAGATACCTCTTTGCTGCAGTACAACGTTGATCTTTTGCGATGCAGCGCGCGCAACGAAATTCGTTTTATTAATTTTTTTCGTAACTTGCCTGAAATCGGCCGTTTGCCGCATTTTACAACCCCCCACCCTGCCCCTCCTCTGCGCCACGTCACCGCCCCGGTAAAACGCCCTACACGGGCCGTCACTGCCTGCAGCCACTCCTGCTGCACACAATCAAATGCTGTCAGCAGCAGTGGTTGGCCCACTGTGGAGGGTATGGTGCAAGGCCTGAAGGCAGCCCATTAAGTGTTGGGCATACAGCCTAGCCAGAGAAAGACATTGTGGCCAACCCCTGTGGTATCCTTCCTTTAGCAATTGGAATCTTACTTCTTATATATTCTTTGTTCTGCATGTAATTAGAATGTTGAGTATTTAGTTCTCTACAGAGAATGTTATGGTTCGAAAGGAGAAGGTGGTTAAGAAGGAAAGGGAGCTGAATGAAGGTGGCTGATAGATAAAATGTATCCTGAATAAACCTTCTTACAAACCAAGCTATGGTGTATTGTACATCTTTATATTGGCGACGAGGATGGGATTCCCAGCACCTCAACTCCAGAAAACAGTGCCTTCTCTACATCTCATCTTCGTGGGACTTCTATGACAATGAAATCAAGTAAGAAACTGTCTAAATGGGAATGTGCAACGGCCACTTCCTCCCGAAGCATTTTCCATCCATAGACCTTACCTCTGCCTATAATCAGGTGAGATTTCACCCTGACTCACAGGATTTAACGGTGTTCATTACTGCGTTCGGAACATTTAAGTTCTTCAGGATGTGGTTCGGATTGATTTCCGCAGCAGCAGCCTTTCGGAGGATGATGAAGGTAATACTCAAGGGTATGAGTGGAGTAAGAATTTACCAAGATGACATTCTAGTTTTTGGTGGTCTTGTCGAAGAGCATGATTTACGAGTTAGACAAGTTCTAGAAAATTTGAGAAAGAGTGGCTTAACTTTGAAAGAAAAAAAATAATTATACAGAAATTGATTACTTAGTACATACAGCATCAAGAATTGAACCCAGAAAGGAATTAGTGGAAGCCCTCAATAAAATGGCTACCACCAGTAAGCAAGGATGAGGTGTTAAAACTTTTAGGAATGTCAGAGTACTATAGCAAGTTTATTCCCAAATTTGCACGTTTTTCCTGGAATTAGGAATGTGAAAAAGAATTCAATATGTTGAAAACTCATTTATTCAGTGCAGCTTCTTTGACAAGTTTTGAACCAGGTCAGGGCACCATCATAATGGCTGGTGCTAGTTCCACAGGCCCTCTTTGGTAGCATTTTCTCTGTACGTTACCAGATCGCTATTCCATGAACTGGTTCGTCATACTGAGATGCACAGACCCAAATGATGACAAACTCACCACCTTAAGTGATTGATGGGTCCTGTCCTAGAAGGGTTCTCTCAAAGAGATGTCGGAGTAAGGTTAGAAATACTTTGGCCTGTTAGTTATTTTTGACTCAGCTTGAGACCCGGGTTATTGTACATCTTATACCATGCACTGTAGTGTTATGGACTGTGTTAATACCATAACCTACTAATTTTAGTGTTTTTTGGTTTTAATTTTTAACCATAACTGCACTTAGACTATGGTATTTTAGTTTAATTTCTCTGGTTTTTTAAACATATGTTGAAGTATTATAACCAACACTAGCATTTTCATGCCATGTCAGTGACAATAAATTTGACTCAATAAAACATGTTATGTGGAGCAAGTGTACTGATAAACACAGATTCAGGCCTTTATTACTACAGTGCAGAGGTCAAATCCCATGTTTTTGACATGGTGGAGCTGAATACTGCTATTAATATAATGCTCAATGGGCCAGTCAGCTGGACACATACTCAAATATGCCTTGGGTTGCTCACAGATGCTAGTGTTAGCTGATTATTCCATTACTGATAATAAAGGCATTCCCCCGAAACAGCAAAGCTGTTCATCAAGTTACATAATACAATTATGACATTTTTAGTTCTTGTCTCAGACACCACATGCAAGATAGTATTTACCTTACAGTGGGTTTAGAGCCCACCCATTGCTTACCAGTGTTTGGATTTACTGTCACTCTAATTTCCTTGCTTCTCTTTGGTCAGCGCATGCTGGCTTCACATCCTCTGTTTGTTATATGTTTATTCATCCCCTAGAGCATGCCACAAGTAGTTGTGTCCTTCCGCTGCTCACGCTTCTAGGCTACATTTTTCTTTTAGTTGAAGGACTCCATAAGAGTGCATGTGTTTGCAGGCTTATCTGCTTATTCCCTCTTTGGCCTCCGTGACATAGTGATTTTTAAAATAAAAAAAATTCAGCCATGCTACACAGTAGTTGCGGTGATGTGCCACGTGGCTAAAACATTGGCAAAGTCAATAGTTCACATAGGCAAGACTTTTTGGCTTTGCCCATGTGTGTGCACATTTCCCCTTAAACATAAGCACACTGTGCCTTGCCTATTTCCACAATGCCTCATTATAGTATGTATAAATGGCAATTCTAATTGTCATGTTGTCCCAAAATGAAAAATGTCCAATGAATGTAGATAAACAACTGCCATGCCAATTTCCATACTGTCCTCCAACTACAATGCCACGGCCATATAGCTTTCTAGACTGTCAATGTAATTAACAACCTTTCAGTACCAATTATCATAATCCTCAGTAAAAACATTGCCTGTGCTATACTAATTGCCTAAATGTCTTAGTATCTAAACTAGCCATGCAGTGCCAGTTTTATCATTGCCCTGGTATGTAAAGCCTCATTGCTAGGCCGACGGAGGTTCCACGTTGAAAAAGTATGTGAAACACACATTACCAAGTCTGTTTACACATTGCACTTGTATGTTCTCCTATGGAAATGGCAGTTTCCACACTGCCACAATATATAAAGCACAATTTCCATGACAGTTTTTACATTGACCAGTAGGTAAAGAACCACTGCCATATCCTCCTTCCCCACTCAGTGGCCAAATGTCACTGGGGCTCTTTGGTAAATACTAGCAAATACTGTTTCCTGTGGGTGTAGCAAAGAGGGACAAGAAAAATGCTTGTTGGGTGTTTGTCCCGCGCTGGAAAATCAGCAAGAACAGCACCATGTGCAACGTAAGAGGGCGCTGCTTCTTTCTGCCGCTCAAGCATATTTTCTACTCGAGCCGCAGCTTCCTTAATGTGAACAGATGGTTTCTCCATGTCATGACCATCCGCGACCGCCCGCATTAAGAAATCTCGCTGGGAGGTGGTCTAGCAGTGGATTTTGCTTGCTTGCACTCGACAACAGTTTTTTTTTTTTTTAAATCTTAATTTATGGAAGTTTAAACAGTAAAGTAATACAAAGTTGAAATAAAAGTGACACGAGGGAATCAAGAAAAAAAGAAAAAATTATCAATTGCAATACAAAGTACAGTTCACACCATTGCTCGTTATTATATGGAGAAAAGTGCACCTGTGCAGTACAGTTTAGAAAAATGAGAGCACTAAGAGAGCATTAGAAGGGGCGATAAGAAGAACAGACAGACATACAAGTCACTGGCAGAGAGGCGTGAGTATGCAGGCCATAGTGAGGTGCATATTAGGGACATCACAGAGATATACATATGTGCCGAGTCTTATAGTAATTCCAGTGGATGTGCATTAATCGTTCTTGGGACCATCGATATCAGTAGGGAAAAGTAGCAAGTAATCTAGCAGTGGTTGCCATTTGTTTTTAGGTCTAGAGGCTGGCGGCTGCAATGTTGCATATATGTCACTAGTGGTGTCACAGTATATCAAATTGTGGATCCAGGCCTCCACCGTAGGGGCGGTGGCGCTGCCAGAGTCTAGTGATACCTGGCACTTGGACAACAATGAAGCAATAGTGGTATAGCTCCGGACTCCTGTCGGCAGTAGCTTAATGTAGCCCAGTAGTGCCATCAGTGGGGTCGGGGTGAGTGAAAGGTCAATCATGCATGACATCACGCTCGCCAACTTAATGTTGGTGAGCACGAGCGAGGAAAAACCTCTGCCCCATAGAGCAGAGTTTTTCGGAACTCTGCGTGCTCCGCTCCGCGCAGAGTGTAGAAACTCTGCAAACGGAGCACAGCTCAACACCCAAGCCTAATCATAATGGCTCATTCCCTCAAAATAGAGATAGCTGGAAAATAGCACAGACCTTTCAGACTCATGCCGTACCGTGTTTAACTAGCCCTCAAATTATATTGATCTTATAGTCTACACCCGTGGAAAGTACAGCAGTAGTTCAACTTACACAGATTTAACTGGTTCAAACCACTACAGCAGAGGTACGCCTCAGCTTATGCATACCTCAAAGCAAGAGTGCCCAGTGCAAGTCCAGGAGTGCCAGGTCCATGCCAGATTTTCTGGATAGATTACAACAAACAGGCTATAACCCTATTTCCCAAACCTGGAGTAAATAAACAATATTAGAGCTACAATGGTTCGAGACAGATATATATCGAAAAGGATAATATGTTTACAATCAACAATTTATGCAAATTAATCACATTAACCCCTTCAGCGCTGCGCGGATTCCCCCGCGGTGCTGAAGGGTTCGAGCGCGGGCGGGGCCATGACGGAACGGTTCCGTCATGAGCACAGCTCAACCGATGCTCATGACGGAATAGTTCCGTCATGAGCATGGAAGGGGTTAAAACATCAGAACAAAAAATTGAAACAAAGAAATCATAGAGGGGTACCCAACACAAAAACATATTACAAAAATATGTTCTTTACTGCAATAACAAGATAGGAGAAGACAATTTCAAAAACATGGTGCTCACATAATAACATAAAAGACATCATTCATAACATGATATACAGTGTACTGATGTTTTCATGTGATTAATTGACATGAATTGTTGATTGTAAACGTATTATCCTTTTTAATATATATATTTCTCAACCATTGTAGCTCTAATATTATATAAGATTTTCTGGATAACCACTATCTGCGCAAAATAGTTTGATTTATTTCATGGGGATGTCCTGAAAATCTAGGGCCAGATTTATCAAGGTTCTGTGTCGCTCTTGCGCCACTCAAGGGGGCTCAAGGGTGACGCCAAACCTAATTGAGATTTATCAAGCCACACAAGCCCACCTTGTATGTCTTGATAAATCTGTAGTAATGCAAGGCAGCACAAATCGCTGCCTTGCGTTACTCTGCCCCAGGAAGGCGTTCCATGGGCAGAGCGTGGGTGTTCCCATGAATCCGTCAATGGATTTTGGCGCATTGCCAGAGTTACCATTAGATGTAGAATGTGTCAAAATACTAGACCTCCCCTGGTGAGGCGTAATGAGGAAAACTATCTGTATTTCTCCTCGGTTTTTCCTCTCTCTATCTGTGCTGCCTTCCTGCACAAAAAAAATCCTGCTTACAATGCAGGCACCCTTGCAGCATGACGCAAGGGTGCCGGGTTGGTGCTAGGCAACCAAAAGTGCACCAGCGCTAGGAAAGGACAGGAATGCGCCGTATAATTTAAATACGGCGCATTCCTGTCTTTTCCCTTTCATGCAGCTCAACAAGGTGACTTGCTGCGTTGTGCAACAGAATGATTAATAAGGGTCCTAGTTCTGATCCTCTCCTACTGGATATCACCCCCGGCTGTAGCTGTAACAGCAGAGCTATTCCGCAGGTTACTTAAGTCTTTATGGTTTCGATAATGACAGCAGAGCTATCCCTCAAATACACTGCTCTCCATAGTACCTGAGGAAGCCTGCCTTTTGCCGAATGTTCACACATAGACATACATGTAAGCATTTTTTTTCAAAATGAAATTTAGATGGGTCAGGAAGTAGAAAACGAATGCATGAGAGAGGGGTAAAAAGATGAGAATGGTAAGAATTACTCCATGAAAGCTACTAGTTTGAAGATGAGCATGAAATGAGTAGACAAAGATGGTAAAATAAGTATGGTTGTGTTTGTTGTACTTATGGCACACCAGATGTTCCGCTTTATCCACATTGATATAAAGGTTCCTTTATGCTGTCTAATGCTTCTTGTTTTCTCCACAGGGTCAATATCCTCGTTGCTGAAGCCACCAGAAACGTTATTCAAGGTCATCTTCTGGCTGGGATACTTCAACAGCTGCCTGAACCCCATCATCTACCCCTGCTCCAGCAAGGAATTCAAGAGAGCCTTCATCCGCATCCTGAGGTGCCAGTGCCGGCGGCAGAGGTGGTCTGGATCCGTGGCAGGCCACCTCTGGCATCGGGGCTCCTGGGAGCGCTCCCACAGAGACTCGCTGGAGGACTGCAGCACCCCGAGGAACGGGAGCCAAAGGGCGAGCGGGACCCCTGGACCTAGTCCAAGCTACCTGAGCAGAGTCACTCATCCCAGAGCAGACACGGTGCCCCTCCAGAACCCCTGGAGGAACACCAGCGCCATGCACAGCCCACACCTGGCGGGCCCCAGGGCAGGGCAGACAAGCAACATCTTCACCTTCCAGCCCATCCCAGAGCACAATGGACTCAGGACAAAGGAGCACACGCCCGGCGCCGTCCAGGGCGTTACCTGCTAACCAGCCCAGCCCAGCCCTTCAGAGCCAGCACAACGCCAGCCCTCCAGGGGACACGCAGGGGGGCTACTTTGGCTAGCCAGGCCTGGCCTTGAGCGGAGTCTTCTAAGCTCCTTCCGGTTGTACATGTGCAGCACATGGTGGTGCACCTACTGCTGCCGCTAACCTGCAAGGGTCCACGGTGATCACACCGGCACTGCTGAGGGTCTGCCGCTAAAGAACAGGGACTACTCTTGGAGGACACTGTGAGAGATGAAAGAATAGATTGAATGCAGGTGCAACCCAGAGCACTGCAGGGGGTCTCACGCCATGGCTAGTGCATTCTGGTCATCACAAAGACTAAAGAAGGAAGGGGCGTGTGCTAAATGCTTGTGAGGAGCACATGGAGAACCTACTGTACACCAAGGGACTCCTCCTGGCATGCACCAGGGTTGTGACTACAACTACACCCCCAGGTCCCCTGTCCTTGAATCTAGCGTGCCGCATGTTCCTCGCCTGGGGGCATGCATGCTACTCACACATTACTTCAGTTCTCGAGGTGCAGTGCCCCTGTTGTAAAGCATGTGAGCGTAGGTGCCCCTCTTAAGGGTCAGTTGAAGGCTTCTTGTTCATGGATTTGATTCCGAGGCATTGGGCTGCCCCGGGGGCAGGCCTCGTGCCCTGAATGGGACATGTAGTTTTGTTGGTCTTCCCTATGGAGAGGGTGGGTGTCCTGGAGAGGTCCAGATTCCCCAGGAGGGGGCGGAGCCCACCTTGAGGATAGAGTGCAGGCCCCTGATATGGCGCCAGTCAGTGGGTCGTTCTGGGAGTGAAGGGCCTTGCTCTTGTGTTTGGGTTCGCCAGTTTTAGGGGTTAATGTGTAGGCGTGATTGGGCGACGGGGGGCTGAGCTGCCCTGGGGATGTAGTGGGCTGTCACGGAGCTGAGTGTACAGGTGCTTTAGTAGAAGCCCACAGCGTGCATTGGGGCCTGCCCTCAGTCTCCCCTGGGAGATACCATTACTCTGGTGTGCCGTGGCATGGGGGCGGCTGGTGCGATGCCCTGGAGGCCAATGGACAACTGCCAGAGCCCGGGGAATGGAAGTGCGGTTGAGTTTCACTGCCCCGTGGCTCCCACGGCAGGTAAAGCCAACAAGCGTGCAGCAAGCCGCCTTCTCGTTAAAGACAGTAGGGAATTCTTACGGTTTCCAATCTTACCCTAAAAGGATCTCACCTGTTGCGTCCAGTGTTTCTATAAGTTTTCATGTACTCTGAATACCAGCACTTTAGAAACTAAAAATAATGGCTAACATTAAAACTATAATTTTGCATTTTCCTTTACAGTGTGTTGTGTACAACTGTTACCTGACATCTCACAAAGTTTCAAGGTTGTTAATGTTATTACGTTTTGCCACTGGTCTTAGCAGAAATGAGAAAAACACGACAAAAGTTATTTTTTTTTAAAGTCAAAAGATGTTTACCACGCTTCTAGTCACACAACACATTTCGCAGCGGCAGTGGTGCGCTCACGCGGGCACGCACGCACACTTGCAGCATAGATACCATCCTTGAGGAGTGGTAGGCGTGGTTTTATTCCAGGTGTCATTGCTCTAATATAAAGCAGAAGAAATATCACATTGCTAATACATCAGCAAGGGCCAAATAATAGCAATTACATGGGCACTGGGATACACTAAAAATGTGTCATGGTACACAAGGGGAACGTTTATGGATGAGAGTTCATTGAAGCGCACAGCACTAGGGAGAACAGAAGCACTGGACTATGCGGTTTGGCACAGGTGCTGAGATGGCAAGGGATGACCACCTGTCAGAACCCAGAGCCGGGCGCAGGCGAGAGCACGTGGCATCACGTGACAAACGATGGCTGTGTCAAACCAGTGATAATGATGAGCATAGCCTAACCTTGGAAGGGCTTAACATACTCAGAATGGGTTCCACAGAAAACGTCACCTATGTATACTCTAGGAATAGGACTAGAATACAGGCCTCAAGCCCTATCAAGTAAAGGGGAGAAATTACCAATCGGCGTCAGTGGGGTCAAATATTGAAAATCCAGAAGTTTCATGAAAGGTAAATGCAATTGTGGGGAAGCCACTGATTTTACATCTTTAAGCTTATTGTTTTTCTGGGCCTTAACCGGGTTTCTTAATCGTTTTTTTATTTCTTTTCTTTTTGCTTTGTAAATCCTGAAGAGTCTCCTCTGTTCATAAACCAGAGAGGCTTCAGTCTCTAGTAGGTGCCAGTGGGTCACTGTGTGGTGCATAGGAGCATGGCCTTGCCATTTGAACATTCCATGCTGAAGCTTGCAGCCAAGCTTGGTCCAACACTTTGCACAGCGCGGCACCCATCCACCTGAAAAGTGGATGGTGAGACCTAGATCTATGAGGAGTAGTGGCAAGACGAAAGAAGCCTCAGACCTTAGAGAAGTTTCCCCTACAACTATTAACCGCAAAGTGAACCACACCCAGGCCTGAACGCCATGAATTTGACCCTGTTAGAAATGGGATTTTTGGTAGGCTAGGGCATGTGCCAAAGCCAGGCAGTAACCACCACTCTAGTCAGGATAAGGGAGTTACACTCCTAAAATAACCCCTGCTCACCCCCTTGGTAGCTTGGCATGAGCAGTCAGGCTTATCTTAGAGGCATTGTGTAAAGCATTTGCTCATAACCAACAGTAATACAGTGTAAGCACTACAAAAGGACACCACACCAGTTTAGAAAAATATCCAATATTTTTATATTCTTAAGACAAGACCAAAAACGATAAAGATCCACAATACAGTACTTAGAAATCTTCAGTTATCAAAATAACCTTGAAAACAGTTAATTGAAGTCGATAGCCCCATCCGGGGCTATCACGGCTTCGTGAACAAAAAAATCTAGACAGTTCTGTCTGAACGCGGCATCGCGGGCCAGCTACGGTATCAGGAAGACTCTCAAACAGTACCTTTTAGAAATGCAGGGCGTCAGCAACCTCTTGTTGAGCTGCTGAAAGCACGGCGTCTGCAGGCGTTGGTTCTGGAGGTCGGTGCAGGAGTTGTCGGGGCCCTCGAAGTCACAGGCGTTGCAGATCGAACTCCTCTCTGTTGAAGTCAGGAGCGCTGGCGTCGGCAGGCATCGGGTGCTGCGGGTCAAAGTGCAGCGGTGCAGCGTGCGGTGCCCTCAGGTCGCGGTGCGAGCAGCGGCTCGGTGGCGGCGTCAGATGGCGGTGTCGGTGAGACCAAGGTTGCGGTGTGAAGTTAATACGGTGCTCGTCGCGGTGTTGGCAGGTCGTGGTGCAAGCAGCGATGTCGTCGTTGCTGGAGTGCTGGCATCTGGAGTCGATGGCGCTGGCGTTGGTACGCAAGGCTGTGGTGCGGAATGAGGGCGGTGCATCGTATAACTTTACGAGCGGTGCCCCCGCACCACGGTGCAAGCAGCGGCGTTGATTTTGGCGTGGAGCTGCGTCGTCGAGGAGGCCAAGCCATCGTCGGGAAGCGAGGCGGTGCGGTGTGTGGTACCCACAGGTCATGGTGCGAGCAGCGGCTCGGTGGCAGCATCAGCAGGCAGCGTCGGTGAGACCAGGGTCGCGGTGCAGCTTTGCGGCGGTGCCCTCTGCGGTGCCTTCAGGACACGGAGTCGGCAGCGGCATCGTAGACGGCGACAGGTTGCTTTTTCCTCTGTTGCAGCACAAAACACACTGTCCCCAGTGCTGAGGGCAGAAGAGCTTGAAGTCTTTGCTGTTCCTGAGACTTCTTGAACAGGGGGCAAGCTCTACCTCAAGCCCTTGGTGAAACTCACAAAGTAGATTGCAGAAAGTTCAGTCCAGTCCTTTCACTGCCCAAGACAGAAACAGCCACTGCAGGCCATCACAGCAAAGCACACAGCAAAGTGGTAGTTCCTCCTCACAGCTTCTCCAGCTCGTCTTCTTGATCCAAAAGAGTTTTAAAGTTCAGGGGTCAGGGCCCCAATATTTATATCCCAAAATCCATTGATCTCTTAGGCAGAGAGTGTCTGTGCCCAGCCAGAACCAGTTCTGCCTTCTCTGGTGTGACTTCCTGGCAGGAGGTGGAGACGGCAAGGTCATAGATAGATCAAGCCGTTTGAGGTGCAAGGAAATCTCCTCCCCCTTCCCCAATTGCAGCCCTTTCCTGACCCACCTAGACTATCTGGAGCCCCTCCTGCTCCCCAGCCTTCTGTCATCCAAAACCGAGACAGGCAATCCACATTCCAGCAGAGGCACACGGGATGACTGAGCAAGAAAATACTTACTTTCTAAGAGTGGTATTTTCAAACATAGTTCAGGCATACTAAACTTTATTTTCCTACCCAATTCCCCGGGCCAGTTCTGTTTCTAAGATGTTATAAACAAACTCCCCATTCTGTCCTATGGGGAACAGATGGCCTTGCAATAGTGAAAAACAAAATTGGCCGTAATTCGCCATCAGGACATACCAGGGCATGTCCTACCTTTCACATACACTGCACCCGGCCCACAGCGGTACCTTGGGCCTACCTTAGGGGTGGCTGACATGTAAGAAAAGGGAAGGTGAGGTACTGGCAAGTGTGTGCACTGGCCAAGTCGACATGGCAGTTACAAACTGCGTGCTGACTCCGCAATGGCGGGTCTGAGTTACCTTTTCAGGGCTACTCGCGTGGGTGCCACAATCAGTGCTGCAGGCCCACTAGTAGCATTTGATTCACAGGCCCTGGCACACTCAGTGCACTTTACTAGGAACTAACAAGTAAATCAAATATCCAATCATGGAAACACCGATCCATTACACAATTTACCACAGGAGCACTTGCAATTTAACACTGATCAGTAGTGAGAAAAGTGCGCAGAAACACTACGCCAGCAAAAACCGGGATGTCAGAAAGCAAAAAGTCAGGGGAAACACGCCAAAAGATGCCAAGTCTAACACATGTCCCCTCCAGCTGAAAGTAGGGAGAACTACCCACCCTCCTGGCAGTTCTCTTCACTAAGGCGGAAGAACCTGGACAGACCGTCTTCATTGGCGTGTTCTGTGCCAGGACGGCGTTCCACCATAAAGTCCATTCACTGTAGGGAGATGGACCACCTCAGCAGTTTTGGATTCTCACCCCTCATTTGCATCAACCATCCGAGGGGCCTGTGGTCTGTCTGAACCCAGAAGTGAGTCCCAAACAGGTATTGTCTCAGCCTCTTCAGTGCCCAGACCACAGCAAAAGCTTCCCTTTCTATGGCACTCCACCTCTGTTGCCTGGGGAGTAGTCACCGGCTAAGGAAGACTACTGGCTGGTCTAGGCCTTCTTCGTTCAGTTGTGAGAGCACCGCTCCCACTCCATGCTCTGAAGCATCAGTCTGCCCGACGAATTCCTTGGAGGAGTCGGGTGCCTTGAGCACAGGTGCCGTGCACATTGCGGCCTTCAGCGCATCACAAGTGGCCTGGCAGGACTCAGTCCAGATCACCTTCTTGGGCTGCTTCCTGGAAGTCAGCTCTGTTAAGGGGGCAATACCCCTTAACAAACCTCCTGTAGTACCCGTGAGTCCTAAGAAGGCCCTCACCTCTGTCTGGGTCTTGGGGGGCTCCCAAGCCAGAATGGTGTCTATCTTGGGTTGTAGGGGCTCACCTGGCCGCTTCCTACCTGGTGTCCCAAGTACACCACTGAACCCTGCCCGATCTAGCACTTACTGGCCTTGATCGTGAGGCCTACCCTCTACAGCGCCTTCAACACTTCACCGAGGTGCTGCAAGTGTTCTTCCTAGCTGGAACTGAACACTGCGATGTCATCCAGGTAGGCAGCACGGAAATCCTCCAGCCCAGCCAACACCTAGTTGACCAACCTCTGAAAGGTGGCAGGGGCATTCTTCAACCCAAAGGGCATTACCCAGAACTGGTAATGTCCTTCTGGGGTTCAAAATGCTGACCTCTCCTTGGCCCCATCGCTTAAGGCAATCTTCCAGTACCCAGACGTTAAATCAAACGTGCTGAGGAACTTGGCAGCTCCCAACCGATCAATGAGCTCATCAGCTCTGGGAATGGGGTGTGCGTCAGTCCCGGTGACGGCATTGAGCCCACGGTAGTCCTAAAAAAAACACAGTTCTGGAGTGGCACCGGGTGCAGCAGCCTTCTGGACCAAGACCACTGGGCTGGCCCAAGGACTGTTGGAAGGTTCGATCACCCCTAACGCCAATATCTTAGAGACCTCCTCTTTAATGCTGGCCTTGACCCGGTCAGTCAACCTGTAAAGCTTGTGCCTCACAGGAGGGCTGTCACCGGTGTCCACGTCATGGGTACACCAGTGAGTAACACCAGTGAGTAACCCCTGGGGTCAGGGAGAACAGTGGGGCAAACTGTCCCAACAACTGGTGACAGTCGCTCTGCTCCTCTGGGGTCAGTGTAGGGGAGAGGATCACACTTTCCACTGACCCATCGCACTCCTTGGTATAAAGGAGATCAGGGAGAGGTTCACTCTCCCTTTCCACCCCATCATCTGTCGCCAAGAGCATGCTCACTTCGTACCTCTCGAAGTGGGGCTTGAGGGTTCCTTGGAGCCCGCAAATCCACCAGGTAGGTGACATCACTTTTGCGCTCCACCACCTCAAATGGCCCAGTCCACTTGTCCTGCAAGGCACAAGTTCCACTGGGGCCATGACCTACACCTTTTGCCGAGGTAGAAATTCGACCAGAGTGGCATTCCGGTCATACTACTTCCTCATTTCTTCCTGGCTTGCTTCTAGGTTCGCCTGAGCGAGTTTCCTGAAGCAGGCAGTTTGGTTTGTGAAGGCCAGCATGTAGCTGAACACATCCTGGGGAGTTTTCCTGGGAGGTGCCTCCCAGCCTTCCTTCAGCAAACTCAGAGGTCCTCTCACAGGGTGACCATACAAAAGCTCAAAGGGACTCAACCCAAGAGACTTGCAAAGAGAAGGCACAGCAAGAGGACGTCACACTTACGCCTCATGGGTTCTGTTAGACCCTTAATCCCTTCAAGGTCTGGTTGAATCACTCCACCAGACCCATTACCTTGTGGGTGGTAAGGGGTGGTGAACTTGTAGGTTACACCACACTACTTCCACAGGGATGTCATATACTTGGATATGAAATTGGTCCCCCTGTCAGAAACCACCTCTCTGGGGAACCCCACTCGGAAAAAGATTCTAATTAACGTCCGGCCCACCACTGGCGTCATCGTTGTCCTGAGAGGGATTGCTTCCGGGTACCGGGTGGCATGGTCAACCAAGACCAGGATGTATTTGTTGCCCATGGCTGTCTTGGGATCCAGTGGCCCCACAATGTCTATCCCTACCCATTCAAAGGGTGTTCCAACCACTGGAAAAGGATGGAGAGGAGATTTGACGATCCTCCCACTCTTACCACTTGCCTGGCAAGTTTGGCAAGACCTGCAAAGTCCATCTGACTGCCTTCACATTTGGGGCCAGAAGAAGTGGGTGACAAGCCTGTCAAAGGTCTTGTCCTGCCCCAAATGTCCTGCCAAAGGCACATCATGAGCCAGACCCAGTAGGAAGGTCCTATAGCGCTGGGGCACCACCAGCACACGGGCTGACCCAGGCTCAGCGACCTTAGGCTCACTGTACAGGAGATCATTCTCCCAGTAGATCCAATGTGAGCCGGACTGATCACCAGCTGCCTGGTCTGCAGCCTGCCGCCGCAGAACCTCTAGAGAAGGGCACTCTTTCTGCTCCTTGCAAAATTCCTCCCTGGTGGGACCCCCTTCTTGCTGCCAATGAGTCAGCTCAGAGATGTGCCCTAGTTCAGCTACCTGCTCCCCTGTAGGCACCGAGGCGTCCCCCTCAAGCTCTGCCTCCTCCCGGTCCATGGGAACATCAGGGGCCGGTTTCCTGCGCCCTTTCTCTTGGCAGGGACTTGGGCCACTGCTTCAGGCTCCAAGTCCTCTTGAACACCCTTTCTGGCCGCCATTGACCGAGTGGACACGCATGCCCACTCTGGCAACCCAAGCATCTCCAATTGAGACCTGAGCTCAACATCCTTCCATAAGGACTGTTCCAGGTCATTACCTAGCAGACAATCGACAGGCATGGAAGGGCTCACAACCACCCTCAAGGTACCTGAGATCCCCCCACTCAAAGGGAACTTGCGCCACCAGACACTGGCGCTCTGAATTGTCCACCGCAATTACTTGGTGGAATGCCCCTGAGACTACCTGCTTCTCAGAGACCAGATGACACCGGACTGAGGTCACACTGGCTCCAGTATCTCTGAGGGCCTCTACCCTTTTTCAATTGATGGTCACCCAGGTGCTGTATTTCTTTGTGTTAGGGGGCACCGGGTTTCCTGGGACCATCTCACTGTCCCCTAGTGAGACAAAGGTCATTTCTGCGGGGTCCCAACCCTCCTGTGGGTACTCCTCCTCCCCAAGCGCTACAGTAGCCAACACATTGGACTGCCCACCAGTGGGTGGCTGTGCCCCCTTAGGGCACTTGGGGTCCCCCTTCATGTGACCCACCTGGTCACATGCAAAACACTTGTGGGGGTCATCTCAGCTGGCTTTCCTGACAAGATCCCTTGTTTCTTATCTCCTGGGGGTTGGGAACGTTTACCCTGGGTGTTAGTTTGGGGCCCTTTATAGAACTCCTGTGTTTTACCCTTGTCCCCCCACTTTTCTGCCGGGAACCCTGCCCACCTTTGGCTGAGTTTCCTCCATACGCTTTCCTGTGGACCCTGTTACTTACCCAGCGGTCCGCCTCCAATTAAGCTTCCTGGGGTCAGTCAGCTTACTATCAACTAGGTGCTGGTGCAGATCTGCAAAACATAGACTAGACAAGTGCTCCCATGCAATCAAATTGTAGAGCCTCTGAAAATCTGTCACATTACTGCCCTTCACCCAGCCATCCAGTGATCTGCAAAACATATCTACACATTCCAACCAAGTGTTGGCATCGGACTTCTTACTGGACCTGAAGTGATCCCTGTACTTTTCAGGAGTGGGACCATACTTACTAAGAAGGGCGTCCTTCGTGTCTGGATAGGTGAGGTGATACCCCTTACCCAAAGCTATTAAAGTATACCTTGCTTCTTCTGGGAAGAGAAGCCACAATCCTGCTCCCCAATTCTCCTCAGGGACCCCATTCATGTGTATCGCTGCCTCGTAACCCTGAAACCACCTTTGTATGTCATCCCCCTTCTTGAATTCTTTATCTACATTCTTAGGGATGTTCACAATCCTGTCTGCCTATCTTGACGGGTTGCTGCCACCATCTGAGCTGGCTCTACTCCTCTAATCCAGCTCCTTTATCCTGAACTCATGCTCTAACATCATCCTTTTCTCCTCCATGGCTAACTTATGCTGCTCCAGTTCTCCTGCAACTCTCCTTGTCCTCCAGCTCTCTTGGGGACAGGCCACTGCTGCCTGGCCTGGAGGGTTCTCCCCCCTCCCAAAAGCACATCCACCCTAGGAATAGGCTCCTCTGTCTCTCCACTGAGATCACCAGACTGCTCACTGGCATGTCTGGCTGCTACCCAGGCCCTCAGTGCCTTTTGAAGCTCCTCCTTCCTCGTGAGGCCTCTGACTTGGACTTTTAGGTTTTTGCAAATTGATTTCAATTCCCTAACATTGTAGGATTCCAACCTATCCTCCTCAAAGGCAATTTCCAGGGATGCAACAGGCATGATGAAGAACAGAGTTCAAACTGGCAAGATCAAAAATAGGCCAAAGAGAAAAAGAACCAGTAAGTGGTACTTAATGGTCTGCAATATGGTAGTAGTGCACACCAATCACTGTAAGTCACGTATAAACGCAAGTCCTATCCTCACCGCTGACAACCAATGTTAGAAATTGAATTTTTGGTAGGCTAGGGCATGTGCCAAAGCCAGGCAAAAACCACCACTCTAGTCAGGATAAGGGAGTTACACTCCTAAAATAACCCCTGCTCACCCCCTTAGTAGCTTGGCACGAGCAGTCAGGCTTATCTTAGAGGCAGTGTGTAAAGCATTTGCACATAACCAACAGTAATACAGTGTTAGCACTACAAAAGGACACTACACCAGTTTAGAAAAATATCCAATATTTTTATATACTTAAGACGACCAAAAATGATAAAAATCCACAATACAGTACTTAGAAATCTCCAGTTATCAAAATGCCCTTGAAAAACAGTTCCTTAAAGTCGATAGCTCCGTCCAGGGCTATCACAGCGTCGTGAACAAACAAATCCAGACAGTTCTGGCTGACCACGGCATCGTGGGCCAGCTACGGTGTCGGGAAGACCCGCAAACAGTACCTTTTAGAAATGCCGGGCGTCGGCGAACTCTTGTTGAGCTTCCGAAAGCACGGAGTCTGCAGGCGTCGGTTCGGGAGGTCAGTGCAGGAGTCGTCGGGGCCCTCGAAGTCAGGCATTGCAGATCGAACTCCTCTCTGTTGAAGTCAGTAGCGCTGGCATCGGCAGGTGTCGGGTGCTGCGGGGCGAAGTGCAGCAGTTCGGCATGCGATGCCCTTAGCTCACGGTGTGAGCAGCGGCTCGGTGGTGGCGTCAGATGGCATCGTCGGTAAGACCAGGGTTGCGGTGCGAAGTGAATGCGGTGCTCGTCGTGGTGCTGGCATGTCGCGATGCAAGCAGAGGCGTCGTCGTTGCTGGAGCGCTGTCGTCTGGAGTCGATGGCGCTGGCGTCGGTAGGCCAAGGCTGCAGTACAGGATGAGTGCAGTGCGTCATGTAACTTTAAGAGCGGTGCTCTCAAACCACGGTGGAAGCAGCACTGTCAATTTCAGCATGGAGCGGCGGCGTCGGGGAGGCCACGGCGTCGTCGTGAAGCGAGGCAGTGCGGTGCCCACAGTTCGCGGTGCGAGCAGCGGCTCAGTGGCAGCATCAGCAGGCATCGTCGGTGAGCCCAGGGTTGCGGTGCGGCGGTGCCCTCTGCGGTGTCTTCAGGACACGGAGTCGGCAGCGGCGTCGTAGACGGCGTCGAGTTGCTTTTTCCTCTGTTGCAGCACAAAACACACAGTCCCCAGTGCTGAGGGCAGAAGAGCTTGAAGTATTTGCTGTTCCTGAGACTTCTTGAACAGGGGGCAAGCTCTACCTCAAGCCCTTGGAGAAACTCACAAAAGTAGATTGCAGAAAGTTCAGTCCAGTCCTTTCACTGCCCAAGATAGAAGCAGCCACTGCAGGCCAACACAGCAAAGCGCACAGCAAAGTGGTAGTTCCTCCTCACGGCTTCTCACGCTCTTCTTCTTGGTAGTCTTCTTGATCCAGAAGAGTTTTAATGTTCAGTGGTCAGGGCCCTAATATTTATATCCCAAAATCCTTTGATCCCTTAGGCAGAGAATCTCTGTGGCCAGCCAGAACCAGTTCTGCCATCTCTCGTGTGACTTCCTGGCAGGACGTGGAGACAGCATGGTCAGATGCAGACCAGGCCCTTTGAGGTGCAAGGAAACATCCTCCCCCTTCCCCAATTGCAGCCCAGGCCTACTCAGCCCTTTCCTGACCCACCAAGACTATCTGGAGCCACTCCTGCTCCCCAGCTTTCTGTCATCCAAAACCCAGACAGGCAATCCACATTCCAGCAGAGGCACACAGGATGTCTGAGAAAGTAAATAACTACTTTCTAAGAGTGGTATTTTGAAACACAGAATGCAAAAATCACCTTCACTAAAAGATGCATCTTTAGATTCTGAATTCAGGCATACTAAACTTTATTTTCCTACCTAATTCCCCGGGCCAGTTATGTTTATAAGATGTTATAAACACACTCCCCATTCTGTCCTATGGGGAAAAGGTAGCCTTGCAATCGCGAAAAACGAAATTGGCCATCATTTGCTATCAGGACATGCCATACTCACCACGGCATGTCTTACCTTTCACATACACTGCACCCGACCCACAGGGGTACCTTGGGCCTACCTTAGGGGTGGCTGACATGTAAGAAAAGGGAAGGTGAGGGACTGGCAAGTGTGTGCACTGGCCAAGTCGACATGGCAGTTACAAACTGCACGTAGACTCTGCAATGGTGGGTCTGAGTTACCTTTTCAGGGCTACTCACATAGGTGGCACAATCAGTGCTGCAGGTCCACTAGTAGCATTTGATTCATAGCCCCTGGCACACTCAGTGCACTTTACTATGGACTAACAAGTAAATCATATATCCAGTCATGGAAACCCCATTCCATAACAATTTACCACAGGAGCACTTGCACTTTACCACTGATCAGCAGTGAGAAAGGTGCCCAGAAACACTACACCAGCAAACACAGAGTCAAAACCGGGAGGTCAGAAAGCAAAAACTCAGGGGAAACACGCCAAAAGATGCCAAGTCTAACAGACCATCTACGGCTTTCTCCAGAACCACCCAGATAGCACAATAGGCCATGATAACGACTGATGAAAGCATAAACTAGAGGGGCGTGTTTAGCTGGAAAGACGATGGAAGCCAGGGCATCATCTGTGTAGAGAAACTCTGAGACTTAACATCTGATTTCAGGCTCAATTGGGCACCGCTGGAGGTGGAGGGAACTCATCTGATTAGCCTTAAATATCACTGCTAGCTGTGGACTAAAAGAGACTGGTGCGGATAGATGGAGGATCACTTTGGGTGGGGGGTGGAGAAGGGAGAGGACATGGCTGCCTCCTGCTTTAGACTCACGAGTGAGGTTTCACAACATAACATCAAGTTTATCAATATTGCATCCAGTAAATCGCCTACCACTGTTTAGTCACAGCAAGTATATATTTCCAATTCTTAGGTCCACATCTATTTACCCATACGTTCCTTGTGATATCCTGGTTAGGTCGAGGTAATGGAGGCAATGATATAACACATGCGATATTGTGAAGGTATACAAGCAGAAAAGGTGTACAACTCTCTCCAGCCTGCCATCACGGTTCCTCTAACTGCTAGGAGATCCACAGGGGAGAGCCCAACCTCCATTTTAGTTTCTGTCACAGTTGCTCATCGACCACCTGAGCCCCCAACTCCATTTTTTGCACTGTAGGTTCGGAGCTCAGGAAATGATGCTGTGAGCCATCATGCCGTTCAGCGTCTACTCTCATCCTTGAGCATTTCTGTGGTCTGATTGTGGATGACGTCATTGTGAAAAAGTCACAGTAGTACAAACGTAATGTTGGGGTCAGAGAGAGAAATACCCAACCAGCAGAAAATGGAGGTTGTGGTAAAGATTTACCTGAAGTATGTGTTCATTTCTGAGGTACAACTTGCGGACATTGGGCAGAACTGAACATTGAATAACGTACAATTCAAACTGCGCCATTAAAAGGCAGGCCATATTGACAGGGCCCAGTAAGCTGGACATAATCTCAGTAATGTCTTTTGGGTGTATTCCTTAATGACTCTTAAGTAATTGTGGATGTGCAGTGAGGGATTTCAGCCAATTTTGGATAACTAGACACTGATATAGCAATCTGAGTTCAGGTGCTGAAAATCAGAAATATTGCAGATGGATGCTTCTAACCGGAGATTCCTCACCTTTTGAATTCTCCCAGGAGCCAGACTGGATCTGAATCTTTTCAGAGCAATCTCCCCCACATGCCGATAGGTGCCGCCATCAGACTCTGTGCCATCCTCTCACAATCTCCAGAAATGATGACAAAGTGCCATGGATATACGGCACCCTTACATCAGTTCCTTCCTTTCTGCATCTTTTGACATGCATCAGGGCTACCCTTCCAACTTTGGTCAGTATTTCACACGCCACAAAATATTTATACATATAGGGCACTAGGGAAAATGTCTTCTCGGAAATGTTATGCCCTCTGGTCTCCTGGCGCTTTATGAGAAGATTGCATCTGTCCTAGCTGTGCCTGGACCGTTAGTTTGCCAGCCTCCTGCAGGACCCCTCGTAGCCCAGATAATGTTGGAAAAGCGCAGAAACAGTTTAGGGCTTGCCTTACTGAACACCAGATCCCTACAGAAACATGAGCAGCCAGTATTTGATTTACTAACTGATGAAGACTTGGATGTACTCTTTCTCACAGAAACTTGACTTTCGGCTTCAGCCAACCCCACACTAGCGTTGGCCGTTCTCCCCAAATTATAGAATTTTTAAGAAAGACCGCGTACTAGGTAGAGGAGACGGGACAGCAATAGTGTATAAAAAAAGAGTATGAATACTCATCCTTCAATCTCGAAGGTCTCCAGGAGGTGGAAACAATGGGTTTCTGCCTGTCACTCACCCCCAACCAGTCTTTGGCAGGGGTTCTTCTTTACTGCCCGCCTGGCCCAGCCAGTAGATGTCTGCGCTCGTTGGGGAGTGCGCTGGTACCGTGTGCAATGAGATACGCCATTTCCTGGTGCTTGGAGATTTTAATGTCCATTTTGATAACGCATTAGGGCAAGAAGCCAACGCTCTCTTAGAAATCATGAACCCTCTGACATTAAAACAACAGGTCTTCGGCCCTACACACCAGGCTGAACATACTCCTGGCCAGATCTTTTCTAATGTGGACCTGGCAGTATCGAAACCTACGCCCCTTTCATGGACAGCCACTACCTTATCCCCTTTGCGTGGCCCCAGACTAGCTACAAGCCACTTTCAAAAGACAATGCCTCATCCTCCTGTCGGGCTTTCCATAAGTTACAGCCGGACGCTATTAATCATGCTCTTCCTATGAACATTCCAGTCATGACCGGCAGTGTGGAAGAGGATACCGCCACTTAGACAGCTGGATTTGTGAGACTGTTTACTCACTAGTCCCCATTAAAAAGAAATCGCAGGCCAGATTATACCCGTTGGCTCTTTGGTTCAATGCCAAGTTCAGGGCATGCAAGAAACTTTGCAAGCAGCTCGAGAGAGCATGGAAATGCAAGTATCACCCTGATGATAAAGCTGAATACAAGTGCATACTGAAGAAGTATCAGGGGAAGCTGTATCTCTCTAAAAAGAGCTTCTATGATACTAGGATTTAGTAAACTGTCAATAAAGCAAAGGAAATCTTTAAAATCATTGATTCCTTCCTTCGGCCCGTTGTCACATCAAGAGTTTGCACCCCTATGGCAGACTGGTGTGAAAAACTAGATACTTTCTTCCATTAAAAAAATAAGACCATACAATATAGCTTCCAAAATAGTGCACAAACTCCCTACAAACAGAGCCCGATGCATAGAGAACCTGCATCTCCTCTCACATATCCATCCTTAGACACATTGTCCCCGTCTCTCTCTCTCTTTCCAAGTCTCTCTACACTAAAGAGCTTAAAATCTGGCTCCCCCCTTGACCCCTGCTCAATCACAGCGTTAAAGATGGCGGCACCTTCCATCAACACCACTGTGAACGACATATTTAGCAGCTCGCTGGCAACAGGTGTGGTCCGACTAGCATGGAAAACGGCTAAAGTGCTCCTGCTGCTAAAAGAAACAGCAGCTGACCCCAAGCAAGCAGTAGACTACAGGCCCATTTCCCTTCTTCCTGCTCTCTCCAAGATCCTGAAAAAGGGAGTTAATTACCAACTTTCCAGTTACCTGGAAGACAAAGAAATACTACACCCCAGCCTATCTGGTTTCTACCCCACTTTAGCATGGGGACCACACTTCATGAAGTGGTGGAGCATGTTCGGAGTACTCTAGACACTGGGGGCAAATCCATGCTTATACTGCTGGACCTTACGGTGGCTTTTGACACCGTGCCCCACCTTAAGCTTCTGTGATCGGGATCAGACATTTGGCCTTAAAGTGGCTATCATCATTCCAGGACAGACAGACTCAGGAAGTATGGCTGTCTCCCCACACCTCACAAGCCAGACCCCTGACTGTGGGCGTTCCACAGGGCTCGGCTCTCAGTCCCACCCTGTTCAATGTATATCTGATGCCCTAACCAGCTCTCGTGAAGTCCTTAGGAGCAAAATTCCTCTCTTATGCAGATGACACGCAGCTTCTTTTTGCTTGTGAGAAGGGTAAAGACATAGGGGCAGATTTATGACGTCTGGCGCATCTCTGCTAATCAGCAGAGATGCGCCAGAAGAGTTGCGACGCATCTGCCCACCCGTGCGCCACCATTGATGCGCCGCATTTACGATGCGGCGCACCGTGGCACTCGGATAGGCAGATGCGTGACGCATCTCCTGTCGGAAAGGCGGCGCATTGCTGGAGTTGCGTCGCAAGCGCGACGCAGCTCCAGCAAGGCTCGGGGGTGCCCTATCCCTTACATGCTGCGTCAATCCTTACGTCTGCTTCAAGCAGGCGCAGGGTTTTGACGCAGCATGGCCTTAAGAGTGACTGAGTGAAATCTTGTAGATTTCACTCAGCCACTTTTAGGAGGCGTTCCTGCGCCGGAACGCCCCCCCCCCCGCTCCAGAACACCTACATGTGGCGCAGGGCTTTACAACGTGACGCATCTGCAAGATGCGTCACGTTGTAAATACCCCGCAGCAGGGAGCAGGATTTGCGCCGCCGCTGCATCACAAAAGTGACGCAACGGCGGCGTAAATGAGGCGCAAGGGGCTCATAAATCTGCACCTTAGATGGGAAGCTGATCTCACGATGTGTCACAAAGGTGTTTCACTGGCTGGATTTGCACCATCTAAGGTGCAACCTGAATAAAAAGGAGATCGTGACCTTCGGAGATGTCCCACTCAATTTTGTAGAAACCTGCTGGCAGAGCAATATGCCGCACCCTGGTTCCCCACAAAACTGCGTGAACAACTTATGTATCAAAATTGACAGCTCCCTCTCCTTCCAACCTTAGATTCAAGCCCTAGTTGGGTCCTGCTTTGCATATTGAAAAAATTTCTACCTCTTCTATCTGAGTCTGCTGGTAGAAAGGTTGTGCAGGCCCTGATTACTTCAAGACTGGACTATGGGAAAGCTCTGTTTCTCGGTCTCCCAGTCTATCTTCTTAACAGACTGCAGGTGGTGCAGAACCCGGTAGCGAGACTGCTACTCAGACTCCCACCTAGGTCCCACATGACCCCTCATATGAGGGCCTTCACTGGCTCCCAGTAAAAAAGAGGGCGGTCTTTAAGGCAATGGTCTTAACGCACAAGGCCTTGCATGAGACGGGCACGTCATATCTCAGTAAGAGGACCAGCGCATACATTCCAGCACGCACCCTTCGCTCTGCCTCAGAGTACCTTGCAAGAGTTCCCCGCATCAATCGCCTTCGAATAGGTGGGAGATCCTTTTCCTACCTGGGACCACTCTATTGGAATAAACTCCCACTAGACCTTCGCCTAGCACACAGCCTGAATATCTTCATGAGGAAATTAAAAACCTGGTTCTTTAACAGCTAATCCAGTTGCCTGGTTTGCCTCCCACTACCTAGCGCTAGGACACTCTGCTGAGTAGCTGCACGCTTTACAAAACAGTATAACATAGCATCTGCCTTGAGGCTCACAGGGTTCAAACCATGCTGCAACTGCAGAAAGCAAATGTCGGTCACAAATTGCACAATATCTGCCTACAGTGTCTAGTCCAAGGGGAACTCATGCTCATCCCATCATTCCAGCTCTGGGAAGAAGTTGCCTATGTAGTTCTCAAAGGAGCTGACTCTGCTCCCATCGTCCAATTACGGGCCTGTTCTGCAAATGGTCCCAATACATCACAAGTTCCAGGAGTCACAGTGAACCCTGCAGCAGATAGAGGCCTTTAGGGAGGCCATAAAGCAACTGCAGTTGAACTTACACTGGCAGGGCTGGTCTCGTCATCGACTGACCCTGTTGGACCCTTGCCCAGCCCCACACTGGATCAGGCACCTGAGGCATCCTTGGTTCCAAAAGCTCTGGCTTAAACTCCAGTGGCACCTGCTCCGGATCCAACTCCAATGCATATTTCTAATATGAAGCTGACATCAGCTCCAATCTTGTTATGAGATTACTAAAGTGAAGGCTCCAACTCTTGATGGACTCTAGCTTCTCTTCTGACTCCAGTAATACTATAGGCTTGAAGCCTTGTTTGGACTGGATTCAAATGGCGTTCAAAGGTGAAGTCACGGCATTTTGGAAATGTTAAGAACCAACTTATTAGTACATAGGTCAGTTTTTAAAATTCTTTATTGGTCGCAAACATTCTAGTTGCAAATAGTACATCGTTCCCTTAATTCTTAGTGTATAATCCAACTCGAATACACTGCTGTGCCTGCTGTATCCATCAAGTTGTGGGTACTCTGATTATCTGCAATATTAATTATAGAATTTTTTTTTTTTTAAGTGTTTGATGTTCAGCTATCATGGGAACTTTCTCATGAATATTAAATTGTTCCAAGTATTTCCTTAGGGCAATGCACGCCTGAGACATGCATGCAGCACCCTCTGATCACTCCAGCAGGGCCTCTTCAAGCCGGACAGCACAGAGCAAATGGAGCGTGACCTACAATACCACATCCATGCTACGCAACGTGTGTGTGTGTCCTCAATATCCATACTTAGTATCAAATCTTGGCCCAGATTTACTAATACCTAGTGCCAGGTTTGCATTACAAAAGTGACAAACCCAGTGAAAAAAGTGGGATTTATTTTCCAGAGCAAACACTTTTGGCACTGGAAAGTAACCTTAAAGTAAAGCAAAGTAGAGCTATGAGCTACTTTGCATCTTGCAGAGTTTCATGGTTGCTACATGGGCGTTATCATGCAACCATCGACTGTTTTTAATACAAAGCCTTATTTACTAAAAAAGTAGACAGGTATTTGCCTCCTCATGGCAGGCATAATGTTAGAGAAGTTTTCTTTTCACCAAACCTTTCCAACTTTGCATGTATGCTGTACCGTACTGCACTCATTTAAACTTGGAAAACAATTTAACTGTGTCCAAGCATAATATTTTGGACTTCACACACACGTCGTAGCACTGTGGAGTGAGGGTGTGTGAGTGGCATAAAGCAGACAAAACACCGCCAGTGCCACGTCTTGGTAGATATGGTGCTGCTCTTCTCTCTCTCTTTGACGCAACACTACATTCAGGGCTGGCTTTAGGGCAGTGCGACTGGTGCGGCCGCACTGGGCGCTGACCTGTGGAGGGGGCACCGACGTCATGGCCGGTGGCGCTTGTTTAGTAATAACTTATGATTGGAGAGATGAGGGGCACTTATGCCTGGTGGTAGTGAGAGAATCGAGGCGTTGGTCATGGGGTGTGGGGGCACCAAAAATTATTCCCGCACCGGGCGCCACCATCGCTAAAGCCAGCCCTGTCTGCATTGCGTCACTTCTTTATAAATGTGCCCCCTTTTGCGAGCTATAAAGCCAAGGCAGGCAACGTGCATCCGTCTGTCCCACTCAACGAGCGTCTACTTCTCCCAGATCAGGTAATGTGTTTCCGTCTTTCTCAAGCCTGACAATGTGTCCTTCGGTCCCCGATCGTGCAGTGTGCTCCCATTGATCATCGATTGGTACTGCAGGGAGTTGTGTTTTTTGTTATCTATGCTAGTAATGTGTGTAACCGAGTTTAATCTACTATATCTATCAAATACAGTCTCATTTTAGGAAGTGTGTGCCTTATCCCACAACAGCACATTGCGATGGGACTCATGGCAGTGTGAATCATTCTATACAGGAGGTGTGTACTGTCCTGTCATGGCACTGCAGCCTTTGTCTTTCAGGCTGATAATAATTCAAGTACTGGGTGCACTCCCAGCCAGGCGATGCGCGTGCCCTTTTATCACATCACATCACATCTCAACGAGGGTGCGACCATCTGATGCTGGAAACCAGTGGGAAGCAAATTGGTGAAAGCAAAATTTAGAAAGGCGATTTGTGTTGGAAGAACATCACAGGCCTTAAGTCGAACTTTGGATCCGAATGATATATAAAAAAAAAAAGAAACACACAAAGGTTATCAAAACTTTCAAAAATAAAAGGTAGTGGAAATGTGTTCAAAAGAAACTGGAAAACGAGAGGTGAGCAAATACTCCAGGGTTGTGGTAGCTCTTTACTTTCATTGCTGCAGTCACCCTAAATAGAGAGCGGGAAAAGAACGATGAAGTGCAGGGCGCGGACAGGAGCACACTTTTACCAGTGCTCCTGTCCGTACCCTGTACTTTATCTCCCAGCAGGAGGGACAAATGGAAGGGGGCTGAGGGAATGGGCGTGGATAAAGGAGGATGTGGGTAGGTAGAAGGTTAATAATAAAGCAAGCATTTGCAATGCAATCAGTCTCACATTTGTGAAAGTTAGAGCTACTGGCGTTGTAAATTATAATGTTTTTTACGACAGGAGTCTAGAGACTAAGAATGAGGAATTACCACTGGGAACAGAGACACAGCTGCAGCACTGCCTAGAGGACTTAGAATAAGGAATTACCGACGGGGCCAGAGGCGCAGATAGCAGCACTGCCAAGAGGACTAAGAATGAGGAATTACCAGTATGACTAGAAAACCAGCTAGCAGCGCTGTCTAGAGGACTATGAATGAGGAATTGCAACTGGGAACAGAGGTACTGCCTAGAGGACTAAGAATGAGGAATTACCGACAGGACCAGATTAGCAGCTGACGGTACTGCCTAGAGGACTTAAATGTGGGAATTACCACTGGGACCAGAGAAGCAGCTGCAGCACTGTCTAGAGGTCTTAAATATGGGAATTGCCGAAGGGACCAGAAAAGTAGCTGTAGCACTGTCTAGAGGACTTTGAATGAGGAATTGCTAATGAAACCAGAGAAGCAGCTAGCAGCACTGCCTAGAGGACTAAGAATGAGGAATTACAGACGGGACCAGAGTAGCAGCTGGCAGCACTGTCTGAAAGACTTAGACTGAGTAATTACCGATGGGACCAGAGTAGCAGCTACCAGCACTGTCTAGAGGACTTAGAATGAAGAATTACCACTGAGACCAGAGAAGCAGCTGGCAGTTCCTCCCTAGAGGACTTAGAATGAGAAATTACTGACAGGACCAGAGAAGCAGCTAGCAGCACTGTCTACAGGACTTAGAATGAGGTATTACCACTGTGACCAGAGACACAGCTGCAGCACTTCCTAGAGGATTTAGAATGTGGAAGTTACTTACAGGTCCAGAGAAGCAGCTAGCAGTACTGTCTAGAGGACTAAGATTGAGGAATTACCACTGGGAACAGAGACACAGCTGTAGCACTGCCTAGAGGACTTAAAATATGGGAATTACCGGCGAGACTAGAAAAGCAGCTGCATCACTTTCTAAAGGGTTAAGAATTAGGAATTACCACTATGACCAGAAAACCGGCTAGCAGCACTGTCTACAGGACTATGAATGAGGAATTGAAACTGGGAACAGAGACCAGAGAGGCTGCTAGCAGCACTGCCTAGAGGACTAAGAATGAGGAATTACAGACAGGACCAGAGTAGCAGCTGGCAGCACTGTCTGAAAGACTTAGACTGAGCAATTACCGATGGGACCAGAGTAGCAGCTACCAGCAATGTCTAGAGGACTTAGAATGAAGAATTGCCACTGAGACCAGAGAAGCAGCTGACAGTTCCTTCATAGAGGACTTAGAATGAGAAATTACTGACAGGACCAGAGAAGCAGCTAGCAGCACTGTCTACAGGACTTAGAATGAGGAATTACCACTGAGCCAGAGAAGCAGTTGGCAGCACTGCCTAGAGGACTTAGAATGAGGAATTACCAATGGGTCTACAGAAACAGCTGCAGCACTGTCTAAAGGACTAAGAACGAGGAATTTCCACTGTGATTAGAGACACAGCTGCAACACTGCCTAGAGGACTTAGAATAAGGAATTACTGACAGGACCAGAGAAGCAGCTAGCAGCACTGTCTGCAGGACTTAGAATAAGGAATTACCACTGAGCCAGAGAAGCAGTTAGCAGCACTGCCTAGAGGACTTAGAATTAGGAATTACCAATGGGACCACAGAAACAGCTGCAGCACTGCCTAGAGGACTTAGAATGAGGAATTACCAACGGGAACATAGCAGCAGCTAGCAGCACTCCCTAGATGACTTAGAATGAGGTTTTATCACTGGGACCAGAGAAGCAGTTAGCAGCACTATCTAGAGGACTAAGAATGAGGAATTGCCAATGGGACCAGAGAAGCAGCTATCTACACTGTTTAGAGGACTTAAAATGTCCGGATCCATGTAGGGGACCTACCCCAATAGGTGCAAATACCAGGGTTTTTGTGACATTATTGTACGTAAGGGATATAGAATGGAGCTAATTCTGAGTCCTGTGCAACATTTGTCAAGCTTCCTCATGAATAAGAGTGCCCAAACAGAAAGCAAAAAATATATTATCACCCCACTCCTACTTAGACTAAGTTAAATGTTGCATCTGGAAAAAGGGTATTGCATACACGTTAAACAAACCCAAAGCTAAAGGAATATTATGAGAACAAAAATGGAGTCTGCAACTAAAATAAGCATTACGCAAAATATGGCCACGTTTACAAAATGTGAAGGGTTAACAAATAATGTTTTTCATCAGCTAATAGGCTTTGAATTAGCACATGAAAGTTGTTTTAAATGAAACAAAAAAAGGATTTTATCTACAAAAAGTGCATGTTAACAAATAATGTGTCATTGGCTAATAGGCTTTGAATTAGCACGTGAAAGTTGTTTTAAATAAAATGGGGAAAAGGATTTTATCTACAAAAGGTGCACACAGTACTATATGTTTGTCAAAACATTGGCATTTGCGAACAATACATTGTTATGTAACTAAAGAGACCAAAATGGAATATTCTTTACAAAATGCTGCAGCCCGCACAAAAATAAAATAGTGTGCAAACACAAAGATAAAAAGCCTTTAGAGAAAGGATACACATAATAGGCCAATACTCCAGGGGAGGAGTGAGACAGGAAAATGTGGGACAAATAAAGACAATAAACCAAACAAAAGCAAGCTTTTATGAATGACACACATTTGAAGGAATCACCAGCGAGGGGCGGAATTAAAGCCCACATGCCGCACCCAGCATGCTTCACAGTTCAGCCATGCACTGCCTAGGCTCGAACTCTGTATTTGCTGTGTGTTTATGTGTGACATCTCTACATCATTTGTATGACATTTTGAGTGACACCCAACTGCTACTTGAATGCAACACTAGTAACTGTAAATTTTAGCATGTTTTGTTTTAAGTGTAAGTCTCTAGAGCGAGCCTCATAGTGCCATGAGCTGTGCTTGAGATATAAATTGTGTTTGTAGAAATAGGCGACGTGTCCAAAATAAACTGTGTAATAGTTTTTCCTCAGTGCCTTTCTTAGGAAGCTGCAGGGAAATACACCTTTGTGAGTTCTGTCAGCCATCGCAGCTCTCTGCAAAGCACCTATAAACAACATCTGACTCCCTAGTTTAAGTACCTCTTGCTGACACATGCATAATGCATTCCCTATAGAGGTTTTGTCACAGCAACCCCCTCCCCCATAGTTTACCACCGAAGCAAGAGCTCTTTAGTAACATCCCCGCAGCAATGCACGAGCTCTTTAGTAACATCCCCGCAGCAAAGCACGAGCTCTTTAGTAACATCCCCGCAGCAATGCACGAGCTCTTTAGTAACATCCCCGCAGCAATGCACGAGCTCTTTAGTAACATCCCTGCAGCAAAGCAGGAGCTCTTTAGTAACATCCCCGCAGCAATGCACAAGCTCTTTAGTAACATCCCCGCAGCAATGCACGAGCTCTTTAGTAACATCCCCGCAGCAATGCACGAGCTCTTTAGTAACATCCCCGCAGCAATGCACGAGCTCTTTAGTAACATCCCTGCAGCAAAGCAGGAGCTCTTTAGTAACATCCCCGCAGCAATGCGCAAGCTCTTTAGTAACATCCCCGCAGCAATGCACGAGCTCTTTAGTAACATCCCTGCAGCAAAGCAGGAGCTCTTTAGTAACATCCCCGCAGCAATGCACGAGCTCTTTAGTAACATCCCCGCAGCAATGCACGAGCTCTTTAGTAACATCCCTGCAGCAAAGCAGGAGCTCTTTAGTAACATCCCCGCAGCAATGCACGAGCTCTTTAGTAACATCCCCGCAGCAATGCACGAGCTCTTTAGTAACATCCCCGCAGCAATGCAATGCAAGAACTTCTTAATGAATCCAGGAGCATAAGACCAATTCTCCGGAAATGAGTAAGGGGTCAGCTTCCAGTTTCTAGCTCAGAAAATGAGCTGTTCTCCAGTAGTCTTGAGGTAAAATCTAATTGCTGATATTGTTTCTCTGTCCAGTTTCTACCGGAAATTCCAAGCAGTGCCCACCCCCTCATCAAGAACCGCACATGAAACAAAGGCCTAAATAGGAATAAACTATACCAGCATACTGTTGCAAAAAAATACACACACTTCTGTGAGCACCCTCAAACTAAAGCTGTCTACTGCCTTATTCTCACAACTGATTTCAAAACTATCTCATCATTAAACTTTCTATTCTGTTACATTAAAAGGCATTCATATGAAAACTAACTTTCACTAGCACAGACTTCCACCAGAGAAGATCTCAAGTTGCTTCTTTATACCACGTGTAAGTAGCTCATCCTGTTGTAATTTCTTTGCATTCTGGAAATTGCCTCTTCATTTTTCCATCATAAATGCAGGAATACAAGATTCAAATGAAAGGACTAGATCACCTCAGTGATGCCAAATAAGATTAATAGTCCTGTGATGTCACTTCCTGTGATGTCACTTCTTGTGATGTCACATACAAATTAGAAGGGCCTCGCATTTTCCCTTTCACCCGGGGCCCCAACAGTCCTTAGACTGGCCCTGGTCTCATACATACCGTTGAAGACTGCCTTCCAAACACTGCGTACAAAGCCTTGTGTTTTTCTCGAAATGCATGTGTTTTAGTTCATTAATCTTCACCTGGCAAGCCCACGTCCAGTATGTGCCCCAATCTAGTGAAAGTGACTGACAATGAAATGTATGTAAATCTCAAAGTTAGGACCACAGAATACCAGGTCCTTCACGTCACGGCTGGGCGTCGGCTGCCCTCTTGCAAGGAGTACTGCTTCGGCTGTGCCTGTCCATTGTGATGTGAGAGGTGCCTCACCCATTTTAGTGCCCTTAGTCAGTGTCAACATTTCTGTATCTTGAGGAAAGTCTATTGCCTGGGGCACCACCAGTAGGTGGCACAAGATCACAAAGCGCAGAAATAAAAAAAATTCTTACAGGATTTCTGTTCCGTGTTCGTGTGGAAATCCCTTCAGTGCATATTCAAGCCTGATAATGCTACTAAGGTACATCAGAGGAGTAGAACATCACAGAACAGGCTCAGAGCATGCCAGGGTTGATCAAGCTGCTACAAGTTCCCATGAAAGTTGACAAGTCCTCTGCAAAACCCACTCCGTTGAAGGTGAGGCCGCTCTCCCTCCAGGGTCTTTGTGCTTCTGCACTGGTGGTACCTGCAGGGTCTGGTGAGGCTTTGCAAGTAGTGCAAACACTCCAAGCCTCTTGTCTTCACTTCTTGAATATTTTAACAGAAAGTAAGAGAGGAAAGGGCCTCTGAGTCTCCAATATGATTTCTGTACCAGGTAGTGCTTAATTTGAGCATGTGGGGGTCCACTGTCACTAACTTTTGGGGACCAGCACTTGTTTTACAAATTAAGCACTGGTCAGGTCCTTGTTTGCATGCTGCTCCTGTTCATCACATAAAAGGGCATGAACAAGGTCAAGAAAGGAGGAAGGAGGCCACAAAGACAGGGTTGGATTGGTAACGCGGGCACTCGGGCAATAGCTGAGGGGCCGGTATCTGAGTGCCAGCTGTGGGCTGCTTTTTTGGGCAGCCTGGGGGGCCGATTTGGGCGGTTTCTACGTTGCTGCTGCCAGCATAATGGGTGCCAGAGTGGCCTTTCTGAAGGCAGATGGGAGTCCATTACCTCCCTTTTATGAAGGGGCAGAAGTGTCACTCCCTTTCCCTCGTTGGGCCGGCCCATTAATATATGCATATTGAGCGGGGGCAGGGGGCCTTAGCAAAAGTGGCCTCACTGGTTTTCAGGTGTGTTTCAACTGTGTAAACTAATCCGTGCATTTTTTTTACTCCCTCCCCTCCCCCCCTTTTTTTAAATAAAATTTCGCTGAAGCAGTGTTTTGCGTAAAGGCAAAATGCAAATGTGGGCCACTTTTTTTTGCGTGCCCGGGCCAAGTTTTAATCCCAATTCAACCCTGCACAAAGAGACTGTCAGGGGGTCACTCTGGAGGCGGAGCAAACGGGAGATGATAATGGCTATTCATTTTCACCTCGGTCGCAGGATGAGAGCGGCCCCTTTAATCCAGATTGGACTTCCCTGGAGGAGGAGTCTGTGAGACCGACGTCAGCGGCAACCCTCCAATCACGGGACGTATTTGCCTGTAAAGAGAACCCGGAAGAGGACCACAGCGCGAAAGCCAGCGGAGGAAGCAAGAGTGGAGAGAGAGACGGAAAGCGAGAGCAACGAAGCGGTGGAGACGGCGATAAGACGAGCGCAGGATTCGGAGAGGACGTGGTCAAGTATCCGAAACTGCCAGGAGGCCAACGTAAACGCGACTCGCCCCGCCACGTTCCCGGAGGAGCGTGGCTGGGAAAGGTACGGGACCGAGTCCTGGGTTTTACTTTTTCACGGGGAGGGACGGGGTAGGATTGAGTTGGGGAGGTCACAGAGGGGTGGGCGCGTGTGGGACACAGAGTACGTTTATTTTTCACCCTGTTCCCTGCACCTTCACCTACGAGACCTCTATTGGTTTTTTTTGGTGTGAATTCTACGTGGTGGCAGCCCCGGTGACCCTTCACTCCCCTTACCCTGCCTCAAATCCATACAAAGCTCCTCCATCTCACGCTTGTGTGTTCCCGTGTTCTTTTTGTTTCCCTCGGTCTATCTCCCGGGAGAGTCGGACGAACACCTAAGCTCCGTGGAAAGTGCCCCAAGAGAAGACGAGCCAAGAAGGAAGACGCGGTCTCCTCCGTTTACCTTGTGCCTTCTATCGTGGAACAATAAAGAACCATAACCCCAGACCTCAGACTATCGTGCCTCCTTTTTCATAGAGGGTGTCCCTTGTGACAAGTGGCGTGCCAGATAGGAGGACATCCCCTTGCATCCGAAACAGGATGGAGGCCCTTATCCACCAAATGAAGGAGGGCCAAGCCAAACTCGAGTGGGCGGTGGAGAAATCCTCCAGTCAGGCCGAAGCAGATCGCGCTGTATTCACTTCGGCCATCCAGAATCAAGCCGATAGTCTACTTAAGCTTGCTGAAGGGCATGCCCAGCTCCTGGTCAACCTGTGACAGAGCAGGGCCAGCCATCCACCGGGGACAGTGGTCCCCCTGCAGAAGTTTGTGCCTGGAGACGACCCCTTGGCATTTTTTTTTAACTCTGAGAGGGCAGCGAGGGCTAGTGCCTGGCCAGGAGATAGATGGCCGTTTTACCTCGCCCCGCTCCTAACCGGTGAAGCCCAAGCGGCATATCAAATGGTAAACCGAGATGGAACAGCCACCTATACTGTTGTGAAACAGTATGTACTCGATAGACTCGGGGTGGATGACGAGACCCATAGGCTGAAATTCCGCCAAGAACGTGGTGTCCCAGGTGACTTACCCAAGACTCTATTTTTCAAATTGAAGGAAGCCGCGGACCTCTGGCTTAAACCCCATGAAGGCAATATGGAAGAGGTCATGAATAAAATTTATTTAGAACAATTCCTGGAGGCCCTTCCGTATTCTACTCAACGCTGGTTAAAGCAACACGCTGGCCTCACCTTGGAACAGGCCATGGAGATGGCGACCTCCTATGCTAGGGCTCAGGGCCGGCCTCCAGTAAAAGAGACTGAGAGACACATCCGACCATTAGGTCCTGGGAAGCCAGACAAAAGACCCTCACAACCCCTCCCAGAGAGCAGCCGTCCGCGCATACACCGCCCGGAGAACCCGACCTACTCAGGCCCCCAATGTTATGACTGTGGGGAGTGGGGACATATTGCCCGGTACTGCCGCAAGAAAAGAGAGAAGGAGGAGGAACCGATGGACGTGAGCTTTGCTCCCCGCTCTGTCTTCTTCGCCCAAGAAACAGGGCCGATATTCTATGTGAGTGTGACTCTTGAGGGGAGGGTGGTAAGGGCTCTCCTCGATTCTGGGTGCAGGCATTCAGTCGTGAAGAGAGAACTGGTACCTCCCTCAAGGCTTCTACCGGGAAAAACCGTCCACATCCGCTGCATTCATGGGGATGTGAAGGAATACCCTTTGGCTAAGTTGGTGTTAGTCACTGAGGGTGATGTACAGGTGGAGGCCGTGGTAGGGGTATTGGAAAATCTCCCCGAGTCCCTAATCATCGGGATAGATACCCCATCTTTTACTCCCTTAATGCATGCTGCCCTGGCTCCTGCAAAACATGATGTCTTACTTATGCCTGAACCCTGGGCAAGAGATAACCACTTCAGGATGGCCCAATTAAACGATGCCACCCTCACCCATGCCTGGCAAAAAGCCAGAGACCCACAGAACCCCTTGTATCAGACATTTCCCACTTTCATTGAGAAAAACGGCCTGCTATATCGTCTCTCCAAACAAGACGCCGTTCCCCAACTTGTGGTCCCCTTAGAGTTCCGGGACCAAATCTTGTTTTTTGCACACGCCCACCTGTTGGCGGGCCACTCAGGGGCAGAAAAGACAGGACAGGCTATATTACAACATTTTTTTTGGCCTGGGGTATACACACAAATCCAAAAGTATTGCCAGGAGTGCCAAATCTGCCAACGCTGTAATCCTTATATACCCCCGCCAGTGCCCTTACACCCCTTACCCATTATAGGCACCCCCTTTGACAGAGTGGGTATGGACCTCATTGGTCCTTTGCCTAAGTCAGCACGCGGACATCAGTATGCTCTGGTGTTGGTCGACTATGCCACCAGATGTCCTGAGGCCTTCCCCCTGCGAACCGCCATCTCTGCGGCCATAGCGTAAAGACTCGTAGAGGTCTTTTCTAGGATGGGGTTTCCCCGTGAGATCGTCACCGATCAGGGCACACCCTTTGTATCGCGTCTCCTAAAACAAGTTTGTGACCAGCTACAGATCAAACACATAACCACCTCTGTCTACCATCCCCAGACCGACGGACTAGTTGAACGCTATAATGGTAGTTTAAAACTTACCCTGAAAAAGCTTCTGTCTGGGGATGGGAAGAACTGGGATCAACTACTACCCCTAGCTCTCTTTGTTCTCCGCAGTCAGAAACAATCTAGTCTGGGTACCTCCTCTTTCGAACTGCTCTTTGGACGCAAGCCACGAACCCTGCTTGAGATCACCAAGGACAGTTGGGAGCGAGAAGGTCTCCACGAGGCCGAAGCTCTCCTTGATTATACACGACAACTGCAAACTAGACTCCATAAATTGAGAACACTGGCCCATACCCAGTTAATAGCAGCACAGACAAAACAGAAAACCTTTTATGACCGGGGTACTAAGTGGAGAGAACTGAACATAGGTGACTGGACGTTGGTACTTCTACCTACGTCCACCCACAAATTGAAAAAGGAGTGGCAAGGTCCTTTCCAGGTAATCCGCAAGATAGGGAAAACCACATACATCCTACAGATGGCCCGGAATAGGACACAAATGTATCATATCAATGTACTAAAAAAATGGTTAGGACCCCCTCCAACTGTAGACCATACGGTGTCCACAGCTTGCCCCCTTACACATACAGCCGCGAGACCCCCATTAATCCTGACCTCCCCTCGATACAGGCAGAAGAGATACGTTCCCTCCTCTCAACCTATTCCGACGTATTTTCTGACCAGCCAGGGAAGACTTCTCTAGCAGAACACTGCATACCCACTCCACCCGGAGTAGTGGTTAAGCAAAAACCGTATCGGATACCGGAAGCACGACGAACCGCGTTCCAGGAAGAAGTCGAGAGGATGTTGGCCTCGGGTGTCATAGTCCCCTCTCACAGCAATTGGTGTTCTCCGGTTGTTCTAGTACCCAAACCGGACGGAAGCATCCGGTTTTGTATTGATTTCAGGGCAGTGAATCGGGTGTCCAAACAAGATGCTTATCCCCTTCCCCGGGTGGATGAACTCATTGAACGCCTTGGTGAGGCCAGATATATAACCACCATCGACCTCACCAAGGGGTATTGGCAGATACCTCTGGCCCCAGCCGACCAAGAAAAAAACGCTTTTTCCACCCCCTCAGGTCACTACCACTTTACCGTCCTTCCCTTTGGGTTGCATGGAGCCCCGGCTACCTTTCAAAGGGCCATGGACACCCTCCTGGCCCCTCACCAGCAGTATTCGGGGGCTTATCTTGATGACATCGTGGTGTTCAGTAAGTCCTGGGAGGAACACTTGCTCCATTTAGGGAATATCCTTGGTAGCTTAAGACGTTCAGGGTTGCATGTGAATGCCAAGAAATCAAGGGTGGCTTTTCAGAAGGTCCGCTATTTGGGGTATCTCCTGGGGGAGGGACACATCGCTCCCCAGACTGAGAAAATAACCGCCATCCAGGCCGTTCCCTATCCTAAAACCAAGAGGGACTTAAGAGCGTTTTTGGGCCTAGTCGGTTACTACCGCAGATATATTGCCCACTTCGCTACCTTAGCTGGGCCACTTACAGACCTCCTCCGCAAGACTCACACGTCCCCTAGACTGCAAGCCCCCACCGATAGGGAATCCCAAGCCTTTCAAGCTCTAAAAGACGCACTGACAACCTCCCCTGTACTCGTGACCCCTGACTTTAACAACATCTTCATTTTACAGACCGACGCCTCCGGTATCGGGATAGGGGCGGTCTTATCACAGCCGGACAAGAATGGCCATGAACGGCCCCTTCTTTATCTCAGCCAAAAGTTATTCCCCAGAGAACAAGCATATTCCACCATAGAGAAGGAGTGTCTTGCGGTTAAGTGGGGGGTTGAAAAGCTGAGATACTATTTAGAGGGTAGGCCCTTCATACTGTATACCGACCACGCTCCCCTCACATGGCTACAAAGGAACCGTGGCCATAATGAACGTATTCTCCGCTGGTTCCTGGCCTTACAGCCTTTCCAAATTGACGTCAGACATCGAAAAGGGGTTCAACAGGGTAATGCTGACTTTCTCTCCCGTTTCCCTTGTTCCCCCGAGCGGGGTACACCTGGGGGAGGGACTTGTCAGGGGGTCACTCTGGAGGCGGAGAAAACGGGAGATGATAATGGCTATTCATTTCCACCTCGGTCGCAGGATGAGAGCGGCCCCTTTAATCCAGATTGGACTTCCCTGGAGGAGGAGTCTGTGAGACCGACGTCAGCGGCAACCCTCCAATCACGGGACGTCTTTGCCTGTAAAGAGAACCCGGAAGAGGACCACAGCGCGAAAGCCGGCGGAGGAAGCAAGAGTGGAGAGAGAGACGGAAAGCGAGAGCAACGAAGCGGTGGAGACGACGAGAAGACGAGCGGAGGATTTGGAGAGGATGTGGTCAAGGATCCGAAACAGCCAGGAGGCCAACGTAAACGCGACTCGCCCCGCCACGTTCCCGGAGGAGCGTGGCTGGGAAAGGTACGGGACCGAGTCCTGGGTTTTACTTTTTCACAGGGAGGGACGGGGTAGGATTGAGTTGGGGAGGTCACAGAGGGGTGGGCGCGTGTGGGACACAGAGTACGTTTAATATTTAACCCTGTTCCCTGCACCTTCACCTACGAGACCTCTATTGGTTTTTTTTGGTGTGAATTCTACGTGGTGGCAGCCCCGGTGACCCTTCACTCCCCTTACCCTGCCTCAAATCCATACAAAGCTCCTCCATCTCACGCTTGTGTGTTCCCGTGTTCTTTTTGTTTCCCTCGGTCTATCTCCCGGGAGAGTCGGACGAACACCTAAGCTCCGTGGAAAGCGCCCCAAGGGAAGACGAGCCAAGAAGGAAGACGCGATCTCCTCCGTTTACCTTGTGCCTTCTATCGTGGAACAATAAAGAACCATAACCCCAGACCTCAGACTATCGTGCCTCCTTTTTCATAGAGGGTGTCCCTTGTGACAGAGACATTACATTAGCACCGGCTGCAGTGCCAGCACCGAAGGCCAACTTTAGGATGTTGCGACCGGTGCAGTCACACCTGATGCTGAACTGGGGGACAGAAAAGGGGGCGACATGTTTAGAAATAACTTTTAGGTTTAAAAGCACCTGTTGGACAGTTCCTTGTCTGTCCCGCAGTTTTCAGGAAACAATAAAAATGTAAATATAACTCTGGTAATTAATGTTACTGTTTAGAGAGAGATCAGAGATTTCTCTAGTGGCAGTTTTGACACATCCTAACTAAAGTCGCACAGAGGGTTAATATGCCTGCCGCAAAGAATGTGCAACATGCATTTTAATGTGCATAGGTCAGTGGGTTTATTGTTTTTGTCAGAGAGTTCCTTTTGTTATGGTAAAAGTAGCGCTATAAAACAAAAGAAAAGCATGTGAGAGAGGGAGGGGCTATGGAGGGATGAGTGGCACCGTTGGAGAATGGTAGTGAGGGAATCCGTGGAGAAGGAGGTCATTGCGGGGGTTGCCAAGAAAGACTGTAGCACCAAGCGCCATCAATGCTGAAGCTAGCCCTGTCAGTACCTTTAAAGTTTACTTCCCAACCAGTACCTGAGGTTGGTTCTCAACCAGTGTAATTACCTTCATTGATCTTGTAATGCTGGTGTAAAATCGAGACTGTCGGATTTCTTTCTTGATGTTTGAGTTAAACAACAGAAAATAAGGCTAGACACACCTCAGCCTGACATCACTCACACCTGTATACTCTCCACCAAGGCAACAACCAGGGCCGGACTGACTACCGGGCGTTTTGGAATTCTGCCGAGCAGGGGGCGGATTTCACTGCGGTGGGGGCTGATTTCGTTCATGGAGACCTGCGTGTACTTCGGAATATTTCAAGCAAAACGAATTTCGTTTAGTACACGCAGGTCCCCATCAACGAAATCAGCCCCCAGCTCAGAAGCATTCAAAAACGCCCGGTAGTCAGTCTGGCCCTGGCAACAACCCCCTGCATCATAGAATACTGCCCCGAAAACAAGACAAGGCAGAAACACTTCTGATACAGAGTCTGGAGCTGGAGGTGATCCTGAAGCACCACATACTACCAAGAATTTCCAGTCTGCGCCGATCTGGTAACTCACTTGGAGCCAAAATGTGTTACATGATATAGGCTCCCTTGGCACAGCCGCCCTGCGAGGAGCCAATATCCCACGGTAGCAGCGAAGACGAGCTGGAAACCATTGCAAAGGGTGGATTTCGAGCTCATCTTTCGAGCGTTGAACAAATAATGTGCATTAAGGTTGTGAAGGGGGAGGAGCCAAGATGGCGACCGGGACGGCAGCGTAGACTCCCGGCTCCGTGAACCTCCGCATCCCGCACGGATATCCTGCACGAGATCCTCAACCTGTGCTACGCGGTCGTGTTTCTGAAGGAGAGTGGCACCCGACTGTGTGACTCCGAGGTTTCTGGCTGCGGTATCGCCTGAGAAACGAGCATTTGAACTTTGCGGCCTGTGCGGCCCTGGAGCCGGGACCTCAAGTGGACGCCGTGGCCGGGTGGCAGTTCAACAACAGCGGCCTGTTGTGACTGGGCGGAGGCGGTCCACCGGAGCGGTGCCAAACTCGGCCTACATTTCGTCGTGGTCGTTTCTACTGTCAAGTGTAGCGGTCCGAGTGCATGCCCGTGGGTGCAATTCTCAGATCCTCCGGTGGCTGCCCCTGCCTTTGATGGTGAGCTGCCCGGCTGCCGCCCATATCCTGCCCTGATCATTGCGGGCCGCCCCCGGCTTTTTACGGGAGCGGGTCCGTAGTGGGGACGACTGTTGCCCGTGACCACGCAACGGATAACTTTTCGCCTGCCCCCGGAACCCGGTCACCAGCGACGTGGCCATCGAGACGCTTGTCCCAGGGTCCCGGCCCCGGTGAGGGTCGGGCATACTTGGCGGCCATCTTGTTGCGATGAAGCCTACCATCCTGTCCGCTGGGTCGCAGCGGGCTTGTGAGAGTGCGACTTTTGGGAGTGTGGCGGCGCGATCGCAGAGAGCTGTGCTGGGGTACGGCGACCTCCTCGAGGCCCTTGGTGCTCTTCACTCCTCCTTGATTCATGGTGTCGGGGTCTTGGGGAGTAAGCTCGACGGTGTGGCGTCGGCGTTGGGGCAATGGCGGCCCGCCTGTCCGCACGTACATAGGGACTACCCACACTGCGCACAGGAGGACACTTTGGCGGCCACCCCTGAGGTTAGTGCACTGGACAGGTCCAGTATGCTACAGTGTGTTCGTCCAGCTGAGGGCCTGATCTGTCCCGGAGGCATTGGACCTGAGTGGGGTGTGGTAGCCTCGTCCCGTACGTGCCCTCCTGCGACCCAGGGACAACTCCAGCAACTATTGTCTGCTTTGGCTGCTTCTGCCTTCCTGGACCTTGAGTGCAGTGCATATCCTGGGGCAGCACTGGGAAGCCTGTTTCTCCACGCTGCGGACTGTGTTGATGCTCAGAGACTTCCACCCCACCTGTGTGCGTCGCTTCTCGGACGTTTTTGGACAATCCTCTACCTTGGAACGTCGGATATGGTGCTGGGTCGAGGGGTAGGCATGGGCAGAATTCCAAAGAGTGGTCAGGGATAAGGCTGATCCTTCAGGGGTGGTCATCTAGTGGACGGGCGGGCTCAGGGGTTGCGTGCTCTCCTGGCATAGCTAACAGCATAATAGGTGCATAGTGCTCCCCATCTTTCTTTGAGAAGATCGCTTTTGTGCTGTTTATTGTTCACTTTGGGGGAAACTTACCGTGCGGGAGGGAGAAGCCGGGGGTATGTTTTGAAGGCCCTCCTCCAGTTTATTAATACTTTCTCCACCCCCCCGTCTGGTGGGGTTCTTTTCCTACTTCTTTTTCCCTCTTCTCCTATATTTCGGGTCTGGTTCCAGGGCAACAGGCACACTGCTGGGGGGGGGGCCGTACTCATCTGCAGAGGTGCAGGGTGGGGGGTTGGGGGAGGGGATTCTTTCGTCTTTTATCTCTTTTTCCATGGCCTCCTTTTTCTTCTCTGATTCTTTTTGTTTTTCTTTTTCTGGGATCAGTGTGATACACCTCCTTTGCTATGACTCGTTGCCGCTCCATGTGTACCACAATTTCCGGGGTGCTCTCCGGGAGTTCTGGCGGGGGACTGCAGGCGCAACTGCTTATGATACTCTTCCTCATCCTGATGTTCTTGTGTTTGCGCCATTGACCTAATAGATTGCTGTAAATCGTTTACGTCTATTACTCTGCATACCTGTAATTGCTGTTTGAAAATTGTCTGGCACCTGATCCTTCTGCCTTGTTTCATTATAAAACGAAAACCTTTTTCTCCTGGTGCCCTACCTACGCTGTTCACAGTATTAGCATCACGATTCTGCTCCCCGATGTGCTGCCTGTGTTTATACTTGCCTGTTTTTGCTCTGATTGCTTAGCGGCCGGCCCGGGGGGGTTGTAGGCCCATACTTGTTCTCTATTGAACTGTCAATAAAGGTTTTAAAAAAAAAAAAAAAAAAAAAAGGTTGTGAAAACACCCCAGGACATCGGCACCAGCCTCAGCAAGGTTTATTTTTTTGGTAGAGTAGAAGGCGCAAAAGTGCTCCTTAGGTACTTCTCAGCACGAGGCCCGCCCCTTTTCAGGCTCTGCCCATCGTCCTGCAGTGTATTTTTTTTTTAGTTGGCAGTTCTGCTTTTATCCTGAAAGTGCTGTAGGCGCTGGATTTAGTAACACCCTGTAAGCCCACTGCTTCTGGGTAGAGGTGGGTAAGCCACTTAAAGATCGAGCCTAAAGCCTGGCTCCTACTCAGCTCGAGGTCCTCTTGGACTTTCAAGTCCAAAGGGAACCGAATTTTAATGTGTCTTCTGCCTGCCACGCACACTCTGTCATTGCGTACCAAGAATTACAAACAAAGCATAAACCTTTGGTGTTAAAAAGGAGAGAAAGAGGCAACCAACTAGTAGGTGAATTGCATTATTTGAAACCAGTAAACCTGGGACCAATCCTGACTTCTACTCTTGACCAAATTGTGTGATCTTAGGCAATATATTTTTTACTTTCTTTTTTTCCTGTGTTATCACAAATGAGAGAACCTTCCTTTCATACACACACACACACACATATATATATATATATATGTATACCGGATGAAACGAGTTATGGTGGACTAGCTGGGTGGAAATAAATGACACTTTGCACTAATATTGGGTCCTGGCTCATTTTTCAGTTGGAAAAGTCGAAGTTATCAACGAAAGAGTGGATATATATATATATATAGATTTATAGAGAGAGAGAGAGAGAGAGAGAGAGAGAAACCAAATCCTGACCAAACCAACTCCTCAGCGGCAGCAATCAGGTACTGACCACAGCGTGCGTGTATTCAAATTTCTGGCATCAGTAAAATATGATGTGGGAAGTGCCCAGCATTACGCGTTTCGACCGCTAACCGCGGTCTTGATCACATGCTATATATATATATATATATTACCTACTGGTGGTCGCCGGTAAGTAGTTATAGTTATGGCCTAGTTTGTATAGTAAAAGCATTTCTTAACTTGCCTATATCTTTTGGTTCGGGTTCATGAATCTTCACTAAGTTTTCCCCAAAAATGGTGCGGAGGTTGAGAATAAAGGGGAGGGTGTAAAATAAAAAATATATATATATAAATGTTAAACGCGTCGGCAAGTGAATGCTGCATGGATTGAAATGGCAGACTGCATTTTTCAGAGTTGGAGGGCGGGATGTTGGTGTGTGCCCTCTCGCTGCTTCAGGGCGATTTGTTGAACATACATACATGCAGCTGGCCCCGCCGCGGAGAGGAGCACCTCCGTCAGCTGGAGAGGAATCACATTACCGGCTGAGAGAGGCTGGGTTTCCAAACTGTTTGGGACAATCAGCACAACATTCGATATGTAGAATAAGTCTGCATTTATATCCATGACCTACTAAAGAACCCAAAAGTAAGCCATAATATCAGTGTGCGTCTCCCTGGAACCATAGACTCTGACTCGGATTTGAGTTCACTGGCAAGTAGTGTTTGCTCATCTGATAGTGGGCCAACCACGGCAACAATGCCTATTCCAACAGACATCTCCCCCTCTGAGGAACTTGGTTTTTTAGTGGAAGATCGCCGCCACACGTTGCGGCAAACCACTCAATCAATGAGAGGTCAAAACGAAGAAATGAGATCAGAAAACAAAGAAGGAAAGCCAAAAGGAGGAAACAACAGGGGGAAATGGAGGAACACAAAGAAAAGGAATTAAGTTGTATTGTGCCATCTGATAATACTGTTATCAATTTGACTGAGTTGAACCTCACCCAACCCGAGATTGCGATATTGTCTAAAGGACTGTCATTTTGCCCAAGAAGTTGTTTTAGGTATGTTCAAACTAGAATCGATGTTTTCAAATTTATACGGAAACTTAAACTACTAAAACACTTTAAACTAAACAAGGCTGCTGGCACTGCTGCCAATATTGTAAGTACAGACAAGGCCGGTTCTCGGTTGACTGCCAGTGATGTAACGCACTTAAAAACCATTCATGCTCTGGTTGGCAACACAGAGGATGTGGTATGTTCAACTCAACAACAATTGGTGGATCTTGGCACGACGGGCAATTCACCAGCTGTTAGCCCATTCCATCCTAAATCTACATTCATTCCACTTATGCCAAAGGACGCGTTGGATGTATTTAGTGACTGTGTCACTCAAGACCTCAAAAATCTTAATAGAAAGATAAAAAAATCATCGAAACGTTTGAATTATCAAGAGAGACAATATTCCACCCTAATTAATAAACTGAAAGATAACAAGGAAATTATTATAACTAAAGCAGACAAGGGGGGTAATGTTGTTTTGTGGGCTAGGAGTGACTACTTACAAGAGGCCTACCGTCACTTGAACAACGAATTGTGTTACAGAAAGGCCACCTTCAATGACATCAAGCAATTGAAAGACTGCGTCCATGCCGAACTAGGACAATGGAAGAGGGATGGGCTACTCAATAAGAATGAATACAGCTTCTTAAAAATTGATTTCCCTACAACTGCAGTTCTATATTTCATCCCAAAAGTACACAAAAAACAGGAGCCCATTCCGGGTAGACCTATCATTTCAGCCCAGCGAAGTCTATGTGAAAATATTTCTAAATATGTTGACTTTTTTTTGCGTGGTTTTGTGGAAGAACTCCCATCCTACATCAAGGATACATGACATTTTCTTTCTAACATATCTGAGACGGTATGGCAGGATGGTTATTGCTTTATTGTTATGGATATTTGTTCTCTCTACACGAGCATACGCCACTGTGATGGTTTACATGCAGTCAAGTTTTATCTAGAGAAGAGAGACATCATTTTCCATCAACACAACATTATGTTGTTACGCATGATTGAATTATGTTTATGCAATAACTATTTTTTGTTTAACCAAGAAGTATTTCAGCAATTGCAAGGTGTGGCGATGGGGGCATGTTTCTCCCCTAGCTACGCGTGTTTACACGTGGGCTGGTGGGAGGAACATGTCCTCAGAAGCACACACGACGATCTATATCAGATTCATGTCGTTCGTTGGTGGAGATTCATCGACGACATCTGTGTAATTTGGAATGGGTCAATTGAATCGGCCAGTGAATTCGTAAAGCGGATTAACATTAACAACTTGAATCTTGAGTTCACTGCCCATATCAGTACTGAGCATGTTGACTTTCTTGATGTTGAACTTTATATTCTTGACAGTAGGGTACAAACCAGAATACACCGCAAAAGTACAGCAGGCAATTCAGTACTCCATGCGCAGAGCTCCCATCCATATCATCTACTCAAAAGTATACCATATGGTGAGTTTCTGCGCATTAAACGCATTAAACGCATTTGCAGCACTGTTGGAGATTGCATTAAGTACCAAAAAGACTCATATCAGAGGTTTCTAGCTCGAGGCTATGCTAGAGCTGACCTGGAAACAGCACTTGAGAAAGCCAATAGCACTAATCGTGATGAGTATCTGAAATCGGTAATTAGGACTACCACCAAGAAACCCATCTTAAAAAATGAGAGTGATTGTAGTGAACCGGGCTGCGTTCGATTCATTACTACCTTCAGCAATCAGGATAAGGAGGTAAGAAAACTGATCTATAAAAACTGGTCCATAGTGAAAAGTGACCTAACTATGTCCCAATTAGTACCTAATCTACCGCAAATCACATTCAGGAGAGCACCCTCTATGAGGGATGCCCTAGTTAGGACAAGCCCTGAGACCACTAATACAAGCACTTGGCTCTCGAATCGTAAAGGTTTTTTTAAATGTAGCTCATGCCGAGCATGTATATTTGGCATAAACACTTACGATTTTATGGGCGCATTTGATTCAACCTCTACAGCTCTTAAAGGTTTCTTCACGTGCAAAACTGACCATGCAGTTTATGTCCTTGAATGTTCATGTAATTTAAAGTATGTTGGAAGTACGAAATTACAGGTCTCGGTCAGAATTCTACAACATTTAAGGGCCATTGTTAATTCTGACTCCAGTTACCCTGTTGCCCGACATTTTAAATTAGTTCACAAGAATAACCTGAAGGATCTTAAATATTTTGTGATTGACGCAGTACCCAAACAGATTAGAGGAGGTAATAGAGAGAAACGCCTTAGGCAATTGGAAACCCAATACATTCTTTTATTAGACACTAAGATGCCTAATGGCCTTAACACAGGGGAAGATATGCATACTTTTCTTTGAATATTATTTCAGGATGCTACATCCCCTGTATGCTTCAATGAACAAATTACTCTATTGCTTAAGTTATCTTATAGAAACAATCACTAGAGCTTTTAGATGATTATAGTTTACTTAGTCTACATGTTCAACTGCTGGTTTAAGATTACTCCTGTCATCATATCCACCCTTGGGGTACCCTTATGGGGTATTGGTTTAATATCTCGCCTTGGGCTTGCAGAATGTTTTGAATGGATATATATTTGATATGAAAGGCAACTATGTTGGTTCTCTAGCTTTTAGGCCCCTTTATACTTGTGGATTTTACTTAATGTGTTAATTCAACCTCCCTAATTTAATCCCAGTCCATGGCACTTAACAACTTTTTACGCTGCTACATGACTTTGCTGATTTGCACATATGTTGCGTATTTTGCACTGATGCACTTGCACTTTATTTCCAGTACTGCTGCTCCTAGGAATATAGTGGGGCTATTTGTCTATTCTAGGATTTATCCTTTATATTGGTCCTGCTCGCTCTTTGTCTATTTTGTATATTTGTACATAATATGATTTGTGCCATATGGGTTTTTAGTAGCACCAAGGCACGAGCACTTTATCTAGGTTGCATCAGTATGTTAATGCATTATTCATTACTGTCTAGATGCATCTTTTTAACTTTTTACTGGTTTTAAAAGTTATGTGCAATAAGCAAGTAATATTTATATATTTGTATAGGCAGTGATTCTGATATGTCATGTTGTAGTCTGGGATTTATCCTATAGAAAGGAACGATTTTTTAATATAGGATTTATCCAGAAGGGACATATTTATTAATAATCCACTTAATGTATATCATGTATTTTAGGGGGCTCTACATGGTTATTGTAAATAGGTTTATCCGCAGGCACCGATCTTTCTCTTACGGAAGATTTTTACATATAAGTGTTGTGACTCTGATTCCTCTCAGCTGTTTTTCACATGACAAAATTTAAGGATATGCGAGCACATTGTTCTACTGCAGGGGATTGTTTTACTGTGTAACCACTATGGTTTAATTCATTTTGATGTGGCTATTCGTCATTGTTAGAATTTGTGCACAGTTTACGTAGTAGTATTTCTTCTATTTTTTTCTTTACCCTTGTTGTAGTATGGAAGTTTGCTGTTCTGTATGCCACATTCCTATTGGCTCATATTAATGGGAGGAGTCCACTGTTTACTATATCTGCTATGTATGGACCTTATGGTGTCATGTGATCAAGGCCGTGACAACACGGCCGAAACGCGTCATGCCTACTGAATAAACCTTTACATATGACAATCTTCAGCGTGTGGTGGTCTGTACCTGTTCCAGCTATCTACTGGAGTCTGGGAACTCCTCTTGTGATATATATATATATATATTACCTACTGGTGGTCGCCGGTAAGTAGTTATAGTTATGGCCTAGTTTGTATAGTAAAAGCATTTCTTAACTTGCCTATATCTTTTGGTTCGGGTTCATGAATCTTCACTAAGTTTTCCCCAAAAATGGTGCGGAGGTTGAGAATAAAGGGGAGGGTGTAAAATAAAAAATATATATATATAAATGTTAAACGCGTCGGCAAGTGAATGCTGCATGGATTGAAATGGCAGACTGCATTTTTCAGAGTTGGAGGGCGGGATGTTGGTGTGTGCCCTCTCGCTGCTTCAGGGCGATTTGTTGAACATACATACATGCAGCTGGCCCCGCCGCGGAGAGGAGCACCTCCGTCAGCTGGAGAGGAATCACATTACCGGCTGAGAGAGGCTGGGTTTCCAAACTGTTTGGGACAATCAGCACAACATTCGATATGTAGAATAAGTCTGCATTTATATCCATGACCTACTAAAGGACCCAAAAGTAAGCCATAATTGGAACTGCACTATTGAACTTACTTAAAGTTGTTATTAATTATCGCATTACAGACCTCATGCCCCATAATGCATCACGGGCGCTGCACTCAGCACACGCCCACTGAGGGAGGCATTGTAGAGAATAAAGTCAGTAGCAATAATGTGATTTAGCTGTGCAGTTCTCGGCAGCCCTGGAAGAAGAGGCTCACGGCCTCGAAACGCGTCGGCAAGTGAATGCTGCATAGATTGAAATGGCAGACTGCATTTTTCAGAGCTGGACGGCGGAATGTTGGTGTGTGCACCATCCTGCTTCAAGGCAATTTGTTGAACATTATACATATATATATATTCACTGAAAAAAACATAGGTTTCACACATGTTATAGTTAGCGGAAATTTTACTGATAAAAAACCAATGAAATTCCCCCGTTATAGTTAGTGCAGGCAACTATAACTCACGCGACCGCAATCCTCTGCTGATGCTAATACTGTATTTAGACACTTATTTGCCCATGTCTTCTTCCATACATTTTTAGCTATACATATATTACAAATATTTTTTTTTTCATAAAGACACATATGTCATCAGCAGAAGATTGCGGTCGCGTGAGTTATAGTTGCCTGCACTAACTATAACGGGGGAATTTCATTGGTTTTTTATCAGTAAAATTTCCGCTAACTATAACATGTGTGAAACCTATGGTTTTTTCAGTGAATTTGCAAGGTTTTTTAAATGCTAATTCCTAACTATAACGTGTGTGAAACCTATGGTTTTTTCAGTGAATTTGTACGGTTTTTTAAATGCTAAGTTACTTTACGCCATTCGTGGCGTGCGCGCCTACTTAACGCAGTTCGTTCCGTGCGCGCACGGTGCGCGACACGCGGTGCGCTTCGCGCACCGCGCGCCCACTTTACGCAGTTAGTGCCGTGCACGCACGGTGGGCACGCGGTGTGCTACGCGCACCGTGTGCCCACGTTACGCTAGATGGGCCATGTACGCACGATGCGCTTCGCGCACCGTGCGCACATGGAGGACATATGATGCACTTCATTTTGAAAGGTAATATTTTAATTTTTCGTAATTTTTATAAGCCATGCACAAATGGTGCCCTTCAGGCACCATTTGCACACGGGGTGGAGAGAGTGTGGATAATTTTTTTTTAATTATTTTTTATTTAAATATTATAGTTTATCTCAGGTGTATTAAGCCATGCACAATTGGTGGTCTTCGGCCACCAATTGCGCACGGGGTGGGGAGAGTGGGGATAATTTTTTTTTTTTTATAATTTTTTACCGTACGCGTACAGTAAGCGTAATCGGCGAAATTAGCGAAAAAATAAAAATTCCGTTTTTGGCCTTGGGGGATCTTTGGGGACTCCCTCAACATGGCTATGTGTGTGGGAGCTGTCTAAACAGCCCCTTTACATGTTTTTGTGCTTTATATTTTAAACATCTCTCTCAGTGCGAGAGAGAAAATGGCGGCCGCCGCTTCCTGGTTTCAGCCGATTCGAATGTTTACTAAGATCTAAGAGCCAATCAGAATCGCGCTCGCGCACGCCACCGTACGCGTACGGTAAGCGTACCGTAAGCGCACCGTAAGCTGGCTCAGATATATATATTGATTTAAAGGCTATTTTCTCAGAATCTACGGAACAGATTTACACCAAACCTACAAAAGGCACTTCCTTGACCTGAGGACTACCTCTCTGCCAAATTTCTAGTAATTCTGTTCAGCCGTTCGGGCTGTAGCCCTGTCTAAAGGTCCTATGGAAAAATGCATGGGAAAAACGCGTTTTGGGACCCCCCTTTTATCTCAGCCCCCGCTTGACGAATCCCCCCGAGACTTTCAGGGTAGGAGCGGAGCGTAGCGCCCCACCTATTTTGAAAAATTCGCGAGGATTCGTCGACCGGCGCCAAAGTTATTCAAAATAGAATGTTGCGGATTTCCTATGGAAACGTGGTCCTAACTATAACTACCTACTGGCGACCGCCAGTAGGTAATATATATATATAGATATATATATATATATAGATATAGATATAGATATAGATATAGATATAGATATATATATATTACCTACTGGTAGTTATAGTTAGAACCTAGATTCCATAGGAAAAGCGTTTTTTGATTTGCCAATAACTTTGGCACCGTTTGACGAATCTTCACGAAATTTTCAAAACTAATCGCTCACTCAGGTCTGCTCCTGTCTTGAAAGTTTAGGGGTGATTCGTCAAGGGGGGGCCGAGAAAAAAGGGGGGTCCTAAATCCTGTTTCCTCCATGTTAATTTCCATAGGAAACTTTAGACACGGCTACAGCCTGAACTGCTGAACGGAATTACACCAAATTTGGCACAGAGATAGATCTTGGTCCAGAAAGCACGCTTTTTTTAAATTGTGTAAATCCGTTTAGTAGTTTTTGAGTTATTTAAAGATTTACAGATATATATATTTGAGAATTGTGAGATCTGATTGGCTGAGCCCTCCGGAGCACGAGCTTGGCTCTGATTGGCTACCAACACTTCAAACCAGGAAGTGTTGACAGCCATCTTGTGCCTCGGACCGAGTGAGAGGGGAAAAAGGTAAGAGAAAGCTTACAAAACAAAAAAAAAGGCGTCAGGAACACCCTAACACCCCCAGGCTTACCCAGGGGGTACCACAGGGACCCCCAGACCCAAAAAAAGCATTTTTTTTTTACATGCTGGGTGCACGAACCCTGTCGAATTTTTTTTTTAAAAACGAAGCGCGGGCTCCCGCACTTCATTTCTTAAAGCCCCCGGGTGGGCCAGGTCCCAGGGGAATTCCTTAATTGGGTAGCAGGGGCCTGCGGTGGCGCCCCCCCCCCCACAGCCCCACAGCCCCGGGGACCGCCACCTCCCCGGGGCTTTAGTATTATAGGGCAGGAGGCCTCACAGGCCTCTCCAAGTCCCAGGGACCACCACCTCTCCGGGGCTTAATTAAAAGAATCACACTGCCCCGGGGACCACCACCACCCCAGGGCTTTATAATATATGCACGGGGCACGAGGTCCCCACACAGCCACGGGGACTGCCACCTCCCACGGGCTTTTTTAAAACATGGCTGCCAGGCCCCGGGGGATGGGGTCCCCGGGGCTAATAGTGGCCCAGGGAAGGGGGCCATGCAGCCCCCCTCCCATAAAAGAAGATAAAAGTAACCGGCAGCTTGCCGGAGGCCCCGCCCCCTCCCTGCACCACTCTGCAAACGTGCCCCCTGGCGCGTTGTAAGTTGGGGAATTAATTCCCCTTGAATACTTAGGGTCCCTGGGGGCCAACTAGCTCACCAGGTACATCCAGTAAGCACCACAGAGCTGGATTGCAGAGAGGTGGTCCGAGGCCACGTCCCTTTTTACATCACTCTGTAAACGTGGGTTCTGGCGCACTGCTGCTCGGAGGTTGGAGTCCACTTGTGTCCTGAGGTCCTCAGCACACAAGAGGACCTCATCGTCCCACCAGCAGTGCGCCAATAGGCGTCAGTCTGATCACACTGACAACTCACATGCCGCGTCGAGTCGCACTGGAGGTTGAAACCCTGCCTATCCGGCAACCTCTATTCCTCCAGATTCATGCATCATCGCTCCCTCATCTGGGCTATTACAACCGGTTAACGATGCCGCATATTCTTCTCTCGACCATACCGATCCGCCATCATTACAACGCGGCTCCCACGCTCTGACTTCGAATCCATTGGCATATTCTTTCGCCCAGGGTACGACATTGATTCCAACCTGTCCCGCATTCATCGTATTGCTCCCTCCTCGCTGGTAATCATCACCATGCCTATATCTAAGGTCCAAACGCCTCAACTGACATCCTGGTGACTATTACCTACGCTTTCAACCCTGGGGCTTCCCTGCAGGCAAATGTTTTTTCAGGCACCTTATTCTATAGTCCTGATGATGATCCTAGTATCCCACAGATAAGGATCGAAACGTCATCGACAATAGTCAACCTTATACACATTTATTATAATATTTAAATATTGTGTAAAGGTTGCTTCTACATATATGTTGTTTCATAATGTATGTATGTTTGTACAGAAACAACCCCCAATTGCCTGAGCTTTTTTACTTTTGTATTTTATTTAGTTTGTCTGTTCTATGTGGGTCTATGGATACAGGCTTGTATCCCACTGTTACCTGACTCGCAAGTATCTGTTCTAAAGATTTCAAATTTTTTGCATATTAAATTGCCTCTATCCGGCTGGATATTGGCAGAAATATAGTACTGACTGGGGCTACATTCATTGCATTTACATACCTCATTGTCTCAGGGACCACTGTCTCTTAGAAAAAGTTCGTTCCCAAGGTCCCTGACCGATCTTAATTGGGTCCCCTTGTTTTGTTTACAGTAATTCATCAATACAGCCACTGATATATCCACTCATACACCCATATAGACACTCACACACTGCCACTCACCCAAAGAGTTCACCATACAGTTATACACACACCACATCACTTATTCATACAGATACGTTCTGTCTTCAACAATTTCTGACATAAGCACACACTTATCCATGCAGCCACTGTCACAATCACTCACTGTCACATATACTCATATACTTCAACACTCACAAATACTGCCTTACACATATGTAGTTACTTACATATATACCACTAACACATCCATTCACTCACCAACACAGCTATACGTAAACTTACTCACCCATACATTCCCTGACACATGCACTCATAAACACATACACCCAGTGAATCACTTACTCACACATCCATGTACGGAGTCACACACCCCCCCCCACCCATACAGACACTCAGGCACCCATACAGGTTCTCAGACAACCAATCATTCTTCAATATACCTTAGCATATATAGATATAACATTCTTGACATTTTTAGAAACACTCAGTCACATATATGATGTCATCAGTGATGTCATTTGAGATGTCATCAGTGATGTCACTGAGCATGTCATGAGTGATGTAATATGTGATGTCATCAGCAGTGCATTGCGGGGGCGCAAGTTATAGTTAGCTCTACTAACTATAACAGCCAAATTTCTCTGGGTTTGTAGGAGTGAAATGTCCAACTAACTATAACATCTCTGAAACCTATGGATTTTTCAGTGAATATATATATGAAACGCTTCTACGTGTTAAAAACATACTTTTTTAATTATAAAGATACTATCCTATTTATGCATACTACTTATTGCATGATTTAGACGTCAACTATTTTCAGGGATCCCCTCGTGCATGGGGTCTTAGAGCCCAGCAAGAGCCTCTTCTCGGCTTTGGCTGGGCTCTCCCTATTCACTTGTTGGCTCGCCCACCTCTACTTCTGGGCTGTTTTCTAGGGCTGCTCCTTCAGGTTCATCTATTGTAGCAAGAACAGCCCTGTCACTCACAAGGACCTGAATAAGCAGTCCCAGAAATCGATGATGAAAATATTAATTCCAGCGGCGGTGTGTCCATTGGGGCGTTGCCCCACTAACTACATGGCCCCATTCACATGGTAATAAACATTAAACAAAACATTTACAAACAACTTCGTTCTAAGTTACATTCCGGCCGGCCGGTCACCGGGCCACGTGATGCCCGAGCAATCAGGATGCTGAAGGGGGTGGGGCAGCACTCAGGGTTTGAGTGACTGACACAGTGACAACAAGCAAGGGTGGTGACGTCGAGTCTAGCGCACTAAGCGCAGCAGGCAGCAATAGTGCGCATGTTCGGTTTTGGGCTGGTCATTTTTACGAACAGCCTGAACATGTGCACTAGCCTGCACATTAGGAGAGCGAGGGTTGCTTCATGCCGCAGCCCCCAGTCTCCTAATGGGCAGGGGAGTATCCCTGCCCAATCCGATCCAGACGCTGCTGCTGGAGCAGCATCTGGATTGGCTGAGAGGCACGCGTTCACCGCTCAGTCAATCAGTGAGGCATAATTGTGACGTTGTCGCAGCAGACCGCACGTTACACGCGAGTGCCTAGTATATGTTGTGTTTTAACGAAGGCTTCATCACTTAGACCACACTCGAAGAGCTTTGGGTGTTCTGTCACTCAGAGTTGTCCTTCCCTCGGTGGAGCAGCAGGAACAAGCCACGAGTTTAGTGTGCGGTAAAGTAGCCGTGGCTGCCTGCCGAGTCCTCGGTGCGAGGCCGCATAGTCTGAAGGCAATGGGGCTACCTCGGTGCAGAAAACACAAGCCTGGCTATAGCCTAGGCCCTAGAACACTGTGCTTTACCGACCCGGCAGGAGGCTCTGAAGTGTTCTCTACAGAAAGGAAGCCCCTGGGCAGGCGATGCGGTCAGAGAAGCGCTGCTGCGTCAGTCTCAGGACGGACGTGGTGTGGGATGAAGCTACGCTCTCGCGAGGGTCCGTCTGCAGCTGCAAGCAACTCCTGGAGGTAAGGCACTACCTGCTGGGGGCGCGTAGATAATGGTGAAAAGTGTCTTGTGAGGTGTCTGCCGAGGCTGGCCTTGTGTTCCTGAGGAAGATAGACCCCCTGTAATAACAGACTAGCTGCGACTTCTTTGCAGATTGTCTTCCACTGCCGAGCATCTGAGCGTAGGTAACTTCAATTCCAGTTTCCCTTACTCTTCTTGGTAGGGTGACCAACTGGCATTGGTGCGAATTCAGGATGGTGAGTGTAAAAATTCAGGACAAAGGGTCAAAATTCAGGACACAAATTCAGGACAGGAGGTCAAAATTCAGGACAATAGGTACGTTTTACAGACACATCAGAGGAGGTCGCGCAATAGTATATACGTAAGCCCAGCCATATCCAAACATATTCAACCATTTGCAAACCTATCCATCATGTATCCTTCCATCTATCATTTAAACTCATCCATCCCTTCATCCATCCTTTCACTCGTCCATCCATTATCCATCCATCCACCCTTTCACCCTATCCATCTGTACACTCATGCATCCACTCTTCTACCCATCCATTCACTCATCCATCCAGCCATTTACCCTTTCACCCATCCAGCCATCCTTTCACTTACTCATCCATCCACTCAGTCACTCATCCTTCCACCCATCCACCCTTTCTCTCCCCAACAACCCTTTCACTTAGCCATCCTTCCTCCCATCCATCCACCCACCCATCCATCTACTCATCCACTCATGAATCCATCCATTGACCCTATCACTCATCCATCCTTTCGCTCATCCATCTATCCTTTCACTCCTTCACTTATCTATCCATCCTTTTGTCCATCTACCCTACCTTTCACTCACTCATCATCCTTACATCCACCCATTCCTCATCCCTCCATCCATTCACCCTTGCACTTATCAATTCATCAATCCATCCATCATTTCACTCATCCATCCACCCACTCACTCATCATCCACCTTTTCACTCATCCATACTTTCACTCATCCATCCACCCTTTAACCTATCCAGCTACCCTTCCACCCATACATCCAGCTATTTACCTTTTCTCTCATCCATCCTTCCACTCACTCATCAATCCATCCATCCTCTCTCATTATCCATCTCTTCAATCTATCATTCATCCATTCGCCCTTTCACTTATTCATCCAGCCATCCACCCATCCCTTCACTTACTCACTCGCCCACCTTTTCATTTTAATTTTGAGCTGAGCCTTTTTGAGAAGAGGCCCATCAAGAACTTAACCCTCGCTGCAGGAGGCATTCCAGGACTGGGACAGGATCCACCACGGGGGGGGGGGGGGTCAGGAGCCATCACAGGGGTGGGCGGCAGGAGCCATCACAGGTGGGGGGACAGGAGCCACCACATGGGGGGGCAAGAGCCATCACTGGGGGGGGGGGCAGGAGCCTTCACAGCAGGGGGAACAGGATCCACCAGGGTGGGCATGCAGTATTCTAGTATCATCTTGGTCTCTTCCAGGGTGGGGTAGGGCTCCTCACCCCCTCCTGGACAGGACAATGAGAAGACAGGCTCTCTTTCCAAAATGTTAGTTTTGCCATCCCCCACTGTGATGTACAGTAAGCCTGGGCAAAGCACTATGCTATGCTCGCGTAGTTTGCGAAGTTCGCGCTACTTCGCACTACGCGAATTGCACGTAGCACAGTGCAAACACGCGTAGCGCAGCGTAGCGTGGTGCAGCGGTCATTTTTTGCTGGCTCGCGGTCCTCAACGTCAAGTTGGCGACCGCGAGCAAGCAAAATGACATCCTGGCGAGACTTTTATCTCGTTCGCGATCAGCAACCTCAAGTTGCCGATCGCGAGCGTGAAAAATAAACCACCCGACGAGATTCTCAACGCGGGGAGGTCAGGTTTCTCATTGCGAGTGGTCACGTATGCTCGCGACCGCTCGCGATGAGAAACTACCAGTCCGCGTTGAGAAAGCTGCCGCTCGAGTAAAAATCTACAGAAAACTACAGCTCGCACTGTGCAAGATGCCGTTTTCAATGATTGCACAGTGCCGGATGCTCGTCCGCACTGTGCAATCATTGAAAACGGCATCTTGCACAGTGCGAACAGGGTACTACGCAGTTCGCGAAGTGCTATGCGTAGCTCGCGTAGTGCGAAGTGACTTTGCGTAGCTACGCGTAGCGCTGCTTCGCAAACTACGCCCAGGATAATGTACAGTACTTAAAGGAGATACTCCACGAGAACTGATTTAACTGATTGTCCTCCATACTTTGTTAATCAGTGTGGGTGCGATTGTGCCATTTCTTTATTTTACTACATTATAGACTGCATGCTTGAAGAACCGAGGTTTGCTTAAAGTTTAGTGACAGTAATTAAGCTCTGTGACGAGAACCACCACGTGCTGCCTCGGTGTAATCAGGGCCGGTTCTAGGACGTTTGGGGCCCTGGGCAGAAAGGGAATGTGTGAGGCCCCTCTAAATTGCAGACACATGACCATTTAGGGCTGTTTGCATCTGAATAGATGCCCCTGCGCCTGAAGCTTCAGCCCCCCCTCTCAGTCACCTTCAAACACCTCTTAACAGCTCATCAAGGGCGGAAGGTGTGAGGGTTGCCATCCCGCTGTGCCTTTCCAATGCTGCTGGGTATCTGAGCTTTGGTACTGCATCGGAGTCTGTTACACCCGACCTCAGCGGCATCGGAGTCAGGCCCGGCTCCAGGAATTTTTATATGGGTGGGCCAAGGGTGCATTTGGGTGCGCCACTGCGGGCTCGATTTGTCGCATATATGTCTGAGCAGGCCTGCTTCAGGGCCCTCCTTTATCTCTTCTTAGTCTTACAAGGCCCAGTAAATCGCACTCTTTTCCAAATCTCTTTCTAAATATTATCACTCTCAAAAACTGTTTTTTCTATGTAATTTTCCTTTGATGGGAAGAGGAGGTTTCTGAGGTGGTAGTATCAGGCAAGTGACACTACTTGGGCTCCCTCTGTTCGAGCCTTCATGGAGGATCCCTCTTCATTACTACCTCCACCTGGCCCCAGACTCTGCAACGCACTCCCTTGCAGGCTTGATTATCCACTACTCCTCTCCAGTGCACCTTATCTCACAGCTGACCTTGGGCCCCAGCCCCATATCAGGCATCATCGGGCTCCACTTTCATTTTTCCCGGTAAAAACAGTAAAATCACCTTCAAACTTAAAACATTGAATATAGCAGTAAATATAATTAGCATGCCCTTTAAAGTATGTTCCACAGTAGCCCTTATGACCCGACTGCTAATTAAATAAACAAAAACAGAAATGCCATGACAGGGCCGGCTTTAGCGCTGATGCGAAAGTCTTTTTTGGCGCCGCACCAATAATCACTGCCATACGCCACAGGTGCCCCTCAGCTCCCCATAGCCCCTCCCCCTCATGACATCCTCCTCAGATTCCCTCACTGCCACCCTCTACCAATGCCCCTCATTTCTCTGTAGCCCCTCCCCCTCATGACCTTCTCCTCAGAATCCCTCACTACCATCCTCCAGCAGTGCCCCTCATCTCTCCCTAGCTCCCCCTCCTCCCCCCTCCACCCATGACCTCTTCCTCGGATTCCCTCACTGCCACCCTCCAACAGTGCCCCTCATCGCTTCATAGCCCCTCCCACTACCTCCTCCTCGGATTCCCTCACTGCCACCCTCCAACAGTGCCCCTCAGCTTTACGTAGCCACTCTCTCATATGCATTTCATTTGTTGTGTAGCGCTACTCATATCAGTGTAGTGTGTGTCAGTACTTTACACCACGCACACATTATACAGAGACAACGAATCATACAAGTATGTAAATCAGCCTACAGGGAATGTCACATAAGCCAATGAGGATTACATGGTGTACGAATCACATCATCCATACTGGTGGGCAGTTATTTTAAGAGGGTTTGGTCTGGAGAAGCACAAACTCAGGATTTAAAGAGTACTCCAGTGGTTAGGGGTTGGCTTTACTGATAAAAATGTATATCTGACCAAACATACTCATTTTAGCAACATTAGAATAATGAAAGACTGAGGAAGTTTTAACTATATCACAAAACAAAAAAAGCGAAGTTCTAACTATACCATTCAGGTTTGCATACAGCTCTTTGATGACAGTTCATTGGTCACTGTCCTATGTTAGGATTGTAACTTCTGAACTGCAAGTAACACAAGGATCTCTGTCACAATGACAGTAACCCACTGAGATTCCGCATAAAATACAGTTCATCTGCATTTAAAACTACTAACAGAGAAATGATTGCTCTCTCCAGCAGGATCATTAATAGCCAGCGTTATCTGGGCATTTTTTATATTGTCCTATTGTTGTCCTGCATCAGCCATGATAACGATAAAAACTGATTAAATGAAGCACACACTGGGTACATGTCCTGCTGGGCTTGTGCAGAATTTAAAAAGAAAAACAAATAGTGACACATTCTCCTACCTACTCCATTAGTCAAACTTAGTGTCGCAGCCTGATCTGATATGCAGCTGCAGGGGTTGGGAAAGGTGAATACAAATAAACAAACTTATTTTCTCCTGCGCTGCATAGAAAAAGAATATCCACGCAGCAGGACAGTAGGCAAAGGTTACCGTGGCCAAAGAAAGGATTTGTCGCCTTCTGCCATGCCCTTGTTGGAGATGAAGGGGTGAAAAAAGAAACAAAGCCTCGTTAACATGTAAATGGTCTTTTAAAGACCTGTGAAGTACTCAGGTACAACTGCGATAATCTCAAAAACTGTCTGAGTGTGCGCGCCCGGGCGCACACACACGACGGGGGAGGGGGAGGCGGGGGCTTTGAAGCACTTTGAGCCCCATGGCGTTGCGCGCCTCCCTTCAAGCCCTCACTGCAAGGGCCAAGGCTCCAGTTTACAAGACACATACATTTAGGGTGGTACGACCGGTGCCTGGTTAAAATTACGGACAAATAGCGTCCGTTAAAGAATCCTTCACGGACAACGGACAGACGGCCGAAATTACGGACTGTCCGTGAAATTTACGGACGGTTGGTCACCCTACTTCTTGGCCTGTCTCCCTTTACCATTCTCGGTGTTTCTAAACCCCCTCTCATTCTGTCGCCGCTATCCCCCTTCTCACAGTGTCAGCATGCCCACCCCGTGCCCTTCGTTTGTAGATCATCCATTTTACTATCTGTTAGCATGTCACACCTCCCTCTCAGCTTGATACCGCTTTTTACTCCCCACTCTGTTTGTCACCCCACATCTACAACTCGGAGGTTGTAACCTCTATCCCTTTCTGAGCCTGGCAGGCCCTAATTGCCTTTTCTCCGTCCCATCCACACTCCCAGCATGTAATCTCTCCCCCTCTCTCAGCCTGCCGCACCTTGCACCCTCATTCTCGTCATATAAGAATCCCACCCCGCTTTCATTCATTCACCCACTAATTTCAGATAGTAACCTCTTCTCCCTGCCTGTATTATATCTCCTGCTTCGAGTGAACCCCCTCCCTCTACAGTGCCCCGTTCAGCCTGTCACACACTATATCCATCTCTTTCTGACCGCGTCCACCTTAAACCCCCCTCTGCCTGTTGTCTTAGCTTGTCACCCCTTTGTCCCACTAGTCGTCCACTCTATTTTGCCCCTCCCATCTGTCTTTTACCCCACCCTTTTTCAGTCCGCAAATCACTTTCCACTTCCCACATTAGTTTCTTTGTGGCTATAACGAGTTCCTTCGTGGCTATAACGCCTGGGCAGCACCCCACGGCTTAGCACACACAAGGAGCAGCGTGGCGTGTAACAGAGCTGCGTTACGCAATAATTTGTGTTCATAGTGCGGGAGGACAGGCGTGTACACACAACAAAGTGTCCTGTTACCTGATACTTGCCTTGAGTGCTAACTTGACCAACCTGTTGTCGGGATGCACAGCTTAACTCGTGGCCTGGCAGAGGTGGCAAGGATTATCTGTCACGATATATTACACCTCTTGCAGCTGGGAGCCGGGTCCCACAGACCTGGGGTAGTGCGTAGCTGTGGTGCTGTGGTGCTGGATCCGGTGCCATTTGTTTATGAACGGGAATCAAATGCATGTCTGGCAGGTGCTGTTAAATTGGTATCAGTGGGAGGCGGTGACTGAACAGCAGTTTGATGCTCCTTTTCAGTGTGTTCCTTTGGCCCCCCTGACCTGCATCCCTCAATCAGGAAAGGGACAAACTCTGTTTTTGTTAAAGGGAAATGTTTGCAGAAAGAAATCGGTAAAGCAGCCACTTGTAGGGAGGGATGTGACTTTATTGCATGGAATGCAATTGGTATTTGTTATTTTTAGGTCTGTGATGGGCTGTCTTTGGTTCTAAGGTGAAATAGTGGGCTAAGCGGTGTTTATTCCCAATTATTATGAGACGAATTGCTTTACTGAATCAGTATCATATATCAAAATTCATTTTTTGTGTTAGGGCATGGTGCCGGCAGAAGTTCTTGAGGTTGGTTGTTTGGCTGCCTACACACAAAACGAAAGCAGCAGCTAAAAATGTGTAATCCCAGTGTTTGAAGAATCCTGGCGTATGAGGGTAGTGAAACAGGCTTTCCAAACATGAGGGTTGCTAAGAAAGCTGCAACAGGCGTGGCTGGCGACTGCACACCAAGCTTTGTCACCCAAGTGTGAAATCTAAGGGGGGGGGCAGGCCTAGTGGGAGTATGCGCCGCTAGCAACAGAACGGACACAGCAGTCAGGGTCACTGGTGTGGGCCAAAGACCACGAGCGGTCTTGCGCCCGTTTATTTATCCCTTCGGGCGTGCCCGCCCTCCGGGTGCGTGGGTGCGTGACCTGCGTATCAGAACGGGCCGGATGGCTCCGTTACCACATCCCTCCAATCTTTCAGATATAGAGATCACTCGCTACGGAACAGTTCGGCTCTTGCGCACACCACGCAAAGTCCCTCAGTCTCTGATTAGGGGCCGGATTCGGCCGGAGGCCATACTGCTGACTCCGGGGGACATCTCCTCGTCCAGTCCCACAGATTCCATTTCCACCGGGCACCACCGCACCTTCAGAGGACCCATGCTCTCTTTCTTCCGCGCCAGACGGTGGGGGCGCGCTCCGCTGTGGGCTCGCCGGCCCTCCTGGTGAGCTACCCCCGTCTCCGGCCTCCAGTTCCTCCTCCTGCGGGTCAGTCTCTGGTGGGGCCGTGGTGACCTGCTTGAACCAGGACATGTTCCGGGTCACTGCCCGAGTGCCTCTCTGAACCGACAGCATGGTGCCTTGCACCCTGACTACCTCCCACACTTCCGGTTCAAACGGGGTGCGATACTTCCAGTTCGGATAGCGGTCCTTCATGACGACCTTGTCCCCCACCTGGAGACTCCTCGCCTGGGCCCTCCTGGCCCGACTGGCGTTCTCATTGGAAGTCCTCCTTCTGTCTTGAGCTGCCCCTTGGTCCAGCGGTTGAGGCTGCCACACCTGACTCGCCGGGATGTTGTCCCTGGGGGCCTTCTTGAACAAGAGGTGCGCCGGCGCGCACCGAGTGGTTCAGTGGGGTGTCCGGCGGTACGCGCTGAGAAACTGTGAGAGGCATTGATCCGCGTCTTCCCCTTGGTCCACTCCTATCCTCAGCGCCCGGTTCATCGTGCGCATAAACCGTTCTACCTCTCCATTGGCCTGTGGCCATTGCGGGGTGATCTTCCTGTGCCGGACTCCTCGGGCTGCCAGGTATTCTTGGAATTCTTTACCTTGAAAAGGGGGTCCATTGTCCGACCGGACTTCCTCCGGCAGGCCCATCATGGCGAATATGCGGTCCAGTGCCGCTCTCACCTGGCTGAACGGTGTGGAGGATACGACTTCCACCACCGGGAATTTGGAGTGTGAGTCCACTACTACCAAGGTGTGTCGCCCATCCGGGAAAGATCCAAAGTCCACACACAGCTTGGACCAGGGTTCTAGACACGGGTCTTCCGTGATCACCGGGTGTGGTGCCGGCTCGCCCCCGGTGATGTTGCACGAGTGACAGTTGCGGACGACTTCCTCAACCATGGCATCCATCCGAGGGAACCACACTTTGCTCCGCAGCCTGGCCTTGGTCTTGGAGACGCCTTGATGCCCTTGGTGAGCCAACCGAACCACCTCTCCTTGGAGACTCCTCGGAATGACGAGTGAGGCCCCTCTCATGACAACTCCCTCTGGCCCCTCGCTGAGCTCACTTTGCGCCTTCCACACCTGCTGCCGAAAAACTCTCTCGTCTTCAGTGAGGGCTTGCACCCCATCCAGGAAGTTCCGCCAATTGCGGTTCACCAGCGTGCGTTTCACCTTGATGAGGCACTCGTCCAGCTCCGTAGCCTTGCCAATATCTTCCAGCGTGAGTGCCACTGGGCACGCCGCTTGTGACACCATCCGGACGAACTCTTCCGTGCTGCTCGCATCCGATGGGTCGGGGCCCGATTGGGCGGGCCCCGGGTGTCTTGACAGAAAGTCTGCCGGGTTATTGGCCCCGGGCCGGAAGACAACCTCGAACCTGTAGGCTTGCAGCTGAACTGCCCATCTCTCGATCCGCGGTGGGCCCAGCCGTGCCGTGCCGGCGAAGAGCGGGACAAGAGGCTTGTGGTCGGTGACCACCCGGAAGTCATGACCGTACAGGTAGAGATGAAAATGCTGGCCGGCCCACTTGATGGCCAGCGCCTCTCGCTCAATTTGCGCATACCGCATTTCGACGGCCGTCAGGGCCCTGCTGGCATACGCGGTCGGGACCCACTCCCTTGCTTCCGTTTCCTGCATCAGGACGGCGCCCAGCCCGACGGGGCTCGCATCCACCACCACCTCTGTTCGCCGTTGTGGTCTGAAGTACGCCATGACCTTGTCGTCGATGAGCGCGTCCTTGACCGCCTGGAATGCGAGATCTTCCTTCGCTGCCCAGGTCCAGGGCTGGCCGCTCTTCGTGAGGAGCCGGAGCGGCTCCGACAGGGACGCCAGGTTGGGAATAAAGCATCCACAGTATGTTGCCATCCCTAGAAAACTCCTGACCTCTGTGGCGGATGTGGGCCTTGGGGCTGCTCGGATCGCTTCCGCCTTCTTCGGATCGACTCTCAAGCCTTCCCTGGAGAAGACGTAGCCGAAGAACTCGACCGACTCCTGGTAGAAGGAGCACTTGGCCTCGTGTAGGGTGAGGTCACTGTCCGCCAGCCGCTGCAGCGTGTCTCGAAGATGCCGATGATGCTCTTCCAAAGTCTTCGAGAACACCAATATATCGTCGCTCAAGTTGATGACTCCCTGGAGTCCAGAGAGAGTTTCCCGGATGGCATTTTGGAACACCTCAGCAGCTGACGAGATCCCGAAACTCAGCCGCTTGTACCTCCGTAGGCCAACGTGGGTGGAGAAGGTGGTGATATTGCGGCTGTCCGGGTGAAGCTCGAGCTGATGGTATCCTACGTTGAGATCCAGTTTTGTGAACCACTGTGCCCCGTTGAGATCAGCCACAATATCGTCCATGGTGGGGGTGAGGTGTCTTTCGCGCTTCACTGCCTTGTTCGGGAGGCGCATGTCGACGCACAAGCGGATGGCGCCTGGCTGCTTGGGTTTGGGCGCCACAACAAGGGGGGACACCCACGGGGTGGGGCCCGATACCTTTTCAATCACCCCCAGGTCCTCCAACTTCTTCAGCTCCTCCTCCACTCGTGGTCTCAGGAGGAATGGTATTCTCCGGTGCCGGAGCGCCATGGACCGGACCGTCGGGTCCACGTGCAGCTTGAACTGTTTCCCGCGCAGGCATCCTAGACCTCGGAACAGCATGGGAAAGTCCTTCAACATCTCCCTGGCGTGTAGGTCATGCACCTGATTCGCGAAAAACACCAGCGCCAGATCTTCGGCGGTGTGACAGCTCAGCAGGGTGCCCCGCTTTCCTTCCGCCACGTGGAACGTCGTGGCCAACTTCCTGCCGTCACTAACGACTTCAACTTCGATCACCCCTCGCAGGGACAGCGGCTTGTCGCTGTCATACGTGAAGATCTGGGCCTTAGAGGGTCTCAGGGGTGGTCGTGGCGACAGTCTCTCATACTGGCAGCTATCCATTACATTCACCGACGCCCCAGTGTCGATGAGAGCGCTCACCGGAGACCCGGCCACCGTGATGTCACACATGGGCGGCGGCCTGCGCCTCGTGCCTTCCCTGCCAACAAACGAGACGAAGAACACTTCGTCATCCTCCACCTCGCCTTCGAATTCCGTCTTGGTGGTGTCTCTCTGGGCGGCGGATTCTTCCAACGTCAGTTGGCGCACACTCGCCTCTGCACCTCGCGTGCCCCCAGCACCGCTGCGCCCTCTTCCGCCTCTGCAGACCTTCGCGAAGTGGTTCGCCCGTCCACACTTCAGACACGTCTGTCCTCTCGCGACGCACCTTCCGCCAGGCGGGTGATCTAGGCCGCAGTTGCCGCAGGCCTCCCTCTGGGGGCCCCTCGTGGCTCCGCGCTGCTGGGTCGGTCGCCTCTGCAGTACATCCACTCTCTCCTCCTTGATTGCAGGCGCTTTCGGGGCCACAGCCGGCCGGTTGAGGGCTGCTTCCATCACGTCCGCCCGTGCATTGGACAGCTCGTGAGACCGGCCCAGGATCAAGATGTCGTCCAGGGAGATGCCTGGCTGCCGTAGGATGAGGCGCCGCAGCGGGACCGACCGGCAACCCTGGATCAGCTGCGCCCGAATCTCTGCTCTCTGGTCCGGTAGCTCGCATGATAGCGAGAGTTTTCGAAGGCGGGCATAGAAGACGTCAATGCTCTCCGTTTCCTCTTGTCGCGCCTGGCGGAGCTTGAACCACTCGAAGTCGGGGTTCGTCTGGGGGTCAAAATGGCGATTTAGGGCCCTTATGGCGCCCGCATAGTCGTTGGCGTTCCCTCTGTCTGGCAGAGTCTCAAAGAGGTCGTACAGCTCTTCGCCACCGTAGCACATGAGGAGGGACCTCTTGACTGTGTCATCCGTCTCTCGCACCCCGACAAAGTAGTGCTCCAACCGTCCGATCCATGAGCGCCATCGCACTGCCGCCGTGGAGGGGTCCGAAAGCTCGCTAAACGGGGGCAGCGGGGCTACCGCTCCATGTCCAGGCGCTGCGGGCGCTGGCTGCGCGGCCCGCTGCTGTGGCGGTTGCGCGGTGCCACCTCCGCTGGTGGTAGGGGTGGTCATGCTTGCTGCACCTCGTCGTCACCACCCACCTCACTGTCCGTGGCCGCAGGTCTGCTCTCTGGGCGAGACCACTGTCACTCTCCTCCCCCGCTTGGGATGAGTGGAGCTGCCTGGCTGTTGCTGCGCGCAGGCGAGACCACTGGCTGCTTCCTTCTAGGCAAATGCACCATCCAGGCAGGCACTGTCGAGGACGCCCCTGCAGCTTGCCTCCCTCGCGTATTAATTCCCAGCAGGCGGGGGCCTTGCACATCAGACCAAGAAATTGCACTTCCCTCCCCACTCAGGCAGCGGCCGGGCTCACGAGGGTCGAATTCCCCCTCCGGGGCGAGCTTACCGGCAGAGGGCAGGACGAGGGTTTCCCCGCAGGGCTCCGGGACGTCAGGAGCGGCCCAGACAGCCAGCGCGAGGGCGCGCTCGAAGAGGCTCGTGATGTTCCGCCTCCGCGGACAGCCCGGAACACGGCCAGCCGGCCGGAACACCTCGATGCGAGGCTCGCCTTGATGCAGGTACACAGGGGGGGCGATGCGCGGGTGGGCTCCGCTCTCGTCGCCAATGTGGAATCTAAGGGGGGGGGGCAGGCCTAGTGGGAGTATGCGCCGCTAGCAACAGAACGGACACAGCAGTCAGGGTCACTGGTGTGGGCCAAAGACCACGAGCGGTCTTGCGCCCGTTTATGTATCCCTTCGGGCGTGCCCGCCCTCCGGGTGCGTGGGTGCGTGACCTGCGTAACAGAACGGGCCGGATGGCTCCGTTACCACACCAAGTATCGTCGTTTCAGTTTCCTTTATTTAAATTCAGAATATATTTTTCCCACAACTGTACTACATTTGCAGTTTGCAATTCTGTTTTGGGCATACACTAATTATGATAACCATATTTGGCCCTTTGAGGTTGAATACGTTTCAGTCGAGCATCTACAGACAATTTGAATTCTAGTGTGTGCTACGTAGTCACTAGTAATTTGCTTTAAAATAAACCATTTGTCCACTCTTTTTTCAAAATGTTCACACCCCCCGTAGGTTCTTCGGGCTCACTCGCTACCCTCGCTCGCTGCAGTGCAGTACAATAATTATTTTACGCCTCACCAGTCACCACTTTCAAATCTCACCAGCCGCCACTGAATTAATTCATGCCAGGAAAGAACTGCCACGCTTAAAACCAGGCCTTGGTAAGAAGGAATGTTATTGAGTCCAACAAACAATTTTCCGATCTTGGAGCACGAGCGCCACCTGCAGTCCAGTTTGTTGTTTCGCGGGCGCTCAGCTTTCTGTGCTTCCCAAACCCTCGGATGCCGTTCTCAGGCCCTTCCTTGTGCAATGGTCGTCCAAGCAGCCCAGAGCCCAAATAAGCAACGCTGGATTATGCTGCTCCATCGGGTTAAGAGCATTTACAGAGAAAAATAACAGTTACGTTTGTAGCCGATGGAGGATTACAGTTCGCTAATTGTGTTTAGAAAACCAATCCAAATAAAAACAGACGGATCAACAGAGGCCATTTAGGCCCCGTTTCTGGCGTCAGGAGCGTAAATACCGGGCTGGAGTTCCTAAAAAATAATGGAATTGTTTCAGTAAAAAAAAAAACATGCATATTCCCTGCGATTGTGAGCCGCGATAACGGGCCCTGGAAGGAGGGGGGGGGGATGCTTTACTGGGGTCTGCAGAACGCACACCGAGCTCTTCATATGTGCCGAGCCTTTTATAGCAAATACTGGGGTTGTGGAAAAATATCGTAAATATGTGTCTGAGAAAAGGCCGTATATATATATGTGCCGTAAACAGGTCCGGCTTTATGGCTGGTGACGCCCTGTGCAACAATGTTTGTTGGCGCCACCCCGATGACCATCTTTGCTGCAGATTCTTTAACCCTTTAACAGTGCCCCTCGTGTCTCCATAACCACTTACTCGCTGAGATGCATTTATTTAGGTTTATAGCGCTGCAGTAGGGTGTCCGAGCACTTTAAATCACACACACATTACACAGAGATAATCAATCACACATGTGTAATCAGTGTATAGGAATGTTACATAACACAGAGAAATACAAGGTGCAGGAGTCACATGTCATTCATACTGGTAAACAGTATAGTTTAATAGTGCTTGGTGTGGAGAAGCACAAACTCAGAATTTAAAACATAACACCATAGTTGGGGCTCACATTAAAGAATAGACTTTTTTGTTTTTTTACAGAAATGAGCCTATTTTGCAAGGTTAGAATAATGTAAAGGCTGGGGGGGGGGGGGAGCATAACGCTATAATAATAATATAATACCTTGCAGTTTGCATGTTGCTCTTTGATGTTAGTTATTAGCTCACAGTTCTATATTCGGATTTTAACTGATACAGAAGCATCGATCTGACAAAAGCACTGACCTCTTTAGATTATATGCACTTTGTGATCTGCATGGTGCACGTACTTTGCATCAAGCATATTAACCCACTGCGCTACTTTTGGTAATGTCACAACTTCCACTAAACCAAACTCGGATCTCACTCCAGGAAAGGCGTTAATCACCGGAGTTATGTAGACATTTTTATTGGATGAAAACTGCTGGACACACGGAACGAGGCAGCAGGTGCTTTTAAAAGTATAACATAATTGTAAACACGGCTCCCCCAGAGGTCAGCACCCGGTGCAATGGCACCGGTCGCACCGCCCTAGAGCCGGCCCTGGCCGTAAACCCAAATCTCAACCAACACTCAGCGGTCACTTATGTTTATTCAAATGTGTTAATTGTTCACGTTTTCAAATTCAATACTGACATAGCAGACTCTTGCACTTACAAGGAATCAAAGGAAAATAAAATATGCTGTATGGCAATAACGAGCCTATTCCCACGGGAGGCGCAACGCACCCGTCCCAGTCGGTACTTTAATAGTCAATGCCAATTTCCTACCAGAAGAACACCACCGTTATAACCGCTATTGAACCCATAGGTGGAGTCTAATGGAGCGATATGATAGATTCGTGGGTCCTTCTGCAGTAAACAAGGGGAGGAGGGCGCTAGAACCTCTGAGGCTACGTAAGTAATACTGACAGCTTGAGTCATACCCAGCAGTGTACTGCACTCCTGCAGTTTATAAGTACTGCAAATAACAACACAGAGTCATTCTACATTCCTCCTGGGGCGCAAGAGGCTTTGTCGTGGGAGCCTCAAAAGCCTGGAAAAGTCTTCCCCTTCATATTAAATCCATGTCAAATCAAATCTGCTGGCATTTAGGAAATTGTTAAAAACCTGGCTTTCCATGTCCTGCAAAAAAAAAATCTTTGGGTTAATTTCTTTTGCGGTCTTTTTAGCTAGCGCCAAGACGCCCATGGGCATTAGAGCGCTTAACAAAACTACCTAACATAACATAACCAAACTCGATTAACGCAAGATTATCACAACTATAAATGCACAAGCTGTGCTTCTGGCCGATAAAACCAGCACTTGCTGAAGCTCCAACCTCCCATTAACAACAAAACAAGACTATCATGAAAAACCACCCTAGTGTGAGGGCGCGATGAGTCACTATCGTGCATAATATCATGCCAACATACCTGGAGCACTTACGGCATCAAATATAAAAACAACAAGGTGATGGATGGAATGCTTGAATTAATCTCAGCCACTGGCAATCGTGCGGGACGCATCCCAATTCATTATTTTTCACCCACCATGCCACCTCAGTCTTGACACTGCTCCTCATGGGACCAGTCCAGCTTTAACTGCCAGGCCAGGACCTCCTTGAACCAAAACACAAGCACATTTCACCCAGGCTTAACAACCCCCCCAACCCCCAAAGAAAAAACTGTGACACTCAACTCACACTATGTCAACAAAATGGTTCATTAACAAACTTGTGAAACTCAAAGCCACTACCTGGAAAAATAAATACAAATGGAGGTAAAACCTATACACCAGGACAGTACAAACTGATATACTTGTCAGTTCCATATTTACAGGGCAACCATTAGGAAAGATAAAAAGAAATATTACTCCTCTGGCCTTGCCTTTGCGTCATTCCATGCAAAGGAGCTCTTCAGAACCATCTATGTATTTAATGACTCTACAGCTTGTTCCAATTAATTGTTTCCCTCACAATGTTCTGTGATGCTGTGGCTACTAATTTCAAACAAAAAGACAAAATGCTCCTCACCTGACCAGCCATAAAGGTTCCAAGAAATAACAGGCACCCTGCAGCATATATCCTAACGACGATAGAAGCATTCGTAGTATGTTCTGCCAGCTATCTGACCAATCCTTTGAAGAGCTAGTATCACATAGGAACAATCTGAATAGCCAGCTGATCTATGCTCCCTACATGTTTTCTAGAAAAAATCTATCTCGCTTTTTGCCAAGCAGCATTAATTATTACCAACACCTTTGCTTACTATGGTTATCACGCTGAAAGCGCTCAAATGCTGTTTTATTAAACCACTTCTAAAGAAACCTGCTCCGGATGTAAATAACTGTGAGATACAGACAGATAGCACATGCGCGCTACTTGGCTAAAATATTTGAAAAGGCAGTCTACCTACACATCTGGGAATCCCTAGAAAAACCAACATCCTTACAGATACATACTCCAGTTCCCGTCCTTTCAGAGAGACAAAATCTATCCTAAATCCCTGCAATAGATGAACTAAGACCACATGTGGATGCTAGTGGAGGAGCAGCTATCATCCTTCTAGACCTCTCCAACCTAGGTCCACCATCCAACACTAATGAGCAGACTGAAGAATGTGGACATCCAAGGCAAAGCCTCTGATTGGGCAGCCTCCTTCTTATCCAATCAGAGAAACAGCATCACTCTCCCACTGTTCACCTTCAAGCCCTGCCACTTGGACACCTGTGTCCCCAGGGCTCCATAACATTTGCCCTTCTTTTCCACATCTCCCTCAGTCCTTTCTTGGACTATAGCAATCTTTTGGCCTGTCGTGTTACCACTCCACAAACGGCACACAGACTGTTCTCAAATTCAAGAACCTCAATGAAACAATGACATTCAGATTGCATGATAGCAGTGAAAGAGGCAATTATGCGCTGATCAAGTGACAAACAGCATAACAACACACCAATTAGTTGCAATTCAAATGCTGCACACAACTCCTATTGTATGGGAATTGATCTACAAACCTTTACATGTAACATGGTGGGAGAGGGAGGATTTACTATACTTATGATTACTCTCAAATACTAATTTAAAATGTATATCTAAATTGCAAGCTGTTACAATCTGAACTGGTTTAAAGTCCCCATTCCCAAGGAGAGGTATTGTTTTGGACAGTGCTATAAGAATGACGTATGAGTGGGAAGGCTCTACAGGAAGTAAATTGAGTTATGGACACATGTTGGCACCAATGAGCTTAGCGAATGACCAGAAATGCAAGATACATTGTTCTTGTCTGTCCCTGCTAGTATCTCCTATTGAGCGGTCCCTGGAGGTGGAACGCTAGTGTTGGCGCTGCAGTACTGAACAGCGGACTTAAGTTTCCCTGTGTTCAGTTACTGAGATTACATTGTAGCTGGGCCTGATTTAGCAGTTTAATTTGTGGCATCACAATCCCATGCAAGGTTAATAATAACAAAAATGTTACTGGGCCCTTCAAAGTGGGGCAAAACTGTTTTAGCTGCTGGAAAAGAGGCAAATAAAGAGTAAAGGCAGAAAAAAGGAAAACATTCCCCATAAACAAATAATTTTGCTTTCTTACGGAGAATAATTAAAGTATGCCAGTGCTTAGTTGTAAATATATTGATTTTTTAAGAAGCGCTGTTGAATAGCAAATCTGACTAGCCTTGATTCCATCTCATGCCTCTTTCTTCTACCACTCTACACTTCCTGCCTCTTTATATCACTCTTGTAGTTTGTTTTAATGTCTGATTTCTCCCCTTGTCACTCTTTTACTATCTTTTAATTCCCCCCCTTTATCCCTTCTCATCCTTTCTCTCTTACTCTGGGTCAAAGTATAGTGATGAAAAATAAGGCACAGTCCTCAAATATTAGTGCTGGAATCCACCAACTCTAACCACCATCACAAATTAATCTCTGGTGTTAGTTGACTAAGAAAAATAATGACTCTGACAGCTAAAGGCATGTAGTCTGTCCACCATATAACAAGCATGAAGAACAATGACTAAAAGGAAAAGCATTATTATTACTAAATCATATTGAGAAAAAATATATTTGAAAAGGGTGTAAAGAAGGAAAAAAAGAAGCTCTCTTGGGCATTTTGTGTCTGTGACTCACAACAAAATCATTGTGAAAAGCATCAGGAGGACGAATAGTCAAAGTGAAATAAGTCCGACCTAAAGAACGCAAATGTCTTTTCAAAGTACGTCAGCTGGTTTGAAACAAACTGATTTGATATTTGAAAAAATAACCCCTGCCTTTGACTCTGATTGTGCCCTGGGCTCTGCTAACCAGGCCCAGGGCCAGTGCTCTGTTTAAAAGGTGATTAGGTGTAACTACAATTGGTACTGACAACCTAACTGTAAGACCCTAGCATATGGCAGGGCATGTAGATTTAGAGGCCCAGTAGATTTAATGCACTTACGTGTGTGCTGGTATGGTGCCTGCTGTCATTTTTAAGGCAGCCCTGCTTTGCAGGCTGTTTTTAAAATAACACTATGTCCAAATTCGACTTTGGAAGATAAAGTACTTCCAGAGTCTTAGACTACCTTATTTTGACATATAAGTCACCCCTGAGGTCCTCACCAGGTGCCTCAATGGTAGACTGCATTGTATTAATAAGCAGTGACATTCTAAAATATATTTTATATGCCCTGGTGAAGGAAAAACTGTCAATTTTGTTTTCCCCATTATTGTACATTAGCTTCATAGACTAACATTGGAGGCCATCATTAAACTTTAATAAAGCCTCCCTTTTCACAAGAGTGAGTTAAATTAAGAATTAAAAGTATGAAAATAATTGTTACAATAAATACAGCAACTTGCCAAGGTTGAATTTATTATAACTATTGCAGGAAAGTAGTTTCAGAACTTCTTTCATAAAGTTACCTAAAATCAGCCCTATTGCTGCCTCTTCTGATTGGCCAGCCTTTGACAGACTGAGCCAAGCTGCTCTGATGAGGTATGAAGTGGCCTGGGCTGAGACAAAGGAGACATCTGGTGGGAGGAGATCTGCAGCAGCAGATGCCAAGACAGGAAGGGGGCTGGGTAGCCAAACTGATCTTCAAAGGGAGGAAGACAGTGAGGACAGGAACCAGGCCCGTACCCTCTTCCTGCACCCCGGCCTGATGGGAGCAGCTGTAATTGAATTAGGAGAGGGACTGGAAGTGAAGGGAAAAGTTAGCCACACCTGTGGGTTCATATACCAAGACCTGAACTTCCAGGAGTGATTTTCTCCATTTTGATTTTGGTGGAACATTGCTTACTGGGACAGAAATATGCCACACTTCTAAGGAAGTTGTCATCACAGAGGGTGGCACCCTCCCCCCACTGGTGTGGGGTACCTCCCCCATTTCTTGCCAGGCCAGAAATCTGGGCAAAAATGGGTGAGCTGCCCAGCAACTCAGATTCCTGCCTGGAAATAACAAAAGAAGAAGGACTGCCCTGCTGAACCCCGGTCTGCACCAAGAGAGGACTGCACTCTGAAGGACTGCACCTGCTGCACACTTTGGGATTCACAAAAGAGGACTTCGCCTTGTTTTGAAGGATTAAAGAGTGGACTCCCTGAAAGTAACAGGTACAAAAGAGTTTCAAGAAGTTACCTATATTAACTCCCGCAAGAAAAGCTCAGCTGACCTGCGTCCAGTGGACTTTTAAGAATTTGACCAGGTGTATTGTGTAAATTGTAGTCCCAAACCTCCAAGAGGCACATCAGAGCTTCTAGTACCTTGGCTCATGGTGTGGACCCTTCAAGACCTCAAAAGGACCTTCTGGAAGAAGATCCAGGAGTTTGAGATCATTTGGATATTTTTTGGGTAAAAAGCGACTCGGCCTGAAATCCAGCTTTGCCTCGCTAAAAGCTCCAGAACTCTTCACAGTCGATAACGGGAGCCAAGACCTCCAGAAACCACCAAGGCTTTGCGCTGAAGAAGGCCGCCATTGTCGCTCTGCAACCCAACTTGCCGAGGAGACTCGGTCGACGATGAGAGAAAAAGAAACATAAAAGAGACTAAGTGCAAAGGTAACATTTTGACCACCCCACCCACCCTTATGTATCTGACATGCACTCCATCGTGGTCAGTCTGAAACTTTGACTTGGTCCCGGTCAAGCACAACCAGCTGTACATGCTTGGCGCCTTTTGCTTTTAAACACTAGAAAGCACATTTTTACATTTAATCTTTAAAAATTCATATTGCCAGTTCCCTACATTTTATTTTTGTCATTTTAAAAATAAAACTTTTTCCTAGTTTCATAAGTTGGTGTTGGAATTTTATTGTTTGTGGTGTCTTACTTATTTACTGTTTTGGTGATATTAGATGCTTTACACAAATGTATGATGGTATTCCGCATGTGTTTATCACTCATGGCTTGGGATTGCCGTCATTAGAACAAACGCATCTTTAGCACGCATTCATTCTGCACGCAAGTCATTATAACGACTTGTCTTAGGGTGGTGCTGGATTTTGAAATAGTTTAATTTTCTATTCCAAATCCGGTCTGCGCAATAGCAGGGAAGGTGTTGGACTTTAATTCTAACACCATTTTACTAATGCACCCCCCTAAAGCAAGTCATTGTAACAACTTGCGTGCAGAACGAAAGCATGCTTAAGACACATTTGTTTTATTGCTGGCACTGTGAAGGCACAACGTGATTGGGGCTTCGTTCTAAAGGACGTTTCCCCCTTTACACACCTGTCTCCTCAGTTAAGCTTGACTGCTCGTGAGCCAAGGGTTGAGCAAGGATTCATTTATTTAGACTTTACTGGACCTTAATTGTGATTGTGGTGTTGTTACTAACTGTAGGTACCTACCTGCACCTAATACCAAGCCACCTTCCAACACAATGACACAGAGATTTTCTTGAAAATATCTTGATGGGCAGTTCAAAATGACAATCAGGGACACCACCTTTTGAAAATCTGTGAGGCAAAATTAGTTCGAAATGAGCGTGGTCATAGTAAAATCGTATTTTCATGAACTAAAGTGCGTCAAGACTAATCCACCCTTGCAAACTCGACACCCGGGTTGTTTAATGTAGACATGAGAGTACGTGTATAGAGCTATCAGCAATAATCCACCTTACAAACATTTGAGTTTAAGGATGGTATGGTCTTTTGACCTTGGACAGATTGAAGGTATGGACTTGTAAGAGGCATTGAAGCAGCCGCAGGAGGTGGCCATTCATTCCACATTTTGGCTGATTCAATTAAAAATGTTTTACAGGATCTACTTCTACAGGCCATGAATGTTTTCAATGGCTCTAAACACAGATCTGATCTGGAATGCCCCAAATACGTAATTTGTGGTCAGAAGTCCTTTGGGATGGGCATTCACCTCACAGAAAGAACCTTCTCCACAGACAAATAGGAGAGTCATGGATCTGAGAGGCTACCCTAGTGTGCTCTTTGGCGGAGGAGGAGGAAGCTCGAAACCTACGCCGACCCAAGTAGTACTGAGGCAGGTTATCAAGAAGTATGAATGGGAGGGGAGGCGAACTCTAGAAACGCCTCTGTGGGATTCTAGCTTCCTTGGAGGCCTGAGTACACTAAAAGGCTCTTGAAAGTGGGACCTTCTGCGGATTTCCCAACTGAGAGACATATGGGAGCTCAAGGGATCCTAGCCTATCATTTGAGGAATTATAACATAAGTTTGAACTGGCAGGCAGTCAATATTATAAATTACTACATGTACAATACGTATTGCAAAAGTACAAACCCTACAACAAGCGCAGTGAGACGCCTCAAGCGTATGTTGTGTTAATTGTGCAATTTGAGTACAGTAGCGAGCATAGCCAATGCTAGGCATGCTCCTGGAGAAGACAAGAGTGCAGACAGTGGTGAGAGCCCTTAGGTGAAAGCTATGCTGAGTGCACGAAAAAGCCAGTAGTGCGTGAAAGACTGTAAGCGCACTGAAAAGCTAGGAGTGCATGCAGTGCTGTGTCGTAAGTGCAGTGAGAAGCTTGGAGTGCATGCAGTGCTGTGCTGTAAGTGCAGTGAGAAGCTAGGAGCGCATGCAGTGCTATGCTGTAAGTGCAGTGAGAAGCTAGGAATACATGCTGTGCTGTAAGTGCAGTGAGAAGCTAGGAGTACATGCTGTGCTGTAAGTGCAGTGAGAAGCTAGGTGTGCCTGCAGTGCTGTGCTGTAAGTGCAGTGAGAAGCTTGGAGTGCATGCAATGCTGTAAGTGCAGTGAGAATCTAGGAGCGCATGCAGTGCTATGCTGTAAGTGCAGTGAGAAGCTAGGAAGTGCAGTGAGAAGCTAGGAGTACATGCTGTGCTGTAAGTGCAGTGAGAAGCTAGGAGTACATGCTGTGCTGTAAGTGCAGTGAGAAGCTAGGAGTGCATGCAGTGCTGTAAGTGCAGTGAGGGGGTAGTATTCATGCTGTACTAGGAGTGCAGTGAGGAGCTAGAGTCCATGTTGTGCTAGCAGTGCTGATAGAGAGGACTAACATGCATGCAGTGCAGCGAGATGCCAGCAGTGAATACCTATTTTTCTAGGCAGGCACATGCAAGAGTCTGCAGTGGAGGTGGTGGTAAGAGGCCTGAAATGAATACTGCACTAGCAGAGGTTTGAGAAGTCAGCAGTCCATGTTGTGCTATAAGGGCAGTGAGAATCCAGCATTTCATTATGTGCTATTAATGCAGTGAGAAGCCAGCAGTGCATATTGGGCTATAAGTGCATTGAGAAGCCAGCAAAGCAAGCTATACTAGGAGGGCAGTGAGGATTGTTAGATTGCATGCTGTACCAAGAGTGCATCGAGAGGCCTGGTGTCCATGCTGTACTAGGGGTGCATCGAGAGGCCTAGTGTCCGTGCTGCGCTAGGAGTGCATCGAGAGGCCCAGTGTCCATGTTATGCTAGGAGTGCATAGAGAGGCCTGCTGAGGAGTGATTGAGTGTGGGGATATATATATATATATATATATATATATATATATATATATATATATATATATATATATATATATATATATCTCACTGGTTAGAGGCGGCAGACCCGGAAGCAGAGGACGGCCCGGGACCAGGGTTCAATTCCCAACGCGGCAGGGTCGGGGACCAGGGCCAGCGGACTCGATAATTCTCGCCTCGGTGCCCACTCTAACCAGGGATCACACTCGGCAACTCTGGGCATTAGCTTGCCTCATCTCCACAACGGCCCCCCACATTCGCTGGGGATGCCTGGTTTCACCTTGGAGATACCCAGGAGGGACCATCTCACAGGGATAGCCAGGACGGGTTCCCCAGCGGTCTACAGCGCCACGACGCCTCGGCAGCAGTGCGCTTTACAAAAAAAAAATACAAAAATACAAAATACATATATATATATATATATATTTATATATACATTGAGGAAGGCGTTATGCCGAAACGCGTCTGTCCGTGTTCGTGTGCATAAAATAAACTGAATTAACATTAATGCCAGAGTGCGCCTCGATTTGTGACCGCAGTTGAAGTGGAGGGTCACCCTGTTGGATATATATATACATATATATATATATATGTATAATGTATATCTTCAATGTACGTAGGTATGGAGTTAAGGTTAGTAAATCTTACCTCCCTCTGTGCACTTACTTGTTCGATATTCTGCCCTCAATATGGTGACCATTAGATATTTTGGGCCCAATATTCCCTACCACAATCACGCCCAGGGAGTCCATGCACCTCACAGAAGATTAAAACAAAACCTATTGAGTGGCTTACTGTGGCCTGAGTGGGTCACAGTGGGAACATCAGATACATATACGAGCTTAGATGTAGAGGTTGCACTTACACTGCTTTGACACCAGAGGATACCAAAGCAGTAAAAGTGCAGCAAAATCAAGTGTTTTCCAGTTTCCACTGAAAAGAAAATATTCCCTGTGGTGGTGCTTTATTGGAGTTTACCTGAAAACCAGAAACCTATCATGCAGGCCTGAAGTAGATGCTGTGATAAAATAAAGTGCACACACCTGAGAACATGATGAGCTGCAAGTGGACTGAGAGATGGAGAGACTGCAGACAGAGCTGGAAACACACAGTGACAGCCAGGGATGGTATGCTGTGGCAGGACTACAGAGTGAGGGACCAGGGTCTTTATAATGGAAGCGCCGTCTGCTCCTCAGCACACTTTTAATGACATGCTCCCAGTGCAAATAGGGACAGGACTTCCAATGTTTTAAAGAAATATGCACAAGCGCCAATGCTCTCAGTGGAGAGCACGTAAGTGAGAGACAGATTTCAAACGGGACCCAGAGCAGACCCTGCCATATATTCAAGAGGGGTCAAGGATCCCCACATAGGTGGGCACACTGTTTAACTGCACCTACCTGCTTGGGGGGATTCTTTCCACCTCGTGGCACACAATCAGTTACAACTCCTTACAGAATGTTTGCCCTGGCAGCTGCATTTATAGTACACCAAGGCTGCAAAGGTGCTCCCTCATTTGCATGGAGCCACGCCCACATACAAATGAGGAAAGTCCCCCTTGTGAGTCCGCCATTACACATTTTGCGCTGGCCAGATCAATAGAACAAATATAGAAACACAAGTGTCTGCGTTCCCTTCGATAAAAACAAAGTGTTCCAGCGGTGCAAAAAGTCTGCGCCAGCTCCTCTGCACTCCTCGTCACACTGTGTGTTACGGCCCTAGGACAGCATAACATTATACGAGTTCTGGTGAGAGGTGTCAAGTATATGATGCGCTCAGAGTGCACAGTGAGATCGGAAGGGCTTGCTGCAATAGCAATGCATGGAGTGCAAGTTATATCGCATGGTGAACAAGATGGCGGCAGCAGCACTGCAAGGCTAATGTCACCCCTTCAGAGGGCCCGCTTCACAGAACTAACTTAAGACAAAATCCTAAACTTACTACCATTTTGGTATTCACAGAAGGCACTTACTCATTTCGGTATTCACAGAAGGCACTTACTCATTTTGGTATTCACAGAAGTTAGGAGTCCTAACTTTAGGACTCCTAAATGCCTTCTGTGAATACCGAAAGTCTTTAAATTACGATTTTTCTCAGTTTAGTCATAGTATAATTAGGACTCCAAACTTTAGGACTCCTAAATGCCTTCTGTGAATACCGAAAGTCTTAAAATTAGTATTTTTCTCAATTTAGTAGTAGTAAAGTTAGGACTCCTAACTTTAGGACTCCTAAATGCCTTCTGTGAATATCGAAAGCCTTAAAATTAGGATTTTTCTCAGTTTAGTAGTAGTATAGTTAGGACTCCTAACTTTAGGACTCCTAAATGCCTTCTGTGAATACCGAAAGCCTTAATATTAGGATTTTTCTCAATTTTGCAGTAGTAAAGTTAGGACTCCTAACTTTAGGACTCATAAATGCCTTCTATGAATACCGAAAGCCTTAAAATTAGGATTTTTCTCAGTTTAGTAGTAGTAAAGTTAGGAGTCCTAACTTTAGGTCTCCTAAACTGAGAAAAATCCTAATTTTAAGACTTTCGGTATTCACAGAAGGCATGTAGGAGTCCTAAAGTTAGGACTCCTAACTTCTGTTAATACCGAAGTGAGTAAGTGTCTTCTGTGAATACCAAAATGAGTAATTGCCTTCTGTGAATACGAAAATGGTAGTAAGTTTAGGATTTTGTCTTAAGTTAGTTCTGTGAATCGGGCCCTAAGTGTCCACACATCGACTGATGAGGTTGCAAGGTTTGGAAACCTGGCAGTCTGAAATAGGTCCCATCCACTAGCTCGAGGTTCTGAGAACTATGTTCAGGGAACTGGGCCTAGACGACAAGCACAGCTGCTACATTTTCAGTATGTTTACGTATGAGTAATATTTGTATGTTTGCAGTGTCTATATGTGTGGCGTTTGTGTTTCTCATGTGCGATACTTCATGGCACGTAGAAAACTGGTGCAATTCCGAGCTGTCCTGTTTATGCTTTCACGTGAAAGCGTAGTTGTCTCCAGACAGTTAGGTGAGTATCACCAGGAGAGGGGCTTTGGTTCCACCCACATGTTGAGAGCCACAACTTTACATATTTTGCTTGGGCAGACGATGTGTGCTTCCACAAAAAAGTGCTTGCCCTTCATGTGATCATTTTGTTAAATGAACCAGCTGCCTGAGCTTGAACTTACAGGGGGACGCACATGCTATTGTAATGCTATAAAAGTTTCTTAGATAACCAGATAATTCTTTGCATTTTTGTCTGGCAGCAGCACAGATGGGAGGAGAGCAGTCATGGATTTTTAGTTCTGGCTTGACAGTGCATTCATAATACAGACCTAGTGGGATTGCCAATGGCTGTTTTGATTTGCAGTTTAGTACATATTGTTAGATTTTTAGAATGCAAATATCACAATTGCAATAACCAGAATTCACTGGAAAAATAAATGCCTGAAGGAACTAAAACCGAACTTAAGGAAAGTAGACGTGCCCTGTATTACATGTGCTCTTTCAAATAATCCCCATCTAGTCACATTATTTTCAATTGATCTATTAGCACAGCAAAAGCTCTTAAATGTTCTGACGGCCAAAAAGGGGGCAAAAGCACACTGCAGCGTTGGGTGGCAAAAAACATTCCACTTTAGCAAATGTTTTCACAAACCTATAGGTATAGAACAACCACAGTTAAGGCGTTAACTCAAACACTTTAAAATAAATAGCTACAACATTCTGGCATAAAGCAACTAAACCATTTCTAAAGCGTTTTCAAGGATTACCTTTTTTGAAGATGCGAGTAAAGGTTTTGCAATAAAAGATCAGTGCAGAACAGCAGCATTTACGAGGAGTCATGGACCCCAGGCCAGGGAGCAGACTACGAAAACCAGAGTGTGTGGGACTTCTTGCAGCAGTGGTCACTGAAGAATAAATGAGGTCAGTGGCGGGCTGGCAGTGGTGGAACTGAGGCTGTACACGGAGGCCTTCCGGCAAAGAACAGAACTGCATTCTTTGCAGTTGAAAATAACATAAAATCTCCCCTTGCAGTCCCCAAAAGGGCGATTATTGAAAAGATGCTGTATTTTATAAGTGCAGGGTAGCCATAGTGCAGGGTCCAAGAAGGAAGTGACAGTTAAGATATACCTAAAGAAAGCATATCTACTTCGTGTTTTTAGGGAAGCGGCACAAAAGAGAGTAAAACAGAGGTTAAAATAGATTGAGAAACGGTCAACGTAAATACATTGCACTGTTTCCTGTAAAACTGACAGAGGTACACGAAAAAGAAAATTCTTACATCACCACACGAGACACGGCATTAGCTGAATGAAGAGGTGGTAAGAGCAATGCAATGTTGTCAAGGTAGGTGTAAATTAAACGCTATATTTTACACAAAATCTTTTTGGTCGCATTCACTCCTCGCTAAACTTGCTAAAGTTGGGGGGTTATGACGCCCATGGTGTAAGTGGAGAGAAGACGGAAGGCCCCTTACTCCCAACTGAAGGGGGGGAGGAGGATACACAGGAAGCAGGAAGGGACGCAAATGCATCCGGTTGAGGCAGAGACCAATAGTAGGGCACACAGTCAGAGGTGGCTTCTCCATTAAGGCGGTGGAGCGTCGCCCACTGCGCTCTTGAGCAGTGCAAAAAGGAAAAATAAAATGATAATAACACAATGTTGCTATCATTTTCTTTTTCAGTACTGAGCCAGGGCGGGGCAGGGCTATGTTATCCTGACAGATGTCTGTGTGTCTTTTGCTTTCTCACACTAAGTGCGTCGGGTATGCCCAGACGTGGGTCCCGGGCTCACTGTGTCACTGGATTCAAGCTAACCTGGCAGATGAAGGGTGATGCCCTGAAACCGGTCCCACAATGCTTGATCCGGTCCAGGGAGGACCTGGCTTGGCAGTTCGGGCTGGACTGTTCCCATAAGGGATAGGGTCAAGACTGATTTGCATATGGAAGAGGTGTGGCGCAGCAGGCAGGGCAACTGACGCCGGAACCCGAGGACTCACTGTTCGATCCCCGGTGCCAGCAGCAGATCAGTCCAACACCATGTGACTCTGGGCAATAGCTTGCTTAATCTTCCCGAGGGCCCCCAGCGCCTTGACACCTTCGGGTAATTGTTCGCGCTTTACAAATACTGGACATTTACATTCATGGCTGGGTCCAAATTGGGGTGGCATGATGAGCAAAAGAACGATGGATTTAACTCAGATCTCTTGACTGGGGGTGAATGTTTGATTTGCTCTGCATTCCATCCATCATCTGTGTGTCTTTTGCTTTCTCGCACTAATTGCGTCGGGTATGCCCAGACGTGGGTCCAGGACTCACTGTGTCACTGGATTCAAGCTACTCTGGATGATATGGGGTGATGCTCCGAAACCGGTCCCAGGATGCTTGTTTCCAGTCCAGGTAGGACCTGGCTTTGCAGTTCGGCCTAGACTGTTTCCTTAAGGAACAGGGTCAAGACTGATTTGCATATGGCTGAGTCCAAACTGGGGTAGCATGCTGAGCAAAAGAACATAGATTTAACTCAGATCTCTTGACTGGGAGTAAATGTTTGATTTGATCTGTATTCCATCTATCATTTGTGTGTCGTTTGCTTTTTCGCGCTAAGCGTGTCGGGTATGCCCAGACATGGGTCCCGGGCTCACTGTCTCACTGGATTCAAGCTAGCCTGGCTTATGAGGGGTGATGCCCCAAAACCAGTCCCAGGATGCTTTTTTCTGGTCCAGGGAGGATGTGGCTTGGCAGTTCGGGCTGGACTGTTCCAATAAGGAACAGGGTCAAGACTGATTTGCATATGGCTGGGTCCAAACTGGGGAGCCATGGTGAGTAAAAGAACAATGGATTTAACCCAGATCTCTTTACTGGGGGGTGAATGTTTGCTTTGCTCTGCATTCCATCCATCATCTGTGTGTCTTTTGCTTTCTTGCACTAAGTGCGTCCAGTATACCCAGATGTGGAGCCCGGGCACACTGTGTCACTGGATTCAAGCTAGCCTGGCTGACGAGGGGTGATGCCCTGAAACCGGTCCCAGGGTGTTTGTTTTCGGTCCAGGGAGGACCTGGCTTGGCAGTTCAGGCTGGACTGTTCCAATAAGGAACAGGGTCAAGACTGATTTGCATATGGCTGGGTCCAAACTGGGGAGCCATGGTGAGCAAAAGAACAATGGATTTAACCCAGATCTCTTTACTGGGGGGTGAATGTTTGAATTGCTCTGCATTCCATCCATCATCTGTGTGTCTTTTGTATCCTGACAGACAGCAGCAGCCAGCAGTGAGGAGGAGTGGTGGGCACCATAAGTGCGCATGGCGGTTTGGCTGGCCATCTTAGGAGGGCACACCTGCCATGCGCAGCCAAGTGGAGAACAGTCCCAGGCTCCTAGGCACTGTCTGAGCAGCAAACCAGGCTGCTCAGACCAATCACGACGCAGCTGTCATGCTGGTCATAATATTACAGTCAATAGAGCCTCATTACCAGCATAACAGCAGTGTCATGATTGGCTTAGGGGAGTCTGGGAGCCTGTGGGCTGCTGGGAATCAGGAACAGAAGAGGACAGAGGAGAGGCGGCAGCCATACACAGGTAAGTGATCATTTCTTTTTTCTTTTTAACCCCCTCTCCCCCCACTGCTTCACCACTTTTGGTCCCTCGCAGCCGCCACTGTCCACAGGGTTTGAGACATTTGAAGAATGACTGGATAAGACCAAGCAATCAGCGTGGAAAGGGTGTAGGAGACAGATGGAGAGGGAGGAAGCAGTTTTTCAGAAAATGGACACTGCTGCTTTGTAGCGCAGTTCACTTACTATAGTTGGGACAAGTTGGGGGCAACAGAGGCTTCTGGAAAGAAATATCGGCTATCTTAAATGACTCTCAGCCTCACTCTCACTCGCACACATCCCCCGCATTCATAAGAGCAGTACAGGAGGTCGCTAGTTCTCATACATCTCACCCAAAACATGGAAGAGCCTCCCACACATATCAGAGTCTACTCCTTCTTTCTTTAGTTCCACAAGAAGCTGAAGACCTGGCTGTTTGAATTACTCTGAGAGGACACTCACCTATGCACCTGCTCAAGCACCTGGAAACCCTCACAGGTGATTAGTGTGCTGCACAAATAGGCATAAAATGCGAGGCCAGAGTTGGTGAAGGGAAAATATTCAGAATGTGAGATGGGAAAGCTGTCTTACTTTGGGCATTGTATGTATTCTGCTGTGGAAGGTATTTAACCCATTCGCTGCTAGGCCTCCTCCCCGTGCTAAGCCTTTTTTTGGCTATTTGGGATAGTTCGCACTTAGGCCCTTGTAAAGTTTTGACCACATAAGGTATCCCTGCCAAAAGTGTGTCCTTTTCTTCCAACATCATGGGGATTTTAAAGGTACCCAGGGTTTATTGATTCCCCTGTAGGAGACCCAGAAAATAGCCAAAATACAGCTACGTTATTATATATTTTTTTAAATGGTAAAAAAAGTTCTGCAGAAGAAAGCATCTGGTTTTTTCCCTGCAAATGGTATCAACAAAGGGTTTGTAGTGCTGAAATCACCATCCTCCCAGCTTTCAGGGACTGACAGACTTTTGTCAGTAAAACAAAATTCTTTACACAGTTTTGGCATTTTACTGGGACATAGCCTATTTTTGCTGTTTCTTTGTGCTTTCGACCTCCTTCCAGTTAGTGGTAGAAATGGGCATGATAGCAATAATGGCTCCTGGGAAGGTATACATTTCAGAAAAGTAGACAAAATTCAGAATTCAGCAAGCGGTCATTTGTGTAGATCCTTCAAGGTTTTTTTTTTATAGAAACTAACAGTTGAAAATAAGAAAAATTAAAAATGAGTTGAAAAAAACAGCCATTTGTGCCAACGTTTTCACATGTAACTTCTTCTAAGTATGACAGATTTTTAAAGCAATATACCGTTACATCTGCTGGACTCTTCTAGTTGTGGGATATATAGGACTTGTAGGTTCACCAAGAACCAGAGGTACCCAGAGCCAATAACTGAGCAGCGTCTTGCAAAGGTTTTTCATTGTGTACTGGGTATACAGCAATTCATTTCTGTAATGGAAAGTTCTAGAATCTGCATGGATCAACAAAACTTCACCCACCCGCATTACCCAAAGATTTCCAATAAAAATGGTACCTCACGTGTGTGAGTAGGTTTAGTGCCCGTGACAGGAAACGGCCCAAAACGCAACGTGGACACACCACATTTTTACAGTGAAAACGGACCCTTTGTTACAAAGTGCCTAGCTGTGGATTTTGAACCCTAGCTTTGCCGGCACCTAGGGAAACCTAGCAAACCTATACATTTTTGAAAACTATACACACAGGGGATTCTAGGATGGGGTGACTTGTGTGGCTCTCACCAGGTTCTGTTACCCAGAATCCCTTGCAAATCTCAAACTCTATTTAAAAAAAACAAATTTTTCTCACATATCTGTGACGAAAGTTCTGGAATCTGCGTGGATCCACAAAATTCCACCCACCCCGCATTCCCCAAAATCTTCCGATGAAAAAGGTCTCTCAGTTGTATAGGTAGGCCTAGGGCCCATGACAGGAAAAGGCCTAAAATGCAACGTGGACACACCACAATTTTACAGTGAAAACTGACCCTTTTTTTGCTAAGTGCCTAGCTGTGAATTTTGAACCCTAGCTCTGCCGGCACCTAGAGAAACCTAGCAAACATATACATTTATGAAACCTAGACACCTAAGGGAATCCAGGGTCGGGTGACTTGTGTGGCTCTCACCAGGTTCTGTTCACCAGAATCCCCTGCAAACCTCAAACTTTGTAAAAAAAAAAAAAAACATTTCCCTCACATTTCTGTGATGGAAAGTTCTGGAATCTGCGTGCATCCATAAAAATCCACCCACCCCGCATTCCCCAAAATCTTCCAATAAAAATGGTACCTCAGTTTTGTGGGTACGCCTAGGGCCCACGACAGGAAATGGACTAAAACGCAACATTTTTGCAGTGAAAACGGACCCTTTTCTTTGCAAAGTGCCTAGCTGTGGATTTTGAACCCTAGATCTGCCGGCACCTAGGGAAACCTAACAAACATATACATTTATGAAAACTAGATACCCAAGGGAATCCAGGATGGGGTGACTGGTGTGGCTCTCACCAGGTTCTGTTCACCAGAATCCCCTGCAAACCTCAAACTTTGTAAAAAAAACACACATTTCTGTGATGGAAAGTTCTGGAATATGCGTGGATCCACAAAATTCCACCCACCCGCATTCCCCAAAATCTTCCAATAAAAATGGTACATCAGTTTTGTGGGTAGGCCTAGGGTCCACGACAGGAAACAGCCTAAACCGCAACGTGGACACACCACATTTTTGCAGTGAAAGCTGACTCTTTTTTTGCAAAGTGTCTACCTGTGGATTTTGAACCCTACCTCTGCCTGCACCTCGGGAAACCTAGCAAACATATACATTTATGAAAACTAGACAACCAGGAGAATCCAGGATGGGGTGACTTGTGTGGCTCTCACGAGGTGTTCCCCAGAATCCCTTGCAAACCTCAAACTTTGTAAAAAAAAAAAAACATTTTCCTCATATTTTTGTGATGGGAAGTTTTGGAATGTGCGTGGGTCCACAAAATTCCACCCACCCTGCATTCGCCAAAGTCTCCTGATAAAAATGGTACCTTACTCGTGTGGGTGGGTCAAGTACCCACGACAGGCAAGGCCCAAAACGAACTGTGGAGATAACAAAATTGCCTATCACAAAACAACCTGGTTTTGCAAGGGGGAGGCACCTGGGTTTTTTGCCACAGGCTCAGCGGCCATCTAGGGAAACCTATCAAACCCACATATGTCTGGAAACTAGACACCCTGTAGAGTCCAGGGAGGTATGAGTTGCATGGATCCCCCAACGTTTCCCTATCCAGAATCCCCTGCAAACCTCAAATTTAGCTGAAAAAATCAAATTTTTCTCAAATTTCTGTGTGGGAAAGTTGTAGTATCACTGGGCTGACACAAATTTCCTACCACCCAGCGTTCCCCCAGTCTCCTGATAAAAATGATATCTCACTCGTGTGGGTGGGTCAAGTACCCGCTACAGGCAAGGTGCCCAATACGTATTGTAGAGACTTGAAAATTACCTATCATAAAACGACCTGGTTTTGCAGGGGGGGCACCTGGATTTTTGGCCCCAGGCTCGGGCCCTCTAGAGACACCTACCAAACCCACACATTTCTGAAAATTAGACACCCTGGGAAGTCTAGGGAGGTATGTCGTGCGTGGATCCCCCAACGTTTCCCTACCCAGAATCCCCTGGAAACCTCAGATTTAGCTGAAAAAAATCAACTTTTTCTCTAATTTCTGTGTGGGAAAGATGTAGGATCACTAGGTTGACACAAATTTCCTGCCACTCAGCGTCCCCCCAGGTCTCCCAATAAAAATGGTATCTCACTCGTGTGGGTGGGTCAAGTACCCGCGACATGCAAGGGCCCAAAACATATTGTGGAGACCTCAAAATTACCTATCGTAAAACGCCCTGGTTTTGCAGGCGGGGCACCTGTTTTTTTGGCCCTGTGTTGGAATAAAAATGTTTTAGCTGGGCTGGTTATGTAGTGTATGTCTTAAGTTAGCATTTGTGGCACCATTTTATGTTTAGCAGCCATTTTGAGCCATGATCAAAACTAGAGAGAGATGCACCAATAGCTCTCTGGCAGTCCTGCTGTATGTATCTTGGTAATGCAGCGACTGAATACTTGCCTGAATATTTGCCTCCGATGTAAAATTGCTTTTTAACTTGCTCAAAGTCACGTTTGTGTTTTTTAAAATTACGCATTTGACTCGCTTCCTGTTGATCCTCACTTCCGCTTTGAACGCGGTCTAGTGCTGAGTGAGAGGGAGTTAGCAGCTGCTGCACAGCAGAGCTGATTGGTTGCAGGGCGGTAGGGGAAGACATTTCAGCGCGCTGGAGCAGACGCGCAGCGGACGAAGAGAGAGATGCACCAATAGCTCTCTGGCAGTCCTGCTGTATGTATCTTGGGAATGCAGCGACTGAATACTTGCCTGAATATTTGCCTCCGATGTAAAATTGCTTTTTAACTTGCTCAAAGTCACGTTTGTGTTTTTTAAAATTACACATTTGACTCGCTTCCTGTTGATCCTCACTTCCGCTTTGAACGCGGTCTAGTGCTGAGTGGGAGGGAGTTAGCAGCTGCTGCACAGCAGAGCTGATTGGTTGGAGGGCGGTAGGGGAAGACATTTCAGCGCGCTGGAGCAGACGCGCAGCGGACACGCGCAGCGTGCGCGCAGCGTGCGCGCTGCGGGCGCGCCGAGGGCGCGCCTAAGGCAAGCCCGTCTGCGCCCGTCCGCGCCCTGCCGGGACCAGGGGCCATAAACCCTGGCCCAACGCTGAAATATTCACCCAGTGAGCTCTTGTCTCTCGACACCTTTTCCTACCCTCTCGAACCTTCTACCCTGTCAATATTGGGAACTGAAAACCTCCTTAGGACCCCCGATGTAACCCCAGTCCACCTTGTTGCCCCCCCAGTTCATCCTTCACCCAGTCCAGCGAAACCGCCGGGCTTGACAGTAGCCCTCCTGAACACTAGATCTCTGCACAAACATCGTCTAGAAATCTTCACCCTCCTTCAGGATGGCGATATTGATATTCTGTCCTTAACAGAAACATGGATGGGGGATGCATCAGTCCCCGACCTCATCTCTTCCTTGCCAGGAAATTTCTATGCCTTTTGGCACAATAGGCAAGATAATAGAAGAGGTGGGGGGTGGCGACTTTCTTCAAATCTAGTCTAAAGGCCACTATGATACTATCAGAAAGCTCGGACAATTCTGAGATTCTAGGAGTCAAGTTTACTCTTGACTGCTCTTGCTTTGTCCTTTTGACAGTCTATCGCCCCCCCGGACGCCTCGCCAGGTTTCTGCAATTATTTCGGCGATACTATATCAGATCTTAGTACGCGATATCAAAAGCTTATGGTTGTGGGCGACTTTAATTTCCATTGGGACAGTAGTCCCCATGAGTCCCAGGCCAGTCAACTGGATATGACTATGTCCAATTTAGGATTTCATCAGTTGGTAAATGGCCCTACTCATTCTAAGGGACACACCCTTGACCTGGTTTGGTCAACTAGCCAGCAAGATAGACTCTTAAACTGTCTATTTTCAAAAAGGGGTACGGAGTTCCTCAGGTACAGGAAGAAGAGAGATGCGGACCAGGAGGAGACCCAGTCAGTCACCAATTGGTTGTGGAAAAAGGTATAAGGGGAGGGCCAGGGGAGTGCCCTTTGCGGAACTAGAGCTCTCACACACCCAGCAAGCTAGGTGTCATGCTTCATCATATGAGCACTGCCCCTCGTCAAGTCGGCGCTGCAATCCTTGACGGGCTCCCGGAACCGGGGCTCTTTAACGGGGATCTTTTGTTCCTGCCGATATGTGCATGGGGGTGAGGGGCCTAGTGGAATGGATGTAGCAGAAAATGGAGATATTTAAAAAGGGTTAGTCAGTCCTAATCATGTATTTATTCTAAAGGTAGACTTCCCTGTTAAAATAAGTGTAGAGTGGCTAAGTCGTAGAATTTAAGGTGTCCAGACGTGTAGCTCTACTCTAAAAGATCGACATGTTTCTTGCCATAAAATGTCTGGAGGATCAAGGCAATTCTTCAGGATCATAACACTGTCTACATAAAAGTGGTAATGTGGACTCTACATACCACGTCCTAGGTTGCTGCCCTGTGGAGATAAAGTGACAACATGAACAAGAAAAATAAATTTATAAACATCATCTCTTTATCTAGTACATTATTGGTCAAGGGTGGTGTTGTATACATCACCATGCAAACGTGTACAATAAAACATGGTAAAAGGTGTATTATGGTTAAAACCAGTGAGGGGGGGGGTTGGTGTGTGGTGGTGTGGATCTCTAGCTACTAATGTTGTGGCTAGTGGAACTCTCATGGACAAGCAGGGGTACACTCACCTAGTAATTAGACTAGATGTGCTAGCAACGGTACTGGCGGTTATAGAGGACACCAATTGGGTCCTACATTAAAAAAGGTACACAAGAAAAATAGGAAAACTTAGGAAGAAAGGTAAAATCACTAAGTCAAATTCACGTGAACTGTCATGATTTCACAGAGCATATCGATGCGTAATAGCGTAGTCATAGAACAAGTTGTCCATCATTAAACTGTCTCCCATGTGTCTGGTCGGACCACTTTCTTATCTCTTGCTGGGTCCCCTTGGACTGTCCTTCCTCTCGCTTACCTCCAGAGTGGAGGAGAGTACGAAGCTGGCATAAAATCAAGCCGGATAATCTCACCAACTTCTTTCGGAGACTTCCCCCGCGTAGGCCTGAGGAGGGCCATACTAATATTGACATAGCTGGCCAATCTCTTAATGATACTCTCCTCTCGGCCATTGACCATCTAGCACCAGAACGCAGCGAAAGAATTAAGCCCAAAAACAAAGGGGCCCCCTGGTTTAACGAGACCTTACGGATACACAGACAGAGCCTGCATAAGGCTGAGAGACAGTGGAGAAGAGCTTATAAGGCCTCGGACCTGATTCTCTACAAAGCTGCTCTGGTGCTCTATAAGAAAGCTATCACCTCCAGGAAAGCAGATTATTATGAGGCTCGGATTGTGGATGCTCCTAATAAACAAAAGGAAACTTTTAAAATCTTAAAAGAACTTAGCAGAAAGGTCGATGTGTCATCAACCTTAATACCTTTCGATGTTGATACCTTACAGTCCTTTTTCCTGCAGAAAGTGATGAATATTCTGCTTGAGATTAATAAATCTCCTGCAACTGCTGCAAGTCAAGGACTGGTGTCACCTCAAACTTCACCAGCTCAGTTTCTTGCCCAATTTCCTCCGCTGGACGCTGAAGCGTTGGCTTTCCTGACAAACAAAGTTAAATCCGGCTCACCGGCTGACCCCTGTCCTCCTAGGATTTTTCAGCTGGCTCGCCCAATCTTGGAATGTCAGATTCTCTCGCTCCTCAACAACTCCCTGGCCATTGGTCAGGTGCCAAGTAACCTGAAGGAGGCCAGAGTTATCCCCTTACTGAAAAAACCAGGAGCCGACAAGGCTGATCTGAAAAACTACAGGCCAATTTCACAACTCCCCTTTTTGGCCAAAGTTATGGAGCAACATGTTCTAAAAAACCTCTCTGATTTTTTGGACACATTTAAGCTGCTGCATCCACGTCAGGCAGGTTTTAGAGCCTATCATAGCACAGAGCTAGTCATGTTGTCTGTCCTTGACGACCTTAGATTGAATGCTGATAAGAGAGAGCCGAGCGCACTTGTGCTCTTGGATCTCTCTGCAGCTTTCGATACAGTCAGCCACTCCATCTTGCTGACCCGTCTGAGGGACCTGGGAATCAGGGGCATGGCCCTTGACTGGCTAAAATCCTTTCTCTCTGGGCGCTCGCAAAGGGTGCAGCTTGGTGATAGCTCCTCCAAGAGAGGTGTTATCCCATGTGGTGTACCACAGGGCTCTGCGCTGTCCCCTTTGCTCTTTAATATCTATTTGCAACCCTTAGTGTCCGCCCTATCCAATCTGGATTGCCGTGTTTTTAATTATGCTGACAACACCCAGCTTATCCTGAGAATTGACAATTCAGCCCATGCCCAAGAGACGGCCCAAAATATTCTAAGATTTACAACTAACTGGATGACAGCTAACTCTTTAAAAATCAACCCCGATGAAACGGAGGTTCTCGTCGTCCCAACCATTAATAACTCCTGGGGTGGCCTGTTCTGGCCCAAAGAACTTGGGACTCCCCCCTGTCCAGCCCCAGTTGTGAAAAGCTTGGGAATTAAGATCGACGCAGAACTCTCGCTAAGTCATCAAGTCTCCTCAGTGGTGGGCATCTGTTCTGGTATCTTGAGGCAACTTAGGAAGTTGGTCCCCACTCTATCTACCTCCTCCATGAAATCCATAGTCTCGGCTACAATTTTGTCACGCCTTGACTATGGGAACGCGCTGTATCTGGGTCTTCCTCAGAAACTCACTAACCGGCTCCAGGTGGTGCAGAATGATGCTGCTAGGTTGGTTTTTAGCCTTCCTAGGAGGACCCATGCATCACCTCTGCTCTTAAAACTACACTGGTTGCCCGTTAGACAACGCGCGAAATTCAAGGTCCTGTGTATCGCCCATAAATCCCTCTATGGTCAAGCCCCTAGCTACATTAGGGATCGCCTGGTTAAGTATGTTCCAGGACGTCCACTTCGATCTGCAGATGCTTTCCAGCTAGTCTGCCCCCGTAGCAATTTGGTTTCCAAGGGCGGGCAAGCCTTTTCCGTTATCCTGCCACATCTATGGAACCAATTGCCTGATGCTTTACGGAAAGAACCAGGCTTACTCCCCTTTCGAAAGCTATTGAAAACGCTGCTTTTTAGAGACTCTTCCTAAGATCCCTGTCACCAGGACTGTCTTTGCCGGGCTTTCTGCAAATCTCCTTCTGTCAGCGCTAAGAGACCTGTCGGTGTACATGCGCTATATAAATCTCCATACAAATACAAATTTCTCTGTCTGCCCCTGCTGAAAGCAGCTGCGATAGTTTACGTTTCTCCAAGGTTGAGCCTTACTGTACTAATGAATACACTGTCCTTATTAGCGCATACCTTTCCCACTAGATAGGCCTGCTCCCACCTTTAGAGCGGCGGGCACAGGCAGAACCACCTTGGCATTAAGATAGCGTGTGCCCTGTCTCAGGATCGAAACTCATCCTTCTGTTACTTTTTTGTCCAATTGCCTCCAACTGGAAATTTCCAGTCAGGGCGTGTCTTCATTGGTTCTGAGTTCTAGATAATGTATCACCACGCTTGCAGAAGTCTGTCCCTCTGCAGCAATCCCAGGAGGCTGATCAGACTGGACTCCGCTCGAGTGTACCTGAATAAATATACTTGGTTTGTATTCTCTACTGTTTGACCGACTCTTCATTTGTATGAAAGGCTGAGAGGTCACTTCCTTCAGTTGGCGCACAAATAGGGACTCCATTGGGTGACCCATCCTCACCCGCGGATGGGTAAGGAGGTCGGGGCCATCTTCGAGTCGGACGGGCGGACCAGGGATCCCTGCACGAGAGAGTTTCTGAACTCGCAGCTGACCCGTCTGTCTGATCGGTCAATGCCTTGTCCAGTGGTCATCCCGACTGGGGTCCTGAACAGCGAAACCCTTGGATCTGAATGTTTGGTCCGAAGAGTCGGCATGGAGAATAAATTCATTTGACCTGTGTGCATCAGGTGAGTTTGTTTTGGTTCTTTGTGGCTATGGTGCCATTTTGGTTTGTCTTTGGTACAGCCTGAGGACCAATTTTGGTTTGCATTTGGTATGGTCTGAGGACCGATTTGGATGCAAAGTGTTTGTGAGCACTTTGCCAGTCAACCTGACAAATTTGGCTTATTTTTTAAAATGCCTGGGTTCAGCCGGCTTTTGGTTTACTCTTGTCGTTGTTGCTCTGCAGATGCTCGATTGGAAGAAAGTCAGCCAGCGCCTCCGGAAGGCACTCTGAATTTTGATATGTATGTGAAGCATGGCCTTGGCCCTATTATGTTTAGTACGCTATGGCACAAATATACCAGGGGCAATCCTGAGTTGCAGTGGCCGTTGATGGGCACTTTTTACAGGAGAAGTTATTTGCAAGAAGAAGTAGGCAGTCTATGTTTGATTCCCTCAGAACTTGGCAAAAGGAGGTTAAACAGAGGCGAATGAAAGCAGAGAAAGAGGCCCGGAAGGGGAGAATGCAAACATTGACTCAGAAAGCTGTAGCACATGATAGAGAGAAGCAACACATAGGGATTGAACGTGAAGATAGGAGATTCCGGTTACAGATTGATAAATCTTATGTGGCCCAAGAAGAATATGATACGATCGTGGAACAATTATTAGATACTCGACCCTCACCCCCATATGCCGCACAGAGGATATATCCCGCTCTTCCCTCACAGGCCCAGCTGCCCGGTTCTTCTGTCTCTGCTGTTTCTGCTTCTGTTATTGTTGATCAGACTGCTTTGGCCATGGCACCTCCTGGCCTTTCCGTGCCCTCGCCATCTGTGGCAACAGTGACTGTTAGTACTCCTGCAACACCTATTGCTTCATCGCCTCGCTCGCCAGCTCTTACTTCGACGACGGAACAGACAGTGACGTTAGTACCCGCTCCCTCTGTTGTTACCCCCACTGTGTTCCTCTATTCCCTGACATTACTGAGTAGTGGGACGCTGGTACGCGGCCCTGAGGATGAGATTGGACGAAGTTTAAGGAACGTATGGGGTGGATGTTGGTCCGATCTGACATGGGAGATGCAGAGAAACAGGTGGTGGCTAATCAGGCTGCGCAGTGGGCACCTAACCCCATTTGAAAGATTATGAGCCTTTTGTACAACAACAGCATATGTCGGCTGCTTTGATCGGTCTTTGGGAGCAGTATTTCAAGGGTGCAGCACCGCAGATCATATACGTTATTAGGAATCATGTTTATATTACCGATATGGAGGCTGCTCATGTCTTTGGTAATGTTGCAACATTGGTTACTTATCAGGCAACACTGCTTGAGAAGAGCCCTACCCCGGTAACTCAGTTTCCGATGTGGGAGGTTGTTCCTATCTACCATCCTGAGATACCAGAGCTAAGGGATCAGCATGATCATGTTACAAGGCCAAGGGTAGAGGCCCGTTTCCAATAACAATGGGTTTATACTCCATGGAAAAGGAGTGAAGTTTTGTCTCTTAAGACTCAGTTACCTGACCCTAGGAAAAATCCTACCATTTATTATAAGGAATTGACTGAAGCGGCCTCCTCAACAGTAATGAGATTTGCTGATATTGAAATGTTTTTTGGCTTACTAGTTACGGTCGATATTTGGAGACAAGTGCACACACGTGATCACATTGTGGAATTGAGTGGTACCTGGGATCAAATTAAAGCATGGGATCAGGAACGGAAGACAGGTAATAAGCCTAGAGCAGAGATACTTGCTTTGCCAGGCCGTATCATTACGTATATGCATTCCCTTATTTCTCAGATGAAGGTTGCTTGGGACAAGTTATCGGCTTGTCGTCAGAAGAAAGATGAGAGTGTGTCTGATTTTTTCACTCTGTTTGAAGGGGTGTTTCTGGATTATAGTGGACAGGATTTGTCGATTGAAGGCAGTGTGCAACTGTTTGTTAACAGGTTTGTTTCCAATTTGCTTCCTGAGATTGCGACCCGATTGCAGTCTTCAGAAAGCACCCGGTCCACCTCTTCCCCTTCTGTTATTCTGAATATGGCACAGTATTATGAGCATAGGGGAAATGAGGATAAGGAAAGGTCAGAAAAGAAGCACAAGAATTTGAAGACAAAGGTGTTGTTATAGCAGGCTTCTAGGGGAAATGGTAGAGGACATGGTGGTTTGGCCCGACAGCTTCCATACACTAGCAGGCCCACAAGCTCCACGCCTTTAGGGCCGAATCAGTGTGCGTACTGTAAAGAGGAGGGACACTGGCGTAGCAAGTGTCCAGTGATGTTGCAGAAGGTCGTGGCTCCTGGAGGACGAGGTTCTCATGGGCGGGGTCATGGAGCTGCTGGCTAAGACAGGGCTCAGAATGCTTATGGCCTCTCAGGGTTGCTCAGATCAGAACTATTTTGATGACGCTCGGGGTGGACAGTATTATCATGATTATGATACGGATGAGGTGACATGGATGTCCTATAGCTAGGACAGCCAGGGACAAAGTGAGGGGCCAGTTCCAATACCTGTAGATCAACGTGGTCCATACATTAGTGTGGATGTGCATGGTTTGGCTAAGGAGTTTTTGGTGGATACAAGTGCAATGAACAGCTCTATTTCGCGTTCCGTGGTCCCTGGTCCCTGAGGTGGCTCTGTCTAGCCTTAATAATATTTCGGTAATTTGTACTGGTGTACCGGTTGTGAGCCCCATTTCAAAACCTCTTGCGTTGACTATTGGTCCTTTCACTGTGGATTCGCCATTCTTGTTGCTGTCCAATTGTGGAGAGAATTTGATGGGTTTGGACTTGTTGAAGAAATTGCATGCTACGATTTACTGCTCCCGAGCAGGCGTCTATATAACGATGGGTCCTGATGTGGTGTGCGCTAAGCTGTGTCTATCCAAAGATGCGCCCCTCCCTGCTGAATTTAAGGATGTGCCGCCCACACTGTGGGCAACGAGCCACACAGATATGGGTTTGTTGCAGATATCGCCTGTTTCTATACGTGTCAAGGAAGGTGCTATTTTACCTCGTTTCCTCAGTATAAAATACCGCAGGCAGGTGAGCGAGCTTTGATACAAATTGTGCAGGATTTGATTGAGCAAGGAGTGGTTGAGGAGATGACTGCTAATGTTTTTAATAGCCCTAATCTTCCCATTATCAAGCAGACACCTTCTGGTCCCTCTGAGTATCAAGAAGATGTTTATTGCTTTCTGATTGACTTGCGTGAAGTTAACAAAATAGTGATCCCCCAGTTTCCGGTGGTCCCTGACATTATGACTCTCTTGACAATGATTCCTTCTTCTGCTAAATTCTTTTCTGTTAATGACTTGAAAAATGCTTTCTTCAGTATTCCCATTCATCCTGATAGCAGATATCTGTTCGGGTTTACCCTAGCTGGTAAAAGTTTTAGATTCTGTCGCACTCCTCAAGGTTATACAGAGAGTCCGAGAATCTATAGTCAGGCATTAAAAATTCAGCTGGATTCCTTGTCGCTCCCTACAGGTAATGTATTACTTCAATATGTTGATGACTTGCTCATCGCCTCGGATACAGAACAAGGTTGCAGAGACAGTACAGTTAAACAGTTGCTATATTTATCTCAACATGGCGATAAAGTATCCCTTTCCAAATTTCAGTATTGTCAACAGGAGGTCACCTACTTAGGTCACTTACTGTCGAAGGAGGGTAGGAGATTGACCCCTGAGGGCATCAGTACTATTGTTAAAATGGCCGTTCCGCAAACACAGAAAAATGTGCGCGCTTTCATAGGTATCACTTCCTATTGCAGGCAGTGGATACCTGGCTATTCGCTGCTTATTAAGCCCCTGTTTGCGTTAACACTAAAAGAAGTGCGTGAACCCTTGCCTTGGACGCCAGAGTGTCAGGATTCTTTTGAGCAATTAAAAACTGTGCTTTGCTTGGCTCCAGTGCTTGTTACCCCTAACTACGCTAAATGCTTTGTATTATACATCCATGAGATGGGTGGTTGTGCGTTTTCTGTTTTAACACAAAAATTTGGGGATAAGCAACAACCGTGTGCTTATTTTTCTGCTGTGCTTGACCCTGTCGCACGAGTCCTCCCGAGCTGTCTAAGAGCGGTCGGGCTGTGGCTGTCTCAATAAGACAATCGCTGGACTCGTACTTGATTCTGACCTTTCAGTTACGATAACCCATGCTGTGGATACACTTTTGAATAGGACAAGGACACAGCACCTCAACAGTGCACATCTGACAGGTTACGAGCTCACGCTCTTTGTGAAGCACATTACAATCAAACGCTGTGCGACTCTGAATCCAGCCACATTACTACCCCTCCCTTCTGAGAATGAGGAAATTGACATACATGATTGTATCTTCCGGATGGAAGAAGAGGCGAAAGGAAGGGTAGACCTGACAAATGTTCCCTTATCTGACCCTTAAAGGGAACTATATGTTGATGGCTCTTGCTTTCAATCAATCAATCAATCAATCAGGCGTTTGTTAAGCACAAGAACTCACCCGTAAGGGTCTCAAGGCGCTGGGGGGTGCAGGTTCCAGTCCATCAAGGGGGGGGTTCGTCGAAGAGCCAGGTTTTGCGGTTTCTTACAAAGATGGAAAGCGATGTCTGGCTGAGGTGGAGCGGAAGGGCGCTCCAGGTTTTGGCCGCGAGGTAGGAGAAGGAGTGGCCTCCCAATCTGTTTTTTCTGGTGCGTGGGACCACGGCCTAGGAGAGCTGGGCTGATCGTGGGGTCCTTTGGGATGCGTGGAATTTCAGTCGGCTGTTCAGGTATGCTGGTCCAGTGTCGTGGAGGGCTTTGTGTGCATGGGTGAGCATCTTGAAGGTGACTCTTGCCTCGATGGGGAGCCAGTGGAGTGTGCACAGGTGATGGGAGATGTGGCAGTGTTTTGGCAGGTTGAGGACCAGTCTTGCGGCGGCGTTCTGGATGTTCTATAGTTTGCGGTTGAGGTTTTTGTTTACTCCGGCGTAGAGTGCGTTGCCGTAGTCGAGTCTGCTGGTGACCAGGGTGTGAGTGACAGTCTTTCTGTGTTCGAGGGGTTCCATTTGAAAGTCTTACGTAGGAGGCGGAGGGTGTGGAAGCAGGAGGCAGAGACTGAGTTGATCTGGCAGTCCATTTTTAGCTCGGAGTCCAGGATGATTTCCAGGTTGCGTGCGTGGTCTGTGGGGGTGGGCGGTTGTCCGAGGGTGAAGGGCCACCAGGTGTCGTTCCAGGTGTCGGGGTTTGGGCCCATGATGAGTACTTCTGTCTTGTTGGGGTTTAGTTGTAGGCAGCTGTTCTTCATTCATTTGGCAACGGCTTCCATGCCTTATTGAAAGTTGTGTCTGGCGGCGTGGGGTTTGTTGGATAGGGAGAGGATGAGTTGGGTGTCGTCTGCGTATGACACAATGTTGAGTCTGTAGGTTCTGACGATGGGGGCGAGCAGAGCCATGTAGACGTTGAAGAGCGTCGGGCTGAGGGAGGAGCCCTGGGGGACGCCGCAGGTGATTGGTGTAGGGTCCGAGAGGAAGGTGGGGAGTCTGACCCACTGTGTTCTGCCGGAGAGGAAGGAGCTGATCCAGTTGAGGGCCTTGTCCTGGATTCCTGCGTCGTGAAGTCTGCGTATCAGGGTGCCGCTGAGAGGTCAAGGAGGATGAGGGCTACTGTTTCTCCTTTGTCCAGTAGGGTGCGGATGTCATCTGTTGCGGCGAGGAGGGCGGTTTCCATACTGTGGTTTTTCCTGAAGCCGGATTGGGAGGAGTCGAGGATGTTGTGCTCTTCGATAAATGTGGTGAGTTGGCTGTTGATGGCTTTCTCAATGACTTTCGCCGGGAACAGCTGCACATTTAGTGAAGTACTGCATGATGTGCATCATATACAATCCTGGCAAGGGTACTCCTACACCACCCGGCAATTTTGCACCTCCCACTTTCCCTTTTGAGGTCCTTAAAATGGACTTAATAGAGATGACAGGGTCAATAATTTGAAGTATGTGTTGGTGGTTGTTTGTGCATTCAGTAAATGGGCTGAGGCCAACCCCACTAAAGAAAATACAGCCAGTGCGACTGCAAAGGTACTCCTGATGGAATTCTTTCCTCGCTTCGGCTTGTCCCGTTTGATCTGGAGTGATAACGGAAGTCATTTCAATGCCAAAGTTATCCAGTTAGTTTGTGAGGGTCTACACATAAAACAGAAATGTTATGCTGCGAATCACCCCCAGTCAGCAGGTTTTGTTGAGAAGTACAATGGAACTCTCAAACTGAAATTTGCAAAGATTCATTAGACAACAGGGTTACAGATGCCAGATGCTTTACCATTGGCTCTTTTGTCAACAAGAACAACAGCACATTCTAGGACAGGATTGTCACCGTAGGAGGTCATGTTTGGATGCATGGCAAATGTCTGCGGTGTCCAGCATCCCCAACGGTTTTCTGAGATTGAGTACCCTTTATTGACAGACTACCTTTGTCAGTTAACTGAAAATGTGCGTTCTGTTCACCAACAGATTCGTGAGTCACTCCCACCGGTACTAGAGGGGCCCGGTCATAACATCCATCCTGGGGACTGGGTGTTGCTGCGTAATTTCCAGCGGAAGAAGAGCGTGGAGCCCCGGTGGAAGGGGCCAGACAAAGTCCTCCTCGCTACTTGAACCGTTGTGAAGGTCGCCGGCCGAAATAATTGGATCCATTCCAGCCATTGCCGCAGGATACCCTTACCCTTACCCTTTGATCAGTGGGTGAGGGACAGTATTGGGGTTGCTGAGGGTGAACAAGTGCCTCAGTTTGTCCCTTTTGGTGATGCAAAGCTTAGATGGACCCAAACGGATGCAGAGAATGATGATGTGCTAAATGCAGCAGTCCCGCTGGAAATTCAAGCCATTAAGGAACAGTTATTTGTTGACCCCTCTGTGCCTGGAGTCACTAGGTAAAATGTGTGCCCTCGGCTGAGGAATGGTGCACCAAAGGAGAAGTCAGATTAGTTAGGGATGGACTGTGCAAGTTAGGGTGTACTTTTCTATAGTACCAACGGTGTTAGTTTAGGGTGAGGCGAGATTGGTGCACTGTTCTGACATTCAACAGGATAGATAGTATGTGCTCCCTTGGAGGGGGGTACATTATCCTGAGCGACGTGAGATCCATCAAGAGCTAGGACTGAGCAAGCTCCACCGCCGGTGCTCAAGAGCACCAACGATGATGAACAATAGGAGCCTGTACCAGTGTGGCTCAGACGGACACTGGGAATAATTGCCTCTGTTATCAGTTTTATTGCATTCTCTTTCTTTCTCTTCCTATTAATTAGGAGCAACCACCGTGTCCAGCGCGGGGTTGGTCCACAGAGAGTAAAATAGTTTTTTCATTAATAGTTGTGATTGCATTAATAACAGTACTTGGAAGATCCTGGTTTCTGGAGGAAAAGTATCCTGTACATTCCTTGGTTGGTACAACGCCTGCTTCCCCTGAGCACATCTTTGTTGCTTTGGCCCCTCACAAAGAAGAGCATAGAAAGTCTTACACAGACAACGTGTTTATACAAATGTTGCATCAAGCCCACGATGTCTCCAATACAACTAATTGTTGGGTTTGTGGATTGCTTCTCTCAGTTACTCATAAGAGCGATAATTTGTTGTCAATGCTATTGTCATATATTGGTAGCTGTAAAGGTTGGTCTGAATTGTTTGTTATGGTGCACTATCATTTCCAACTCTCTACCCAGGTTATGTCATCTGCTGACTCTCGCACTGTGGTAGAGTATATACATTTCATCACATCACAGATTTACTCCCGTAGGACAGGCAGGAAATGAGTCCTCCAGTACATTATCCCCAAAATCCTGTATGAGAATATATAAAAAAGTGAAGAACGAAACATGGCTTAGAATGGAAATGGCTGATTTCCAAAGGTTCAAGATCGTAATGTTATTAAGGGCAACCTGATGCCGATGTCTGTGGTAAACACAACAGCTAGTTTCTGTGCCCAGGGGACAGGGAAGGTGAAGGTGGGGGAGAGTAAATGCAATTTCACCTACAGACTAAGCACGACTAATAGTCCACCCTTGATCTTACCCCAGAATGGCTATTTTGTCTGTGGATCCCAACCTCATGTCTGGCTTCCGAGGGGGTGGTCTGACAAATGTTACCTCTATTTCCTTCTTCCCCCTATGTATGTTGCCCTGTCCAATTACCATAAAGACCATTGGCTGCAAAGTAGGAGTATATACTTGCCCCGAGTCAGAAGGGTTGTTGACACTGAGGATATAGATGAGACAGATACCACCTGGCAACAGTTGGACAATGCTGCAAGGGGTCTTATACCTTTTTGGGGCCCCATGGCTAATAGTCTTCAGCTTCTACGGCTAACAAGAGTTGTGGAAGGGGTTATTAATACAACAGCTAGGATACTGACAAACATTACTGCAGAGCTCCAGGCTACGGGGCAGGTTACCTTACAGAACAGGATGGTGTTAGACAGGGTTGGATTGGGAACAAAAATCGGCCCGGGCACACCAAAAAAAGTCGCCCACATTTGCGTATTGCCTTTCCGCAAAACAATGCTTCAGCAAAGTTTTATGAAAAGAAAGGGGATGGGGGCATGTTTTATTAACTTCACTTCGATTAAAAAAATGGACAGATTAGTTCACACTGCTGAGCCACACATGAATGCAAGTGAGACCACTTCTGTTCAGGCCCCCTGCCCTCGCTCAATCAGCATACATTAATGGGCCGGCGCAGCGAGAGAAAGTGAGTGACACCTCCGCCCATCTGCATCTAGAAAGGCCACTCAGGCACCCACTGGACCGCTGGTGGCATCCTAACAGCACAGACAGCCCCCAAGCTGCCCAAAAAAGCAGCCCACAGCTGGAAATCGACTACCGGCCCTTCTGCCATTTCCCGAGTGCCCCCATTACCAATCCGACCCTGGTGTTAGACGTCATCCTTGCTGTCGCATCTTTGGCAGCAGCTGTTGCATTTGCATACCTTAACATGCCCCCAGTGTGTATACAGCTATACAAAAATTGCATAGACTTTCATCAGACATATACCAAGCGACAGGTACTGGGATATGATCGGGGTGGTTCTGGAATATGTCAACAACATGGGGTTGGAAGATCCTTATCTTTTTCGTTGCAGTTGCTGGTATTATTTTTACATGTTGCCTCTGCAACACTGTCTCCCGGCTTGTTGTACCTGTTGTGTACGTGCTCTGGAACCTAAACCAAAAATATCACTCCATGACACTAATGTTGCGATCATGTTGCAGAAACACATTGATGACATTATGCAGATCGACAAAGTTATCTTTGAATACCGACTATGTACACATCAGCTTATGGTGATGTTTCTTATATTTGCAATATATTATCCGTTTCTAGATAGTAACATTAAAGTTGATAGCGAATGCTAAAAGGAGGGTCTGTTGGAATAAAAATGTTTTAGCTGTGCTGTTTATGTATTGTACGTCTTAAGTTAGCATTTGTGGCACCATTTTATGTTTAGCTGCCATTTTGAGCCATGATCAAAACTAATTTCTCTCTCTGCCCCTGCTCAAAGCAGCTGCGATAGTTTTCGTTTCTCCAAGGTTGAGCCTTGTTGTAGTAATTAATACACTGTTCTTATTAGCGCATACCTTTCCCACTAGATAGACCTTCTCCCGCCTTTATAGCGGTGGGCACTGGCAGAATAACCTTGGCATTAAGATAGCTTGTGCCCGGGCTCAGTATCAAAACTCATCCTTCTGTACTTTCTTTGTCCAACTGCCTCCAACTGGAAATTTCCAGTCAGGGCGTTTGAGGTAAAGTGAGGTATCATTTTACTCGGGAGACCAAGGGTAATGCTTGGTGGTAGGACATTTGAGTGTGCACGGTGATCCCACACAAAAATGTGTGGAAAAAGTGATTGTTTTTAAGCTAAATGTGAGGTGTGCAGGGTTTTTGGGTAGGAAAACGTTGGGGGATCCACGCATGCCATACCTCACTGGACTCCGCATGATGTCTAGTTTTCAGAAATGTGTGGGTATGGTAGGTTTCCCTAAATGGCTGCGAGCCTGGGGCCAAAAACCCAGGTCCCCTCCCTGCAAAACCAGGTTGTTTTGTGATAGATAAGTGAGCACCTGTATTTTTGGTCCCAGGTTTGCAGACCTCTAGGGGAAGTCCAGAGAGTTGTGGCGTGCGCTGATCCCCCAACATTTTCCTACCCAGAATCCCCTGCAAACCTCACATTTAGCTAAAAAAATCAAATTGTTCTCACATTTCTGTGTGGGAAAGTTGTGAGATCACTGGGCAGACACAAATTATCTACCACCCAGCATTTCCCTAGGTCTCCCGATAAAAATGGCACCTCACGTGGGTCAAGTGCCTGTGGCAGGGAAGGGACCAAAACCGTGCTTAAGGTTTTGGGTGGAGGGGGTGGAAGCATTGGCATGCCCACTTTGGGCAGCCTCCACCACTAAATATAAAGGAAAAAAATCCCTGGTGCCTAGTGGGCTTTCTTCCCCCTCCTCCGGGGGACAGATCAGGGGCTATTGTCCCCATCTGCCTCTGTGGGGGCAGAAAGACTGCAATTTTGGGGGGGGGGGGAGGCATTGGCATGCCCATTTTGGGCAGCCCCCTCCCCTAAAAACAATATAAAAAAAGAATCCCACGCATCTAATGGGCTTTCTGCCTCCCGGGGGGGCAGATTGGGGGCTGCTGCTCCCATATGCCTCCCGGGGGGGCAGAAAGACTGGAATTTTGTAGGGGGGTGGGCGTATTTGCATGCTCATCTCAGGCAGCACTCACCCCTAAATCCAATAAAAAAAATCCCTGGCATCTAGTGGGCTTTCGGCTCTCCCGGGGCGGCAGATTGGGGGCTACAGCCCCAACTCCTACCCAAGGGGGGGCAGAAAGACTGTAAGTTTGTGGGGGGGGGGGTGAGGGCATTGGCAAGCCCATCTTGGGAAGCCCCCCTAAAATTCAATGGAAAAAAAATCTGTGGCATCTAGTGGGCTTGGGGGCTACTAACCCCATCTGCTCCCCGAGGGGGCAGAAAGTCTGTAGGTTTGTGGGAGGACGGGGCATTGGCATGCTCATCTTGGGCAGCTCACACCCCTAAATTCCATTTTAAAAATCCCTGGTATCTAGTGGGGTTTCTGCCTCCGGGGAGCAGCTTGGGGGATACTGCCCCTATCTGCCCCCAGGGGAGCAGAAAGACTGATGTTCCCCAAATAATTTTGGGGGAGCAAAGGCCCTTGCCCAAGGGGCCGCTCCCCCCTCCCTGGTGGCTAGTGGGTGGATCCCTGCTTCCCCAAGCAGTGATCAACTAGGGAGGGATTCTCCCCTTTCCAATGATACCTCTCCTGACTTTCTACGTGCTTGGGGGGCTGAGATAGCCCCCTGAGCATGTAGAAAGTGAAACGCCTATCGGTTAATTTCAGTTTGGTTTCTGTGCAATGACGTCAACGCGACATGCACGCTGATCGTCATTGCACAGAAACCAGATAAAAAAAACTCTTTGATTTATATCTCCTAGTATTTTCTAATAGTCGCTGAAGGAGTGATCTTATCTAGACTCAAGAAGACTTTAATGCACCCATCCTGATTTCTACTCAAGCTCTGAGCATCCCTTCTATTAAGGGAAGGCCCAATTCTCTGAATTTGCACAACTGTGTCTCAGCATTATATATGGGTATCTTCTTAGATTTATATGGAGTCTTATTTGAATTCCATGCTTCTTTTAGAGTTGTATAACCAAATAATTGTGGGATGTGCATCTTTCCAAGAAAGGATGGTGTCTAAGTATGTATGTTTTCTACTTATTAAAGAATTGTTGTAGAGATGTTGATTGTTAGGAAGAAAACATCTTGTTAGATATTGCTATATAGCTAATGGTAATATTTTAAATTCGGTTTTACTAAGCCTCCTTCTTCAGTACTCTTCAGTAGCTTTATTAAAATACCAGTCTTACACGGCCAAGAGAAACTTTTTATAGTGTTATTGATCTTTAGTCAAAACTCTCAGAGACCAAATGGACTTCTTGCATATAGACTGGGGCTGCGCTCACAGGCATTTTGTATACGCAATACAGCATTTAAGAATCCTTTACCACAGAACCAGAAGGAGTGGGTCACACCAGAATACTCTGCTTCAAAAAAGCTTTGATTGCAGGCAATAAGAAATGATGTCTTTTGACAACAAAGGTCTTGTTCACAAGCAGACAGCGGTGGCTGGTGACATTTTAAAGTGGTGAGGTGTTAAACAATTGTTGTACTTTACTGCGGCGAGCGAGCGTAGCGAGCGAGCCAAAACTACCTACGGCGTTTCGGGGGAGGGGTTCTCCCCCATAGAAAATTTTGAAAAAAAGAGTGGGCAAATGGTGCATTTTGAAGCAAACCAGAAATGTGTGGCAGGCAGAGGTGCACCTTCAAAAGCAGGCAGAAATAGCGGCAGGCAGGCAGGTAGTGGGCGGTGCGGCAGGTGTAGGCAGGCACACCCAAAATGATGCAGTCAGAGGGCAGGTGCCAGGCAGTCAGAGGTGCACCTTCACAGGCACGCAGAAAGAGTAGCAGGCACGCAGTGAGCGCAGATGATGTAGGCAGCCACATACAAAGTGATGCAGTCATAGTGAGGAGCTGCCAGGCAGGCAGAGGTGCACCGTGACAGGCAGGCAGACAGAGTAGCAGGCAGCACTGAGTGACGCATGTAGAGAGGCACACACAAAGTGATGCAGTCAGAGTTATAGGGAGCAGCTACCACTGCCAGGCAGGCAGACTTGGGTGCCAGGATGCAGCACCAGCAAACAGAGCCTCAGGGAAAGGCGGGTGGAGAGAACACTTCAGAGGGTGAGGCGGGCCGACCGGCTGAGACTAACAATACAGGCATGCTGGCTGTCATGGGGTAGGGGCATGTCTCGAGGCAGACACAGGTTACAGGGCTACAGTCTACAGACATTCATAGGAAGGCGTGCCCCCTCTCTTATGCAACTGAATTAGCACTGACCCCGCATGCTCCCTTGTGGGGCCGCTGCTCGTGCTCACTGCTCGCCCTGGCGTCCCTGGGCACGGGCGGCCAGACATGCCCCTCTCTGCTCCACAACTGCAAATGCGTTGAAGAGAGGGCCAGGCCGGGGCTCAGCACCCAGGTCCACACGAAGGTGCAGTGCAGCAACGAAGACCCGCTGGAGCCCCCGGACCCCAGCCTCATGCCCAAAAAGACCGTCACGCTGTGAGTAACCGAGTTTTCCCCTAATTAGGCTGGCTCTGTTGCGGCACTTGACATCTGACCTTTCACCTACTCAGGTTATGCAAAGTTATAGCTCCAACAGCGTCTTTTGAAGACTGTGGGCTCTACGAAACTCTAACCTAACATCGATCCCACGGCGCTCCCTGCATGTTGCAAATTAACATTTTACACAGCGCTTAAAAGACAGGACAGTCGCGGCTCACAATACTCGCGTGGTGGGGGCGTGGGGGGTTAAAAAATAAAGTAAAAAAAGAAAACTTACCTGACCCGCGCTGCCTCTGCTGCTGGGCAGGGGTCCCGTGTTGGCGCCTTAAACGTCTTCTGCGTCACTGGAGTGGCAGGCAACCCCTCTCAGCCAATCCAGACACTGCTTCAGCAGCGCCAGGATTGGCTTGAACAGGAATACTCCCCGCTTATTAGGAGACCGGGGGCTGCTGCATGAAGCAACCCTCGCTCTCCTAAGGGGAAGGCTAGTGCGCATGGTCGGGCTGGTCGTAAAAATGACCAGCCCAAAACATCGAACATGCGCACTATTGCTGTCTAGTTAGCTGTCACTCAAACCCTGAGTGCTGCCGCAGCCCCACCCCCTTCAGCATCCCTCATTCCACTTCTGACGCTAATTCCAATCAGAAGTCCTGATTGGAATTACCATCAGAAGTAGAACGAAGAATTTCAATTTGTAATTTACTAAAACGATGAATGGGGCTGTGGCATTAGTGGGGCAACGCGCCAACGCCCCAATGAACGCACCGCCACTGCAAGCAGAGTGCTTCTAGTGTGGCCCTCTCATTCCGCTTCAGTGGTGAAAGGATTCTCAAATGTTGCTATTGATCTTTGTAAACTATTTAACCTGTAAAAAACAAGGAGAGGTAGAAAATGAAAAAGTAAGTAGGTCTAGAATTGACATCTACCTTAAACGAGTTTTACCTTTCGTACAGAGCATAAAAAATCTCCATATTATAATTATTGAAGTTGCTATTTGGTGATAAACTATTATTGTATAAGTCACCTAAATTCTGACACCTATATCTCTAATCAGCTCTCTGAGCTACGGGTATGGCTCACTTTCAACACCTTTGGAAATTCGGAGATCGAAGTATTAAAGAGGAGTGCCTCAGTTTCCCTTAAAACGGTATCCCCCTAAATGTATACACTTTATTTTTAACGCCCACAAAATACTCTCTTTATCCGTCTTCATGAATAAAACTATATTGTCAGTGTACTTTTAAATTGGTCATCTAATTTAATGGAGTGTATGTATGAGATGTAGATCGAACGACAGCTACCAAGAGTTCTAGAAATAGGTCAAAAATAATTGGGAGAAGTAGGTAACCCTGATGTGTCCTGTGAGTGATACATACAAATCCAAAATGCACTATAATGTACCACAACAGGACCTCATAAGCAATTATACAGCTTTTTAACCTTTTGAGGTGGAAAAGCAAACCCATCTTTTCTAGTATTGAGAATAAAGAATTCTCACCTCATAATATTAAATGCCTTCACACAAAGGTAAACTTCACAAATTTAAACTTACAAATTTCACAAAGGTATATGAGTAAGTCTACCTCAAACAAGGGGCGGAGTCAGTAAACACATTATAATAGGCCTTAAAGTTACTAATGATCTTTATTTGATAGTGAATTAAAAACATTCAGATTTTTATAGTTGAGAAAAGATATGTTATAATCAGTTAAAATTTGAAAATTCAAGCGTTATTAAAATTAATCAGTACTTCACAAAGTGCTATTGCTCAATCAACTGTACAAGTTAGTCGATTAGTCAAAAGTGCTACAAGTAAAGAGAACTTGCACACAGTACTTAACCAGTGGTACACAGCAAGAGGGCTAAGTTGGTTATACTGCTCAATCAATTGATTCATGGATATGGCCATAAGTTCCCAATGGTTAACTACTGATGTTTTGATCCTTCGCTGCTATCTTACTATTTTGGTGTCAAAGCAGCAACTTTGAGGATGAACTTTACAAATCTAGCTGTAAGGCTACAATCGATTCTCTGAAAGCAGTGCCCAATTGCTTCATGGCATGTTTGCGTATAAAGTTGCCGGAAAATTGGTTTATGTAGTGTTCTTTTTTTTCGACAATAAAAGTTGGGCAAACACAAATAACGTGCCAGTGATTCTTTGTGGTATGTACAGACACAGAAGGATGAGCAGTTCTGAAATGTTTCCACCTTTCTGTAATTTCACCCACAACTAACAGTCCCGAATGAAGTCTTTAAAAGTTGAATTTAAATATGCATGATATTGATGCCACAAGATATTGTTGCAGCACCAGTTCTGTGTAGGTGACCACTGCAAACAGATTGTGGTGTTTTGTCTGCAGGACTTGAAGATCTTTTTCTATAAATTTTGTGCTAATAATTTTGCTTAGAAGAGTTTTGAAGCTTTCATATGAAATGTTAAGAGACCATGGAGGACTTATTTGTGGCTCGCTAAGTGTTGCCTCAGTGGCAATATTCCATGGTGAAGGCTTAGATCGGGAATGATATTGACCAAGATGGTATCTAAAGGACCCCCTCTCTGTTTTGAACGATTTGTAAAAAAGCTTTAAGAAAGATGCCTTTTAGGCTAGGTCACTCTCTGTAAGGCCGAATTCTAAGCAAACTTGGTCTTCCTTTACGGAATTTGGGAGTCGAAAGATTGCCCTATAACGCCTCGAATGGGCTTGATTAAGCCATGCCCCAAATTTGCTGGAGAATGATTCAAGTCCATACATTAATGCTGGAAGATATTTTGCATTATTAACTCTAGACAGCAGTGACGTTTTTTGCTGCTTTGTTTAGTGCAAATGTGATTGCTCTAGCTCAGGGGTCTACAAACTAGGGGGTGGGCCCTCCTATGGGGCCTCAAGTGATCCCAGGGGAGGGTGCCAGGCTCCAGCCAAAAGAAGCATCATGCTGATAACAGTGCTTAGTTTTAAGTGGAAAACATGAACAGCAGTAAACCACTCTGTAATGGGCCCTCACTAACATTTTTGTCATGTTTTTGCTGGCTGGGAGAAGGTGTCAAAAGGGAAGAGACTCCAAATATTCTTTAAAATCACCACCTCCCTTTTTAATAATCATACTGCGGATTCTTTTACACGTTAGTAAGATAACTTAACTACAATGTTTTAATAAGTCTAAACATTTAAAACATTGCCAATTTAATAGAATAATTGCAAAAGATTCTCGGGGGACCCGATGATTTTTTGTTTTCCCTGTAGGGGGTGTGGCATTAAAAAGTTTCAAGATCACTGCTCTTGCTTTTGCTTGATTTGATTAAATGTGAAATTTGTGGTGACCAGAGACCTGAAATTCGATTCATGAATATTAGTAAGACTTTACACTGGTGATAATATGTGCTCTCATCGTCCATAGTGGGGATCGTTTAGATCACATTCTAGCAAAAGTAATAACTTTGACTTCTCTTAATTAATTTCTAATCTGTTGTTTCGACAATAGATGTAAAGTTTGGTTAGAGAATGCTGGAATTGTATCGTAGAGTAGTCAAATAGTACGGTATCATCTGCAAACTGAAGGATGTGTAGCTGCTGACCACTCAGTCGTGGTGAGCATGCCCTTTAGTTTATAACTGATGACTCCATATTGGCTAAAAACAGAATTAATTGAGAAAGTGCGCAAAGACACCTGTTTAGGCCCATGTTTATGTAAACTCTTTTTGGACAAAGTGCTGTCGCTTCCGAGTTTTACTTGAACCAAGTTATTGGAATACAGGGCTATAATGGGGTTCAGTACCTTGGGCAGAAGAACCCATTTGTCAAATTTCTGCCATAGCAAGTTCCTACCCATGCTATCAAAGGCCTTCCTGAAGTCTATGTGGCATACGTTAAGAGGCCTTTTGTTTAATATAACTTTATTGGCTAAGACATCAAGCACCATGATATTATTAGTGGTACTGCTGTTTATTTCAGAATCCTGTTTGGAACCATGGGATCAGATTTGCCCTATCAGCCCATTCTTCCATGTGCTTCAGGATCAGTGATGTGATGCAAAGTATTTGGCTTCAATATCTAAAAGGGCAATCAGCCTATAGTTGGATGGATCTACCTTTCCCCCCTTATTCTCAATTGGGAAGATGGGGGAATTAGACAAGGACCTGAAAGTTTTCAAAAACCTTGCCTAGTTAGCCTTGAAGAAGGTGGTTGGCAGCCCTTTGGGACCTGCTGTCCCTTAGTTCCTGCTCTTTACAAGGACGCTTTTAGAGGGACTCCTTACAAAGCCCTTCAGTACTTGTGGCTTTATTGGTTTCATGTTAATTGATTGACACTGGACATGTTCACCGAAAGCCTGGTTAGCTGACTCCACTGGCACGCTTAGTGGCGCAACGTTGGTGCTATATAGAAGGGCTTCCCACACCATATTATTTAGATTTACCAGCGGCAGTTCTACGGGCACTGACAGTTAGTTAACCCATTTTCAAAACAGGCTGGAGTTCGCACGAGCGCAGGCTTTATATAGAAAATTCCAAGTTTGTTCATTGGCAGTTCTCTTTGCTTCCCAAACCAGTTTGTTATATCGTTTTTGCATTCCAGACAAATTCTTTATTTTACTTTGTTCAACCGCTTTACTTGATTTAGCAATTATTCTGGCCAGGCTGGGGACTTTCCTTTTCTCCTTTCACAGCTCAGATTTAAACCACAAGTTTGCTTGTGCTGCTGGGATCACTTTGCAGTTGCTGGGATTAGGGGTACCTTTAGTCAGTTCTGAGTGCAAAGTTATCATTCTCCTACCCAGATTGGATAGCTGTATGGGCCATTGTCTACAGTAAGTGTTAAGAATTCAGATTTTTTTATTCTTTGATATAATTAAGAAGGTGGAGGGAGAGAAATGTATAATCAAGTTCTGCCTTTCGTTTTGGGGCCACATGAGTGAGGGCAGCTGGTTGGTCATACTTGTTGCGACCATTTAAGCCTATTGACTGGAAAATTTCAGTTAGGTGTTAACGAAGGCTGTCATGTCTTTGGGTGTAGGATTTTAGTGGTGTAATTTGCATCTGGTTACTACAAATCCGGCATCGAGATGTGATGCAGTCATGTCATTGAGATACTTAGAGAGGTAATCAACTTCTGGCTTGAGGGATTTTAGCCTGGTTTTAAATATATAATCAGTAGTGTGAGCTTTTGATTGGTCAAATTTGTAATAATGAGCAAAACTCCAAGATCCATGTTTGTCCAGTATTTATTTTTTGCATTTGAAAGTTCATGGTGGTTCTGATAAACATTGTCAACCCACCAGCTGTCTTCCCTTTCACTGATGCTTTGACGGTGGAATTGTGGTAACACTCGTAGCCACGGATGAGCAGTGGTTTAACCACCCATGTTTCTTTGTGGCATATCACATACAATAGGAGCAAATAGGTGATTGCTTCTTCTTGCACATTGATTGATTCCACCCAGCTATATTCAAGAGTACAATTTAATTTGGTTGATTTTGCAGTAGGTGGAGCCTATTTGAACTGTCTGTTTTCCAAAATTAGGTGTACTGTTGTTTGGGAAACCTAGTGCATATTTGTAGTGGATTGTTTCTAGCTAGGGTTGCTGGTTGGTATGGCGAATACTGCTACATTCGCTCTTTATCCTTTTTCAGGCCGCAAGTCAATTTTCCTTGGTTGCTGACATTTTGCATTAGCCTCAGAATTGCCTGGAAGTTGGCTGCCTGGTTTATTTAGATTGACATACTTCAATGCTGTATTAGTCCGTTTGAAGTCGTCGTTCCTGAGCATTGACTGAAATTGGTCTTTGTGTTTGAGCTTTTAATGACCGATGTGGTTGCTTTGGTTAAATGTTGGACTTGGGGTCTGGGTGTATTTGTTTGGAGTGGTTTTGAGAACTGCTGGGTAGCTTTCAGGGTCTAGTAATTTAATTGTAATACCACACTCCAGAAAGGTTTGGTTCAGCACCATTATAGGTTCAAATTCAACTTTAGAGTTTAGAGTTTAGTGTCAATCTAGTTGTCTCATTCTCTTCATCTTGATATTGGGGAATAAATGCTATTCTGCTGATTGTCTGTGTGGAGAACATTGTATTACACTGAAGGGACTTTAAAAGTTTGAGAATTGTACTAAGAATAATGTGCTCTTGGTGAACACGAGAAATATAGAATGTTTTCAGCAAAATGTCAAGATTGAGATTACATTGATAGACTCCAGACGGATGCTTTACTTCTCCTGCTGTTGGAATATGTGAAGGTATTACTATTCTAGTTGCATAGTCTGTTGTTTGTTTTGCCTCCAGGACAATGAGAGGCCTTGCTGATTGTTTCTGAGGTGAAGGCTTTCACTAGGTTATTTGTTGTTGAGTTGGTTTCAGTAACTAGGGAGATTTCTTAGGCTGAGGAAAGTACAAGCTTTGTAATCTTTCCCTCCAAAGGGGTGGAATTGTCCCCAATTTGCGGCTCAGGATTGTTGAGGCCTAATAGTGATGTATTTAAAGCACTAATGGTATTGTTAGTATAATATATCCTTTCTAGTTCAGTCTCTTTGATGTCTGTTGATACCTTTTTTTGGCATCAATGATATTGATGGAATGGTTGCAGGGAAGTTGGACAAGAACAGCTGCATCCAAAGGAACTATGGTCCCTGGACCCTCATCGATGTTTCATAGTAACTGGGGTTGAAGGTCCTTTGTAGGCTTTACAGATGTTTTCGAAGAAAAGGGTAGGCTGGCAACTAGTTAGGCCCTCGTCTATTTTTGAATTTTTAGTTACCGTAGCCTTTTGTGGTTCTTTTCTGATAAGAGTGGAAAAAACTCCTTTTGTTTGGTCTCCTAGTTAGTTATGGTGCATGGCGGATAGTCTTGGTCTGCTTTTTCTTCATCATATTGGACATCTTTGTTGATTGCATCAAGAGGCACCCTTCCATGCCATTACATGTGTTGATTGTCGTTGGACCTGTTGCATGGTGTCTTTTATGGCTTGAACAGCAGATGGAAGGTCCGCTGATTCATGGTTACTGGTTCCATTAATAACATCCATTCTATCCTGGTGGTTGGGGGGGATTTTAACGCTGTGGTTTCCGGAATTGAGGACCGTCACCCCCCTAGGGATCTCCCCCGTGCCCAAGCGTGGTTGTCTGGCCTATTGGATGCCTTGGGGCTGGTGGATTGTTGGCGTTTGAAACATCCTACGCAGAAACAGTACACTTTTCATTCCGGGGCCCATGGCAGTCTATCAAGACTAGACTATGTCCTGGTGCCGGCGGCGCATGCGGGGAGGATCGGGGAGGTGCGCCATTTGGCGCGGGGTATTTCAGACCACTCCCCGCTCTTATTGCACTTCGATATTCTCCCGAGGGGAGAGGGTAGGGTGGCCCCGATTAATCCCTGGTACCTGCGTGACCCCACCATTCGCGCAGAGTTGGTTAAGTCCCTTAAGCGATATTTTGATGATAATGTGGGGTCGGTGTCATCTGCGGTCTCGCTATGGGAGGCATTTAAGACGGTGATTCGGGGGGATGCCCTGTCCCTTATTTCCCATTCCCGGAGGCGCGAGCGGGAGGAGGTGATCAGTGTTGAAACTGAAATAACTGAGTTGGAGGGTGACCTCGAATGTGGGGTGACGGATGACAAATTACATGTCCTCCGACTCAAGCAGGCGGCCTATAAGGCCCTCGTCACGGAGGCGGCCAGGGGCCTCAGTAGAGAGCAACAGGGGAGACTGTATGATGTGGGTGATAAGGCTGGGAAATTGATTGCGTGGCTGGATAAAAAGGAGAGGGCGAGTCGAGTTGTCCCGTCGATTGAGAAACTGGATGGTGTGTGTGTCACGGAACCGGAAGAAATAGTCGATTGCTTTGCAGAATATCTCCGTGGGGTCTATTCCCCGGTGTCCTCCCGCTCGGAAGAGGATTCCCATGCCCTGCTCAGGGATAAAGCACTGCCTTCCCTTTCGGAGGAGGATAGAGTGTTGTTGGACGCCGCCCCAACCTCTGAAGAAATTGCTCTCGCCATACGCTCGGTCGCTTCCGGCAAGGCCATGGGTCCTAATGGTCTTCCCATCGAATTGTACAAGCTGCGACCGGATACGCTGGCGCCGCATCTCCGTGCGATGTTCCTCGCGGCCCGTTCGGCGGGTTCCCTCCCGCTAGACCAGCGTCTGGCTACTATCGTGGTCATTCACAAGGAGGGGAGGCCGCGGGACCTGGTCACGTCCTACCGGCCTATTTCGCTGCTGAATGCGGAGCCCAAAATTCTCGCCAAGGTGTTGGCCAATCGGCTGGTTGGCGTGGTGTGCGATTTGATTCACCAGGATCAGTCCGGCTTTATCCCCCATCGCAACACTGCGCTTAACCTGCGGCGCTTGCATGGGGTGCTCGCGCGTGTCCCGTTTATACAGGAACCGGCCATTTTGGCATCCCTGGACGCCACTATGGCGTTTGACACACTTGAGTGGCCATATATTTGGGCGACGCTGGCGAAGTTTGGGTTTGGCCCGGGATTCATTGGTTGGGTGAAATTGTTGTACTCGGGACCGCTAGCGCAGGTGGTTGTGAACGGTAGAGTGTCGGCTCCGTTTGAGCTGGGCAGGGGCACGCGGCAGGGCTGCCCATTATCACCGCTCCTCTTCGCGCTTGCCCTGGAGCCCCTGGCGGAGTGGCTGCGGTGGGAACCTTCTATTCGTGGTCTCCGATGGACCCCCGAGTATGAGGACCGCGTATCTCTTTACGCTGATGATATTCTTCTGTACCTGGCTTCCCCACGTAAATCACTGATAGTACTGGTTGATGTATTGCACTCATTTGGCCTCAACTCCGGCCTGGTCATCAACTGGGCTAAATCGTGTGTATATGTCCTCTCTGGGGAGGATCCTATCCTTCCGCGGGGTTGTCCTATTCAGATCGCCCCGCGGGGATTTAGGTACCTGGGTGTCTTCATTACCCTGGACGCGGAGGCCCGATATAGCCAGAACTTGCTTCCCCCCCTCCAGCGCCTGAAGGAGGACGTCGCGCGTTGGAAGCGCTTGCCGCTCTCGCCGCTCGGCCGGGCGGCATTGTTTAAGATGATGTCGCTGCCACGTTTCCTGTATGCTTTGCAGAATACAATGGACGTTGTCCCGGCGCGCTACTTTCGCGAGGTGGAGAGTTTGCAGCGCCGACTGTTTTGGGAGGGTCGGCCGCGTATCGCCCTGGCGAAGCTGACGCTCCCGTGGTACGACGGGGGGTTGCCCTCCCAGATATCAAGCGATATTACTGGGCCTCCCAGCTGGCTGCGATCAATCACGGCCTTTACGGGCCCGCCCTAAACCCGGCCTTTGAGATGGATAAAATGTTACTGCCGGGCGGTGACTATAATCGGGCGCTTTATTCTAGCTTGCATGACGCACGGCTGACGGGCCCCACGGGGGTCATGGTACGGGTGTGGCACACGGCTAACGTGGCGATGGGGTGGAAGGATCGCTTGACCCGGGCGACGCCACTATACGCATCTGAGCGGCTGGGCTCCCTGTGGACCTCGAAGGGCTTTGAGAAGTGGGACATGATAGGCATCAGCAGGGTGGGCGATCTCTGGACGAGGGGGGGATTCAAAACGTTCGATGTGCTGCAGACAGAATTCCAGCTGCAGGACAGGGAGTACTTTCGTTATATGCAGATCCGTCATGCGTTGTGCTCCGTATTTCCGGACGTTGCCTCCATCCCGGAGTACTCCCCGCTGGAGGATAGAGTGCTAGATGGGCATGTCCCGGACGGCACGATTTCATTAATTTACAAAAAGCTCATCAATGACCGTTCGGGACTGCTGACCGGCCTTCGTGAGGCGTGGGGGGCTGATGGATTGGAGCTGGATGACGAGGACTGGGTGTCTGCGGTGGCCTCCCCGAAAGAGGTGGCCATACCGGCTCGCCGTCGCTTCGTCCAGCTCAAGATACTCCATAGGGTCTATGTTACGGGGCCAAGTCTGATGCGTATGGGCTATGCTGTGGACGGGTTGTGTAAGCGTGGGTGTGGTTCTTTGGGGACCTTTCTCCATATTCTGTGGGAATGCCCGGAGGTGGTGCGATTCTGGCGTGGTGTGCATGAGGTTTTGCAGGTAGTTACGCATGTGCCGCTGTTGCCTGAGGCGAGGAGATGTCTTTTGAATGTATGGGAGCGAACCGACTACTCAGTGCCGCAGACGTGGTGGGCGACTCTGGGATATATGGTGGCCAAACGTGACATTGCGCAACTGTGGGGTTCCCAGAGGTCGCCGACTGTCTCGGCGTGGAAGGACAACATGGATTGGTGTATGTTTCGGGAAAAGGTGGTGTTTGTTGCGAGAGGTAAGCCTGGGACGTGGGTGAAAGTATGGGGCCCCTGGAACGCTTACCGTGGGGGAATCTGTACCCCGCCGCTACTGCCTGATCCGTCACCGGCCCCGTCTCCTTAGCCTGTTTGTCTTCCCGGTTCTGGGCAATGAGTTTAATTAGTCCCCGTCCTGACCTATTCCCCCCCTCGATATTCCTATGAATCAGTGGGGTCCCCCCCCAGGGGAGCACATGCTGTTGTTTCCGACTGTGGGTTGCCTTGTGGACTTGCTTTTTTTGTTGTTATTTATATAAAAATGAAACCGTCATGTGGGGTCCGGAAGGTGTGGCTGCCAACGCCTCTTTCAACTCCTGTGAATTCCCTTTTGCCGCAGCGTGCGTTCTATTGTCTGTATTACATGCTCCTTCTGTTTGCTAGCGGCCGGCCTGAAGGTTGTAGGCCCATCTTTGTATATTTTTTGGATTCTGTAATAAACGGTTTAAAAAAAAATAAAAAAATTAAAATAAATAACATCCATTCTTTCAGCCAGTTTTTAGGTTAGATCTATCTTTACGGTGTGGCAGGGAGAAGTGATTGGTAAAATCAGGCTAGAGGTAAAATTAGTATGTGAATCACATGGCTGTTGGTTGGCGACTGGTTGCTCATGAATGTCTACAGTAATTACAATTTCTCATGTCTGCGTTGCTTTGTTGAATGTGTTACTCGAGTGGTTATATAAACTAGTTTGTCTGTTTAAATTGGGTGCTTTAAAGTTATTTACTATAGACTGCAAAATAGACAGGTCACATTCTAGCTTTGCTATAATTGCTGGGCATCGGCAGGAGCATGAAAAGACCAAGAAGTGTAAAAATAAACCTTGTTAAATAGCTGGTGTGCTCGTCCAACTCCATTTGGTGATCTCCTTCACACAGATCACGCTTTGAGAATACTATCCTCCATTTAAGTTGCTATTCATGCAATCCAAATGAGGTCCTGAATGTCATTCTCTTTGAGTTGCTAAATTTGGTATTCGCATGTCTACGCATATTCTAATATTAATAGTGTTCTTTTTGGGTACTACTACTATTGGAGAAACCCAAGGAGTTGGTCCTTTTGCTGGTTCAATAATGTCTTGGTTAAGAAATTTGCTTATGACTGGGTTTAAACTGGAATGGCATGAAAAGCAAAAAACAATGGATTTAGGCCCAGATCTCTGTACTGGGGTGAATGTTTGACATTGTTCAACATTCTGTCCATCAATTGTTCTTTTTGCCCTTTTCAATCTTAGCGTGCCACATCATCACTCCACCTGTCCCAACCCTCCTGCACCGCATTATATAACATTTCAATAGGGCAACTCGGACGCTCTCCCCCCCCCCCCCCCCATCTGACACAGCTGCGTGATCCCCTCTCTCCAACACTTAAAAAGGTGAACTCCTCCAGTTTTGGGCTCGAGAGGTATGACCTTCTTCCTTTGTTTCTGGAGGCCTGGACTGTCCCAGTTCAGGTGCATTGTGAGAAGCTAATTAACAGATTCAGATTTCCTCCCACCCCTTCCTTTCACAGGAACTGGGTCAAGCCCTGCTAATAGCTCTATGGTGTGGGGAGGCCTTTGTTCCTTCTGCTGGAGAGCAGAGCTATTGAAGTAGATGGGGCAAAGGCCTAGAATCTGAGTCTGGTAAATATGACAATTCTTAAAGTGCCTTAAGGAGTGTAGGTATGATGTGAGGGACTGTGGATCTACATTCAGGATGACATTTACCCCTAGATTTATACTGCACTGGACCCTGTAGGCCTAGGTGGGATGAAACTGTACTTGAGTGCAGATTTTTCCTATAATATGCAATACAGTTTAAGCAGCACAGACCTTCAGTAAATACTACAAACCTACTATGAATGCACACTCATATTATAAGGCCTAACCCAGGTCAGTACTAATCTTTGAAGAATCCCTTCTGTGACAGGCTATCTGTGTGCAGATAGCAGATTGCACAAGAGGGTTGTCTCACATTTGCAGCTTGCACACGCATGTGTTCACGCGTAACCAGCCCAGAGCCTCTTATCATAGATGCATAGCAACAGCCTTATCTTAAAAGTCAGTTAGTACTCTCAATCCATTTACCACGATTTTACCATGAGTGAGAATCAGGTGATACGACTCATTCACAGGAAAAGTTGAAAAACTTGGTTAGTCCAATGCAAAAAATACAGGGGAATATAATAGTCGGAACCCATTTACTACACTCGCACACGCTTGTCAAGTCATAAGCAGTAAGACATGCTTCCTAACAGGCATAACTTCCTGGAGGAGAACCCCTCCCTGATATACTTTAATATTAATATTACTGTCTACAGGAACACACACACAGATAGTAAGAACACCAATTGATCATGCTGCTGGCATCTAGTCTAAATTAATGCAAGGCTTCAAAAACTTTTGAGCTGCTTTCTAGGTGTAGGTTCTTTATTTTTCCAAAGTAAAAACGAACGCACAGTCACCGAAGTTACTATTCATTTGCAAAATAGACACAGAGATACCGAGATGGAACATACTCATCAAGAAACACATCAAAACAGTTTTGTTTGAGTCAACAGCAGAAAGGAACAGCCATTTGAACTTCATGAGATTTTGGTGAAGAATTCATTACATTGTAATTACAATACAGACTACTCACTTAACACTTTTGATTTGTAGAATAATAATAAGGGAATGCTTTGAGAGGAGGCAATGCGGCAGCAATGTGCAAAAAAACTCAACAGGTTGTACAGAGAGAGGTCTCCAGTGAAGAACGTTCAAGTTTCCCTTGTCCATGATTGAGTAGCTCATGCACTCCAGAGTTATTTTTCTTTCACCTTTTGGGATTTGTAGTCCTTTATTTGCTCACTAACTTAAAACTACGAGTTGCAGAATTCCTAGAAAAATCCTGAACTGAATGAGATACTCAGCATGGACCTGAAAAACGTGCGTGCTCTGCCAGCGAGGCACTACATGTGGGCGGGGGTGGTCAACTTCCCATTATCACTTTTCAGGACACTTTAAGTGCATGGATGCGCTTTGCACACACAGAGACATCAGAACATATTTGTTGGAGAACAGGGGGCCTATGTGTCTCACACATTTTGGGGGGTTCATTCTAAATTCCACCCTCTCCAAATTCAGGCATTTCTTACATAATGCGGCTCTTCCAGATGTTGAGCTTATTGATATTATTATATGGTTTATATTATTTATACTATATTCGAGTTCCAATCCTTTTACTACCACCTCGAATAAGCTTTGATAGCTCGCTATTGCCTCTTTCAAGAGATAAGTTTAGAAAAAGAACAACTTTTTTATCAACTGGAATGAAATAGTATTGGGCCCTGAAACACCAACGCTAAATAGCACCTTGGACACAGCCCACTAACCACCTGCTGTCACCGGACCCATGGAAAGGTCTTGCAACCAATTTACCTCATTTTGCCCTTATATAAAAATGTGAGAGGACCTTCAAAACATGCTTAATACAGGTAGCAAATGCTATACATAAACCTTGACAGGACCACAACAAATGCGGGCAAGTCACAGGGGTGGGCAGACAACAAAACTAAATGTGGGCCATGGAATCGGGATTCTTGATATTTAATCTCTTCTTTACCACTTCACCTAAATATGCTGAAAATAATAACTGTATCTAAAGCTGGGCAGGTCCCACCACAAAGTGGAAATTCCCTGCCAAGTGTAGTTCCTTGGTCTTGCCATCTGAACCACTGTCAACCCATTTGTGGTCTATAGGGCTACTTGGAAACTGTGGAAGGAGACATTGTTTTTAATCCTGGCATTCGCATTTTGTCAAACTGCATGCTTTTAGGCAGTCATTTTTTAAATGCATTCCTCAGCTCTCATTTTTTGGCAAATGTGGGAGTATTTAGAATCAATGTAAAAGTGGTTAAATGTGGTCAAAACATAGGACTGAATATTACAAAGGAAAAGGAGGAAAGTGCTCAGACTAAAATTCATAAATTCAATATGGGTGTTAATTTAAGCCTTTGGAGCAAGTAGCACTTTGCTGCAGTCTTCACTCTCCTACTTTAGCAAACGATGTTATCCTGGGCAAATTGTACTTTCCCGGACAATATGTGATCACTTTCCAACAGGCTTAATGGAAGAAATGAACACTAAAAACAGATTGCCAGCACAAGACTCCAGCATCGTTTTAACGCGCTCATCCAGAGCTGTTTAATGGTAGGTGGCTGCATCCTGTATTCACATATCTAAAGCAGACCATGCTTCTGAAGCCTCGTTGTCCAAGACCCTCCTGTGTTGCAGCCCCTCTATTCCAGCCCTCTTTTTTTACAGCTCCTGGACCAGGAGCGTGGTGAACCAAAATGCAGAACTGGTAGTTTGCCGCTGCGCCTCTGAGCCAACCACCTGATAGAAGTCACGACTTACGGACACACCTGCAAAATGGGACCCGGTTAACCTAGGGGCACTGGGGATAGGAGGATGGGGATTGCAATTAAAAAGATCCTAGCCGCAGTGCTGTGTGGAACGCCATAAACTGTTGATTCTCACTTGGGGCAAGGCTATTTCCACTTGCTTGTATGTAGCTAGGTTTTACTGACTGTACAGTTCCATATATCTGTACTTTGCTCATAGCACTGCCGTGAATCGCACAGCCAGAAGCCACATCAGCCGCTTCTAGTTGTAATACGCACATTGCATGCTGATGTCATGCAGCATGACTTCATGCATGAGTAGCCTACAAATGTAGGATTTTTTCTTTGCATTCTGGCACTTGTAGCTCTATTTCAATACAATACATTCAGGACTACAAGTACCAGAATGCAAAGAAAAAAGCCTACAATATTAGTTTTTTTTACTGTATGGACTAATCCCGCCCTCCGGTTAGATCATAGGACGCCACAGTAAGTTAAATAGCTATGCTAGGAGATGCAGCGAACGAAAGGTCAATAGTTTGAATTCTGGCAAAGCAGTGCAGTACGAAACACAATATAAGTTATTATTACTATTAATAATGATGGCAAATAAAATAAATCCCATATTCAATTCACATCTTCCCTATTCGAACATGTTAACTGCGAACAGGAAGTTTATGCTAGTACCTACCTGACATTTTTTCCCATCCAATAATTACTGTGCCGAATGTGAGTTCGATATGAATGCCAATAGCGGTTCTGACACATTTTGAACCATTGATACATTTTAAAGTTCAACAGGGCAGCAACACTGGTCAAAACTCAGCTACGTAAAGAGTTAAACGGGTTGTCTACTACAAGCACCCCCGCCGTCAGCAATCTTTTTTAAAAACGTTGTGGAAATAGTGCATTTAATAGCACATTAGTTCAGGAACGTAGGTCAGGATTAGATATTGTGTCATGACAACTCTACAAGAAAAGAACCACAACAATTACTTTAAAATATTTTGGTGGGAGAAGGACGATTTCCTTTCTTAAAGATAATCCTCTCATTAATAACCTTCCTTTAATATCAGGTAGCCCCACTTTAACAATTCTGGGTTTGTCCTTGAAAATGGTGGTCCTCCGAGGATATGGTCTGAAGAAAACATCACAACATATATTGCTCAGGACTGAGAGTAACACACTAACAACCTCTCAAATTTAGACAAATGTTTTTAATTGTTCTAACAAGCAAATTACTTTTAAATGTCAAGTAGGAGTGATTCAAATTTAAATATAAATGTTCCTTTTAGATTACTTGTGTATAGTTTATTCTGATGCCACAAATATCTCCGCGCTGATAATGTGAAAGGAGGGAAGCAGGTGTGTTAACTTACATAAGCACTTCAGGAGTGACGAAGCTCATTACAAATTCAAAAGGGGTCATTTCTGTAATATCTAATGTCTTTCATTATTTGTATTCAAGTGTTTGTTTTCTTTCTTTCACTATAAAGTGTAATTCAAAGTGTCATTTACAAGGCATTGCAATGTTACACACAACCACACAAAAAACACTGAAATGTCACACATAAACAGACAGACATCTTGGCAGCCATGAGAAGAGCTTCTGCAACTTCCCAGAGCGAGGCCCAAGGCCAAAACTACTGCATGGTTGGTCAACAAAGCATTAAGAGTCATTTCAACCTCACAATAGCCACACCCCCGGCTCATTCACAATGGCCAGCCAGATGACATGGAGAATATTAACTGCTGGCTACAGAGAGGCAGTTCTTTGGATAACTGTCTTCAAAGTCCCAGCAGAGCGGACATCACGTGGCCTGAGCCAAAGGATGATTGAAGTATTGCCAGTTAAGCCCCATTTAAAACGGGACGTCAGGAGACCGCATCTTCAGCCACCAGAGCTGGCACTTGCTCAGATAGCGCCCTGGGCGGAAAGAAATTTGGCGTTCTCCCAGCAGATGGTGAAAAAAAAGGTAGCTAGGGCCCATTTTATGTTTACGGGTCGTTCACAAATCAAAGCAGTAGCTGTCCTCTAAGCACAAACTTCTCAGCACCTCCACCAAAAATTCGGATACACTCACAGTGCAACTGGATCACACTAGTGCCAAGTTGTTGGTAGCAAAACTACAACCAGTGCTAACGTATGGGAGCGAATCAATACAAGGGAAAGGCGCTGTGACCTTGGACAAGCCAATTGCTTACATGTACAGAGCAACTTTCCATTTTCCAAACTATGTGTCACCTGCCCAAATACGTTTAGAATTTGGGCTACAAAACAATCGGTGGAAAGAAGGGGTGCATATATAAAAAGCTGGCACAAGATCAGAGGCGCTGAGGCAGGATCCTTAAATTCACCCCTCTGGAACGAGCTGTCATGCCGTGGAAAATCACCCGCCAGGGAGTACTTGTCCGACTCCGTAAAACAATTGGGACTGACCAACCTCAGGGCAACCCCTATAGATCACTAGTGCTTCAAAAAGATTGCAACAAGAACAATATCCATTATGGAAGAGAAGGAAACATTGGCCAAAAGCTCATGGCTGGACAGTGCTCAGCGACTACAAAGTACTTAAACTGCAATTTTAGCTAAAAACAGGAGTCAAAATGAGGATCAAAGAAAAATTCCTAATGCTTTGCTTCGGCATCTTACCAATTCTTCCACATCTGCCACCCTGGAAAAGGATACCAGGAGAGCAGACCTGCCGCCTCTGCGAAAAAGGAAACGAAGACCTTGTACACTTCATCTGCATCTGCCCCAACCTGAATGGCATAAGATGCACCTTACTTCAAGCAATGCTCAAAAAGAGAGGCATTAGGACCTGTAGACAGGCAGCAAAGCTGTGCTTTAACCCGGTGGAAATACAGCTGAACTGCTGACGTACACCTTTATTTGACATAGTGGTAGAGAGACTTAAATGCACTTTGCAAAAAGACATTGAATAAGAACATTGCTGGGCCATGGTCTTACTGTTGCACAACTTGTCAAGATTTCTGTTAGTCCACCTTTCGATGCACAAGCACATTAAATTTGATGCGTTGCAAAGGCCTTAAGATGTGAATATTTTATATGTTGCTTTTTACAAAGGTTTTAAACAGTGTTTTTATTCTGCTTCGCATAAGGTAAATGAATTTGTCATGATACGTGTATGCAACGGTTTTTATTAATCATGCATAATAAACTAAACCCCATTCAAGTTGTTGGTAGTGCGAATGACAGTGTTGGGGTGTGTCTGCAGGGGGGGGTGAGAGGTAGATAGGGGGAGGGGGTTAATGAGGTGTATAACGGAACCTGCAGCAGGTAAAAAGGATGAAAAGCAGTTCAGTCTCAATCATTGGAGTCAAGTAAGAGAGACGCTGCTGTTTTCAGGACTTAAATGCAGACAGCGCTGTGTGCCCCTTGAAAAACTGGCCCCCTGGGCCTGGGCCCTGCTCTCCCATGCCAAAAGTCAGCCTTACCAGACACAACGCCTTTAAGCAGCCCATCCAGCAACCAGCATCCTTTAGGCCCCAAGTCTCTAGCTACTCTTCAGTCCACAATCAGCGAGCCACAGCTTCCTCACCATAGCCAAAGCATGCAGGTTCCGGGGTATTGACAGCCTGCTACTCCTAGAGAAGCAGCTACAGACAGTGAATAAGCCCCGCACTTGGCTCAGTCCAATTAGTACACATCCCACATATACATTTGTGAATAATATTACACCAGCCGTATGCTTGTATCTTTTTGGGGGATTCTTGGCCGCAGTTTTATTACATGCATGGTCTCTATGTTAATGACCACATAAATCACAGTGGCCTGTCATAATGCAAGATGACAAGGCCATAAATGATCATAACAGTGTCATAAATCATTATTACTGTAGCATCAATCATTTGAAGGATCACAAATCATTCTGACGGGATCATAAATCACAATTACGTGGCAGGTCATTAATCATCAAAGGTTGACATTTCATAAATCATCTCCTTTATACAGAAATCATTCTGACATGATCCCAAATCATAATTTCTTGACAGGTCATAAATCATCAACAGTTAACTGGTCATAAATCATTTCTGCCCGACATCAGTCAAATCGTCATTTGCTTGTCACAGTTGTGACACCTTTTTGTTGTTGAGGCCATCATCTATGCCACTTTTTCGGGGACATAAAGTTTTTTTTTTCTTCCGGATTGTGGGGGGGGGGGGGGGGGGGGGTGAGGGGTAGCCTCTCACTGCTGTTAGGCCCAACTTGCTACCTTGTCTATCTATTTTGTGCCCTGACAACCGGCGTCTGGTCTGTGAGTGCCGTGCTTCTCTTACTCCTCCTGTTGGCCTATTGCCCTGCCGTAAGACCTCCCACGGTAAGTGGCCATCCATTAGTACACCGCTCTCCGGTGTGCCTCCTTTACCAACCAACGTACCCCCTTTAACTGCCTTGCCTGCCCTCTCAGCCCTGAGACAATGTAGCTGTTTGGGCGAGGGTCTCAAATTTCCTGGGCGTTGCCCCTGTTCCACAAAAGTACTTTCTGCATGGGCAGCGCAGTCCTTTTAACCTCTCTGCCCTCCTCCGAGGTGTGGTAGTGTCCCACGCATAGATTGGTTCAAAACACTGCCAGGGCCCACATTGGCCCTTTTTTTTCGTGTCAACCTTGCCGTGCTCTTTTCTTCCCATGGGAGGGAGCGGGACGCCTCTCCCCTCGTTGTTAACCGCTATGGCAGCTTAAACCAGAATTTACGTGTCCCTGGCGGATGTTATTGGGCCGGCCCTTATTACCCCCTTTGGGGGCGGCCCCTACCATAACCTCTGCATTTGGCCCAGTCCAACTGTACACATTCCACATATATATAAAATCACACAAGCCAGGTGCTTGTATCTTTCATGAGAATTCTTGACCACAGTTTTATTACATTCATGGTCTCTATGTTAATGACCTCATAAATCACAGTGGCCTGTCATAATTCAACATGACAAGGTCATAAATCATTATTACAGTGTCATAAACCATTATTACAGCATCATCAATCATTCGGAGGGGCACAAATCATTTTGACAGGATCATAAATCACAATTACGTAACAGGTCATAAATCATCAAAGGTTGGCAGGTCATAAGTCACCTCCACCGTACATAAATCTTTTCGAAATGATCCTTAATCATAATTTTGTGACAGGTTATATATCATCAACAGTTGACAGGTCATATAGCATTTCAGCCCTATATCAATCACATCCAGTCATGTGCTTGTCACAGGTATGACACCTTTTTGTTGTCGAGGTCATCATCCATGCCATTTTTTCGGGGTCAAAGCTTTTTGTTGGTTTATTCTTCCAATCGTGCGGGGTGGGGGGGGGTAGCCTCTTACTACTGTTTGGCCTAACTGGCTACCTTGTCTATCCATTTTGTGCCCCCCTTTTATTTTTTGGGGTTTGCTCCTTCTTACTCTTTTCGGGGGCAGCCCGTGACTAACCCTTTGGGCTTTCTCCAGTGCCTCTCAATGTCCCAGCCATCAGGGCTCCAAAAGATCACTGTTACAGCAACACCCCAATGTTTAGCCTAGATTAACTTACGCCTTCGACAATTCATCCCTTGTGCTCTAATTGCTCACAGGGCCATTGTCTTGGTTGCACTTACCCCTCCAGGCTCTTCGGGGCTGGGTACATTGTCCCAGCCACACTAAAGACTGCTGTATTATGCCTGGTGACTGGTACTTGCTCAGCAGCCAACCCTTACGTACCTGGCTAAGCTGCCTCACCATGGGCCTGATACCCATTGTAACCATGCAGTCAAAATGGGGATAGCAAACCCCCACTGACTGAAGCACCAGGGGCCCATAGTGCGGTATCCAGTGCCATGCCTCAGACTAGAGGGAGTAGGTATCCATCAGCAGTTGACGTCATTAAGTGCGTGGTGACCCCGATACTCGGTATTTCTTGTTGGCTCCCTAAAAATCTCTGTACTCTTTTCTAATCGTTTCCTCTTTTAGGTCTCGCCTGGCTTTGGAGCGCGCATGCGCTCCTCGCCTGCGAGAGCTATAGTAACAAGTTAGTTTGGAGAAGGGGACTCGAGCCCCGCCCCTCATTTACATTGGGTAACGTCAGCGTTTATGGTAAACGCTGGCTTCTCATTGGAAAGGAGGGTTTTTAGTTGCCTCCCTTTTGCTTTTTGGTGGACTGCCTCGCCTGATTCACAGCTGTCGTGAAGACTTTTCTTATCTGCTTGTTTATTTAACAAGCAGATAAGAAAATTCTTCAGTACAGTCGTGAAGCAGGCACCGAGCTAGGAGGCGCACAGGGTCACGGGAAGGACAGAGCCGAGGCAGTAGCCTCTTTCACTTTTGCGGCCTCGCGTCTGTCTCCAGTCTCTTTTCTCTCCACCTCTCTTCCTCACTCCATGCCTCTTCCTCCCTCTCCTCTCTGTAACTCCTCCTTCCTCTCTGTTTCGTCTCCTCGTTTCCTCTGCCTCTCCCTGCCCTGTTTCGGAGTCTCACTTACACCCTCTCCCTGTGTGTGTTTGAGCCCTGCCTTCCAGCGCAGCTCAGGCTGAAAATACAAGGATTGGGTTTATCCTCTCCGCTGCCCACTCCCCCCCTCTCTGCCTCCCTCCCTCCTCGCCTCTCTCCCATAACTCGGAGGAGCTCCCCAGCCCCCCAGCCACCATGGCCCTCCAACCTAGCCTTGCCGATCTTAGAAGGAACAAAGGACGCCTCAGCTTGTTCTTTTTGGGTGCTTGCTTTTTTCAAATGCACTCAGTACTAGAAAGACAGATGACTCTGCGAGTCAGGATTGAGGGGCCCTGCAAGAGCTGTGGGGGTCCCGCTGCTCGAACAGCAGAACAGAGAGCGCCGCAAGTCTGGACTGAGGAGCATTAGGGCAGCTAATGAGGGCACCTCTCGGGGCACTGAGTACAGCGAGTAACGCCTCCCTTCGCAGTGGAGCCTGTTTCCATAGTGACAAAGCCCCCCGCCCATTTGGGGTCCTCTTATATTAAGATATTTTTGTTTGTTTTGTTTTTACTATTCTGAAGTAAAGAAAGCCACGATGGCGGGTTTCCTGGATACCCAAGCAGTCTGCCCTTCAGTTCCGTCCGTTCTCCCTGCGTGCTGGAGGGAGTGGCAAGGGGGGGAGAAAGAGGGACAGAGTGAAAGGTGGGAAAGGGCACGAGAGACAGAGAGGGGGAGGTCGATTTCCTTTTCAAACATTACTAACAGGACCATTTGCTTGGAAGAGTGTACACAGATACTTTCATTGTATACATTGCTGTCCTGTCTTTTTTCGGAATTTTGACCAACGTTCTCACAAACATCTCTGCAGCATGGCCACTAACCTCCTGAGTACACTTACTGGAATCAGCCCCTTGATATGCCGGATACACTCAGATCTTATCAGCAGGCGCATTAACCCATGAGTGTTCAGTCCAAAAGCTTCCATACAGAGGTTCTTCAGTTTCTAATGGGAGGCCGTGGAACCTGCCTTGAGCCATGTTTGGTCCAATTAGAGTGTGTTCGCACAGCCCTACAGCCAGTTCCCCCTCAATAGCACCAGAATATGGCTTAACGGCCAGAGAGGCCGACTTTGAAGCTGGAGAACCAGGTTCAAGTCTGAGGGAGGTTTAAACATCCTGTGATTCTGGGCACATCACCGTGTCTAACAAAAATTAATGTGCCGGTCTGTAATGCAACTGGCGCTCATTTAAAGCGCTCTGATACATTCGGGTCGACAATGCGGGTAATATACACAACAGAGCTGGTTTTAATTCCCAAAAAGTCAGAAGCACAGATGTTTCAATACCAAATTCTGCTTTTTTAATCCCTCGCATATTACAAACAGAGGCCTCTTCAGTAGACCCCCAGTCCCCCCACCAAGGCCTGCACACTGTTCCCACCAACGCCTGCACACCGTTCCCCTCTCACTACCAAGTTGTGTACACAGCGTCTGCTTGCCAGCTCTCTCCATACAGGGGCTTAATTTGACCCTGTGTTTGCCGGTTTTCTCATGACCAAAACATATTAAAACATAGAAAAATGCGGCTAATATATACGGTATGCTATAGGGCATTTGTGCAGCGCGTCACTCTCTCCATACAGAGGTTTAATAGCTGCATTCCTTGTTGGTCACGTGCTTTCGCTTTTGGTTATCTGCTAATGGAATGTATGGCCTTTCCAGGCGCTGCAGCCCTGGGTTAAACTAGTATCCTGTTACTAATTGATTTCCTCCCGGCTTTTCTTTGAAATGCTTGTTGTAATTGAAAGCAGTCCCCAAAGAACCTTTTTCGTCACTGTTTTGGTCCAAGTTTATCAAATAATAATACACAGCAGAGCAGTGTGCCATGTTTTACAACAGCAGTAATGAAAATGTTATGGGCGCTCTAATTTCGGGGTTTTCACGAATTCTAATTGCCAACGGCTCAATAAAAAAAGTAAATAATAGGGGGGACAGGGGGCAGCCCTGCCTGGTCCCCCGCCTAATAAGCACTGTCCCAATCTGCTCGGAGTTCACAACTATTCTAGCTTCAGCCCCCTGATATATATTCCTTAGCATATGTATGATTGAAAGCGGAAATCCACATTTATTTAGCCCAATAAATAATGCCTCCCAATTTACGAGGTCAAAAGCCTTCTCGGCGTCGACCATCATAAACATTGATGGGATTTTATTACAGGTGAAATAGTCAAGGGCTTGAATTAAAAACCCAGTATTTGATGACATGAAGCGGCCAGCTACAAAGCCTGATCACTATGAACTAATTCTTGAGCGGCTGGTGTAAACCGCTGTGCCCATATTTTCATCAGAATTTTATAGTCAACGTTGAGCAAACTAATAGGACGGTAGGAATTCACGTCCTTTGGGTTTTTCCCCTTCTTGACAAAGCTGACAATAACGGACTCTTTAAAACTCGATGGAATATCAGAGCCGTTTTCAATAACATTGAACAGCTTTGTCAGGAAGGGAGTCAATTCATTTGAAAATATTTTATATAGTTCAGCAGGAAAGCCATCGGCCCCACATGCCTTTGCTCCTGAAATAGAATTTATTGCTTGCGAGACCTCCAATTCCGTAATCTGTTGACCCATGTGCTCGGCTCGAAATTCTGAAAGGCACGGTAAAGTAACTCCCTCAAAATATTTAATTATCTGCTCCTGGGGTGGCTCATAATTTGTGGTATATAGCTTCAAATAATGCTCAATAAAAACTTTATCTATTTCTTCCTTTTCACTCGTTGTATTCCCGGTTTGAGGATCAGTAATCTCAGACACCAGTGCCGCTTCCTGCTTAAATTTCATCGCCCCGGCTAACAGTTTGCCTACCATCTGGCTCTCCTCATACACCCTCTGTTGGAAGGTTTTAGTGCTATTAATCTCTTCCATTAGAAAAAATTCCCGAAGGGATTGTTTGGCCTTCTCGAGCAAACACTCCACATTAGTAGAACCTTGCGAACTATTTTGAAGCTGGAGTGCACTTTCTACAGTCCACTGGAGTTTATCAATTTTATCCCGGCGTAATTTGTTCTGGGCTGCCGAATAGGCTATCAGCTGGCCTCGCAAAGTTACTTTAAATGCTCCCCAGACTGCAAAAACCCCTGCAGACTCTTGATTACGAGTAAAAAACTCAGAAATCCAAATCCTCATATTCGCTACCCAAATTGAATCTTGCGTAAGGCGACGATCCATTTGCCACCTGGAACGAGAAGTTGTTTGTACGATGATTTCAACCTCTAATTTAATAAAAGAGTGGTCAGAAAAAGAGTTTGCCCCTATTTCTGAACCAAGACACTTCATTGACTGGGAAACCAGAAAAAAATCTATCCGGGAAGCGGAGCGAAATTGACGAGAATAACAAGTATATTTATGATGAGAGGGATACATATAACGCCAAGGGTCATGAAGATGATGCTCCATTTTAAGGGCTTCGAGCATCTTCTTGGTACGGGGTTTTAGCTCTTTTTTATTCATGTTGGAAGTATCTTTTTTAATATCTTGGATAAAATTAAAATCACCTCCCATGATTATTTTTCCTGGGACTCCCCTTATTAAGTCCGCTATTTTTATTATCTGGGAAATCTCATCTACTACCGGTCCATAATAATTTATGAAATTTAATATAGTACCACTTAGTTTAGCCACAATCCAAATCCATCTCCCTTGTTGGTCTCTCTCAATTTGGCCAAATTCCCAAGGGAGGCTCCTGGAGAAATAAACTGCAACCCCTCTTTTCGCTAAGCCAGATGAAGCGTAGAACACATGGGAGAAAAATCTAGGAAGAAATAGCTTAGGGAAGCTAGTTTTCAGATGCGTCTCTTGTAAGAATAATACATGAGGGGAAAAGGAGGTGAGCCACCTTATCAATCCTCCATATTTTTGCTTATTTAAGATCCCGTTTACATTGACTGACATCACAGTACATTTATTACCTTTATCAGCCATTCTTTTGTAAAATGTTCCTGATTTTCAATTTCCTGAATTTACCAAATATGTAATTTTCCCTGATACCGCTCATTTTATTATTTTTAATACAAACCCCCCAACCCAACCCCCACCTACCCTCTAGAGATGTAGAAAATTCCCGCTTACTACATCTCACCCTCCCAAACCGCATGGGGTGCCTTGTTGCTGCACCCTGTGTGACCTTTAACCCCCCTCCCCCCCCCGGTGAAGACAGTAACCATTTTTTTGTTTTTTTTGTTTTCCATTTCCCTTCTCTTTTCCTCTTTTCCTTTCCCTTTGCCTCTTCTTCTTCCTCTTTCGTCTTTACATACCCACTGGGGGTCGTGCCCTTCACCTTTCCCCCATATTTCTTAATTTATTTTTTTTAACCCCCTACCCTATCAAAAGAGTATTCTACCCTGGAGAAAGCTCTTTCAATAATTCCTGTGCTTCTTCTACCGATGAAAACATAAGAAATTTCCCTCTTACTAGAACCTTTAATTTAGATTGTTGTGCTATGGAGGCTTGTGCCCCCTTGGCTTTAAAAAGATGCAGGAGTTTAACAAATTCTTTTCGTCTTCTGGCTGCCTGAGCTGACATATCTGAAAAGACTCGGCATTTTGATGACTCATTAACCGAAAATTGTCTTTGTTCAATCGCCTTGCTTAGGATTCTCTCTTTGACTCTAAAGTCCGCAAAATTCACCAAAACGGTACGAGGTATCAAAGAGTTTGGGAGAGGATGAGATGGTATCCTATGCGCCCTGGTAATTGTTAAATCATCCGTGAACCCTGGAAGTATTTTCTGTTTGATGAAGGATTCTACCCACTGGATCGGTTGTGTTCCTTCACTACCCTCCGGGATCCCTACAAACCGGAGGTTAGAACGCCTGGAATGGTTTTCAAGTTCCTCTAGTTTATTTTCCATCGCTCGTTTTTCCTTGACCCCCTCTTTAACTTTCAGGGACAAAATACTCATCTGGTCTTCCAAATCAGAGATTCTTGTCTCTGCTTCTTGAATTCTAGCGGGAAAACCCGCCATTACTTCTTCGATTTTATCCAGACGAAGATGAATAGATGCTGTTTCGATTTCTTGTGATTTTTTTAAATCCCGGATTTCATCTAGGATCATATTGAGCATTACCTTAATGTCCATTTTAAGCATACTTGCTTCTTTGATTTCGGAAGCTGAAGGCTGACAGGGAAGTTGAATATCGTTCAGAGAGGACGAGAGCCCTACCTGCTCTCCAGGAACTGTCAAAGAGCCACCCACTTCTGCTTCCACTACTGGGCGCACAATAACAGTCTCGGGTAAGGCTGTTGCCAGTCGTGGACTTGCTGCTGTTGAGTTTTCACCTGCATTTTCCAAAGTAATGGTTGATCCTTCGTGCAGGGGGTGTATTAAAGCAGGTCTGGGGGATAGCTGCCATTACCGGTGAACTCACAAGCGGTATCTTTAATTTAGGGGGTCTCAAAATAGATTGTTCAGCAGTTGACACAGTAACTTGGGATATGACTTTCCCTTGATTTAATGTAAGAGCGGAGGTATTCAATCCGGGCGCCTGAGTAGTCTCAACCTCTAATGATCCTACAGCGTATTGGTCTTTACCAGATGTACCGCTTAGGATGTCAGATACATGCTGTGTAGTTTTTTTTTTAAATAATGGAAACTCTTTTATGCTTGGACCCCCAGTTGGGGAAAAACAGACTGGAACGGTAGCTGGCTTTTCAGAGGGGCAATCATTACTGAGGTCTGGGGCAGGCATTAATCCTTTTGGGGGTGAGTCAGCTTCTATCGAGAAACGCCCCTCTTCATCTGTACTCTCCTGGCTGGAGATAGTAGCAGTCTGGCCTTGGTTATTTTCTAACCTTGCTGCAGCTATCACTGTCTTACTCTGCCCAAGGAGAGTTTTTGTCTTTCGTTTTGTCGCTGCATCTGGTCTAATAACAGTAGCCGTAGATTTAAAATTTTTCCCCATTCTGCCACACAGCCCGATAGTCTTCCTTTTGTGTCACTAACTTCTAGCCAAAAAGAAAAAAGAGGGATGCCTGCGGATTGTTTTTCCGAGATCAGACAGAATGTACCCAAAAATAGGAAGAGAGCAAAAAGCAAGAAGAAAACAGGAACACCGCGATGCCAGATGATTAAAGACTCACCGATTAGCCACTTCGATTTCACAGACTTCTTTTCTTCAGTGAAGCCAAATTGAGCAGTGAACACAGTGGACACAGTGGAAGAAATGAACTTCGAAGTGTGTACGCGCCCAAATAAGAGAGTGGACAGGCAGTATATGTACGGGCTAGAACGAGCTGTCCCTCACACCCCCTCGCTCCTCCTCCTTGCTCAGTCAATCCGCCTCAGAGCAAAGTTTCAGCGTTGTAATGGCGTTATACTGATTTGGAGAAGGAACTCGTTTTTCCTCGTTTTTCATCCTTCGCGGACACAATGAAGTAACATCCTCCAGGCATAAGTAGCACAAAACCGCCAAAAGCAGCTCAAAGGCTCATCAAGGAAACAGTGCCGGTTACAGCTTGTCACGAACGCACAGAGCCGTTTTCCGACATCTCGAAAAGCTGCCTCCAAGCCGAGGGGAGGGGCTCCCTGGTCACCTGTGGCTACAGACCAGCGGGATTCGCTGCAGCCATCTCGTCCCCAAAATTAGAGCGCCCATAGATGGGATGGAGAAATTGAAACTCTTCGCGGATGATATTATTCTTTATCTGCTTCCTGATAAATCTAATTTACAGCGGCTTTTAGCCGAGTTCACTAGCTTTGAATCTATAGAGGGGTATAAAATTAATCAAAATAAAACAGAAATTATCATGTTAAATATCAATGATAACTCTTTTTTACCACCTATTCTGCAAAAACAAGCATCTAAGTCAGCCCCCATACGATATTTGGGTATATTCATCTCTAAATCAATAGATCAACTGTTTACATTAAATTACTCGGCTATGCTGATAAAAATAAAAAGCCTGTTGGATAAATGGTCAGTACTTCCTTTGACAGTTATAGGACGTGTGGCGCAGATAAAAATGTCCATCCTCCCTCTTCTGGTGTTTCTCTTTAGTAATGTCCCTCTAAAGATTAATGCGAGCTATTTCAAAGAAATTGATTCTCTATTCACGAATTTCATATGGGCAAAGAAGGCTCCCAGGGTGAAACTTGAAGTGCTACAACTGGAGGTAGATAATGGGGGGCTAGCACTTCCCAAAATCCGCACTTATTACGAAGCTGCAATCCTTGATATGGTAGCTCGTTTATTGGACTTTAATAATTTAGAAGATCATTTTTTTCTAAATAGAATGGTTCAGGAGGCAGGTGTACAGCTCCCTACTTTCTTAAAAATTATTAAATTGCCAAAAAACACAAGATATAAGACATTACGTGATCTATTTTCCAGACTTCAATTGCTATTTAAACAGCATACTTCTCCAGGCTGGGGTTATTTAAGGCTGCAGGAATGTAAGACTTTAGGTCTATTGCTTCATCCCTCTCGAATTTCGAAGTGGAGGAAGATTGGTATTGAGGAATTGGGTCATCTCTATACGAATAACAAGGTGATCTCGTGGCAGGAGGTCCAAAACAAGCTCATAGATCAAACTATACCCAATTTCCTCGATTACTTGCAGGTCATCAATTTTCTAAAAAAGGCCAATTTTCCCTCCCCTTCTGCGACGATGAATTTGGCTTCCCTGCTCTACAAAACCAAAGTTAAAGGCATAGGAAAATGGTACACTCTGCTCCGGAAAGATAGTGAGATCCCTATCCTACATACGTTTTTGAGCAAGGTTGAACGGGAAACAGGGTGTGCCTTGTCCTGTCAAGAATGGCAACTTCAAGCCCGGCTCGGCCATAAGGCTTTGAGAGCGGCTAATTTTAAACGTATGGCTTTTTTAAATAGACGGCTAGCATACTATACCCCCAAGACTTTGAGTAAACGATATCCAGATGTGGAAGATAGATGCTTTCGTTGTCAGGCTGAGGAGGAAGGAAATTGGCTCCACATTTTCTACACCTGTCCTAAACTTAATGAGTTCTGGGGAAACATCTTCATAGCTATAAGTCAGGCCATCCAAAAGCCGGTAGATCCTGAAGTTGAAATTGCCTTATTCGGAATCTCCAGAGTTAAACCAGGACTGACCAAATATGAAGAAGCATATGTAATGATCTGCTCTTTGATGGCACGTTCATTAATTCTTCAAAACTGGAGGTCTCTGGAGATTCCCTCTTTTATGAAATGGGTTAATAAAATGAAGCGGACGAGGGGTTTTGAGGAAGCGTATGCCAGGAGGGCGGGAGCAATAAATACATTTGTAAAGATCTGGCAGTTATTCGATAATGGTACTATGCACACTCTTTAAGTAGACACTTCCCAGCATTTAATATTTTAAATTATTATTTCACTTTAGTTAAAGAACTTCCAGGTATTGGATTAGCAGGAAAGAGGGCGTAATGTTTCAAGATAATGTAGCTATGGACGATATGTTTTATGAATTGATTTAATATTGAGTTAGTAATATGCAGCAAATTCTGTTTTAAAATTCATATGTATTGTATTGCGACATTTTTGTAGCAGCATTAGATTCTATGGTAAGGAGAGAGAAAAAGAAAAAAGAAAAAGAACTTTTTTTTCTTTTTTTTTCTTTTCTTTTCTTTTTTCTCTTTTTTCTCTTTCTTTTTAGTTATAGTAGTGTAGTACATTAATGTCTTATGGTCTCAGGTGCTATATTATAAGGATCATGATTGACTTGTACATGGAGAATTTTTCCTGATTGCTTGTTGTTGTTACTATCCCTGTTCTGCTCAATAAAAAAAAAAAAAAAAAAAAAAAGTAATGAAAATGTTATCCTGAGCCCAAAAATCAACTCGAAGAATGCCTGAAACTTCCCTCTCGCAGTTATTTCAACAGAAGGTACTCGCGGTATGCTATAGGGCAGTTGTGCAACACCACCACGCTCTCCATACAGGGGCTTAATTTCACCCAGTGTTTCACGGTACGCTTATGACCAAAACATATTAAAACATAAAAAAATACGGCTAATATGTATGATATGCTATAGGGCATTTATGCAGTGCGCCACTCTCTCCATACAGGGGCTTAATAGCTGCATTCCTCGTGTGATGTTAAGCACCAGCTTCTTGCTGCGCAGTGTTTTGCCTGCTTTTAAGAGATGACCCGTTATATTGTCCAGGGTGATGTAGCGCTATATAAAACGCAACGTCATGGTGTTATGTAACATTATGTAACGCAGTCATCACTGTCCCATTCATTCCCGCCCACTGGCTTAGTAACCAGGACGCAGTGAGTGATGTTAAGCACCAGCTTCTTGCTGCGCAGTGTTTCTGGTGCAAATACTTCTTTTTGAATTGTTTACATTTAGATGTTAGAAAGCTCTGCACAGGTTTCAACCCTATGGCTTATAGGGGGTGCTGGAGACTCCCGGGAGACTCAGTGCTGTGGATGAGCCGCACAGTCAGTCCTCGGCTCGTGTTTTTGTCGCGAGAGACAGTACCGGAGCCTTCCATTAGGGTGCAACAATGAGACGGGGAGCATCTCTACTCTTTTCTGCAAGGAGAGAACTACTTCAGTAGGAGGGAAGTTATGGTACATCTCAACAAACCTACAGAGGATGCTTTCAGCCGGAGAGTAGAGCAGACCTACGTAACTGCACTTCTAAACAGACCTGCAATGTTTTCAGTGGGTGGGTAACTGCACTTCTAAACAGACCTGCAATGTTTTCAGTGGGAGGGTACTGGCACTTCTCAGCAGCCCTACCATACTTTCTGTTGGAGTGTAACTGCACTTCTCAGCAGACCTTCAGAGCTTTCAGTGGGAGGACGCCTTCATTTCTCGGAAGAGACACTCATTTCACCAGGGAGCACTGCTTGTCCTGTCACTCCAGCATTTCCCTGGGGCTCTGCTGGCTAGGGCGGTGCTTTCTGAGCTCCACAGGGTGCCACGGTGCACACATAAAGCATGGTCCCTTGTAAGAGAAGTTCACTTTTCTTGCATAGTACACACCGATCTATCTGCTGGGGCGCTCTCAATGTTTACTGCAAGGACAAGGAAATCCTGGCAAAGTATAACGCCCAAGTCAAAGGTAGGTGCCTGGGCTTTGATCTTAATTGCCTTTGCATCTTTCCTGGGGTCCCGGTAGCCTGAACTCTGGTCATTGTAAGACGCCCTGTGTAGGGTACCACTGTATTGCTCCTATTTAGAAGCTTCTGGGGAAGGCAGGGAAGGGGGGAGGGGAGCGTTACTCCTTACGTTTGTTTTCTGTTATGTATACCGTTTGCTCTGCAGATATCGTACATCTAGTCATGAATTTGTTGGTGGCTCGCACTTTAAAAAAAAAAAAAACTTTTTTTAGTTTTATCTTTTATTTATTAATCCAACTTGTTAATGTTGAAAGGCCTCCACAGACTACATCCTCCTCGGGGACCTGAACTTCCACCTCGAGAACAACAATGACACCAACTCCACCACCCTGATTGACAACCTCGCCAACCTCGGGCTCAGACAGCTTGTCACAATGCCCACCCACTCCGCCGGCCACACGCTTGACCCCATCTTCTCCGCAAGCTCCCACGTCACCATCAGCCACACCACCGAACTCCACTGGACAGACCACCGCTGCATCCACTTCACCTTCCGGAAACCACCAGGCACCACCGCACTCATCAGATCCCCCCCCCGCAGCTGGAGCAAAGTCACCGAAGACCAGCTAAACACCACCCTTGCCCGAAGCCCACCCGTCGACCCCACAGACACCGCCGCACTCAACCGCAGACAGTGGATCGATGACTGCGCCAACACTCTCGCTCCAATCACGAAACCCTCCAACAGACACCGGACAGCTACGCAGCCCACAAGAACGCCATCCGCAGACACGATCACCTCATCAGATCCGCCGAAAGGACTTCCTTCAAGGACCACCTAGACAAAAACGTGCACAACAGCAAAGAGCTCTTCAACATCGTGAAGGAACTCTCCAACCCAAGCTCCAACACCAACGACATCCCACCATCGCAAGACCTGTGCGACTCCCTTGCCACCTTCTTCAATCGCAAGATCGCAGACATCCACGACAGCTTCCACAACCGGACCGCCCCGACAGCCACCGAGACCTCTGACCCCACGGCCACCACCCACATCGACCCCCTGCTCACCTGGGCCAAATAAACAACGACAACACCATCAAAATCATGAACACCATCCACTCCGGCTCTCTGTCAGACCCATGCCCACACCACATCTTCAACAAAGCCAGCACCACCATCGCCCCCATCTTCACAAGGCCATCAACATCTCCTTCTAGACCGCGACCTTCCCGGAGAGCTGGAAGCACGCCGAGATTAACGCCTTACTCAAAAAACCCACGGCGGATCCGAGGGACCTCAAGAACTTCCCACCCATCTCCCTGCTCCCATTCCCGGCGAAGGTCATCGAGAAGACCGTCATCAGACAACTGACCCGCTACCACGAGGAGAACAGCATCCTGGACCCATCCCAGTCCGGGTTCCGCAGCAACCACAGTACTGAAACTGCCCTCATCGCCACCACCGATGACATCAGAGCCCTGCTGGACAATGGGGAAACTGTGGCCCTTACCCCCCTGGACCTATCAGCCGCCTTTGACACTGTCTGCCACCGCACCCTACGCACGTGCCTCCACAACGCAGGGATCCGAGACAAGGCTCTGGAATGGACCACCTCCTTCCTCTCCGGCAGAACCCAGAGCGTCCGCCTCCCCCCTTTCCGTTCCGAAGCCACTGAGATCATCTGCGGCGTACCCCAAGGATCATCCCTCAGCCCGACATTGTTCAACGTCTACATGGCATCGATCGCCCACATCGCCTGACTGCACAACCTCAACATCATCTCTTACGCCGACAACACCTAGCTGATCCTCTCCCTCACCAAGTACCCCCTCACCGCCAAAACCAACCTCCACAAAGAAATGAAAGCCATCGCCGAGTGGATGAAGAACAGCCGCCTGAAGCTGAACTCGGACAAGACAGAGGTCCTCATCCTCGGCTCCACCCCCTCGGCCTGGGACGACTCCTGGTGGCCGACCGCACTGGGAGCAGCACCAACACCCACCAACCACGCACACAACCTGGGGTTCATCCTCGACTCAACACTCCCCTTGACCAAGCAAGTCAACGCCGTCTCATCCTCCTGCTTCAACACCCTCCACATGCTCTGCAAGATCTACAGGTGGATCCCCACCGAAACAAGAAGAACGGTCACACAGGCCCTCGTCAGCAGCAGGCTGGACTATGGAAACGCCCTCTACACAGGAGCCTCAGCCAAACTCCTGAAACGACTACAACGCATACAGAACGCATCGGCACGCTTGATCCTCGACATCCCTCGCCACAGCCACATCACACCCAACCTGAGAGACCTGCACTGGCTTCCCGTCAACAAGAGGATCACCTTCAAGCTCCTCACCCACAAGGCACTCCACAACACCGGACCGGCATACCTCAACAGACGACTGACCTTCTACACCCCGAACCGCCAGCTCTGCTCCACTGACCTCGCCCTCGCCACCGTGCTCCGCATCCGAAGAGCGACCACCGGCGGCAGATCGTTCTCCCGCCTCGCCGCCAAAACATGGAACACCATCCCTATCCTCCTACGGCAGACCCAGGACCTACTAACCTTCAGGAGGCTACTCAAGACCTGGCTATTCCAGCAGTAGCAGCACCCCCCCCCCCTGCACCTTGAGACCCTCACGGGTGAGTAGTGCGCTTTACAAATGTTCTGATTGATTGATTGATTGAAAGGCCTCTCGTCTCCAGTCTACGGCCTCAAACGGCCAGTCCCGGGGCCTTTGTTTGGAATTTGAAGCACCGTGGCCTCTGTTTGTTCTCTGCTTGGGGCGAGGCTTCAAAGCAGGAATTTAGGGTCTCGGAACGTTAAGCTTGAAGGGGTTAAGGACCCGACTGGCCGTGCCAGCTCGGATGCCTGCTTCAGCAGAGACCCTGTGCAATAAATGTGCCAAGATCCGTCACACAACATACAGTGCTCAGTGCTGCCTTGGGTCAATTCAATAGTGCAAAATGTGCAGTAAAGGTGCACATTTGTAAAAGTTTAAGCTATTAGCATTGCAATTGACAATGCCTTTTATTTGTTTTAAAAAGCAAAACATAAATAAAACACATTGTCATTTGCAATCCCAATAGCTCAAAGAGAAGGTATTGTCATTTACAATGCCAATAGCTCAAAACAATGTAATTGCGAGACCTACTGCATTGTAAATGCTTTTGTTTTTCAGCAATTGTGCTAATTGGCACATTCACAAATTAGAACAAGCATTTGTAATGCAATAGGTCTCGCATTTACGCAAGTTTAAGCTATTGGCATTGTAAATGACAAAGCCTTTTATTTATGTTTGAAAACAAAAATAAAAGGCATTGTTATTTGCAATGTCAATAGCTCAAACTCGCGTAAATGCCTAGACCCATTGCATTGACAAATGCTTGTTTTATAAGGCCTTGAGGTAAGCTGACAATCATTGGAGCTACCCTTCAGAAGTACTGTTGTAGCCGATGGTGCCGAGTCGATGTTATTTTTTTTTTTAATATTTCCCCACTGCACAGGCGTGCTAACATTAGTAGGGTAGAAACCACTGGTTATGCTTCCAGGGCCAAGTGCAGTGAATTGTGCTCTTTTATCAAGGCCTTTGATATTACTGCCTTACAGGAGACTTGGGAGATATCTGTTATACTGCATACTGCTTATCCTGGTTACTCCACTGCAGCTCAATAGTCCGATTCAAGGAGAGCTAGGGGCGCTTATCCATTTGGCTGAGATGAATCATAAATGCCCAGGTAACTAGTTAATACTGCTAGTTGTGAGATCCAGGCGTGAATTATTGTGTGTAGGTAAACCATATTCAAGTTGAATTCGTAGGGACTTCAATGCCGTTCTAAATAGTAAGTCTTGAACTGCCCCTAGCACCTCTCTACCATGGATTTTTATTATAGCACTACTTATAACACTGTAGGATGTCAGAGCCCTTTCACGTCACACATATATTGTAAAGAGACAATTAATTATATGTCTATAAATCAGAGTTTAGGAAATGTCACATAAGATAAGATGACTCCAATGTGTAGCATTCATTGGTCTTCCATTCACCATTATACATAAAGAGTTCTTGGTCTGGAGGAGCACACTTAGGATTATTAGTAACACTGGTTGGAGTTGGCTTTACTGATAAGAATGTATTGATGCCCCAACAAATCTTTTTAGTAACCTTAGGATAATTTGAGCTGGAGAAAATCATAAAGTTCTAACCTATACCCTGCAGTCTGCAGGCAGACCTTTCCTGTCAGTTCAAGGCTCACCGCGCTATATTAGGATAATGACTAATAGACTTCACCTCCGGCATATTAACCCTCTGTGCTACTGCATTTTGAGTCTAAGCTGCCACCAGGCAAAAACTCTGCTCTCCCGCCAGTATGAACAATAATTGCCAGCATTATCTTCAGATCTCCCTTGGTGTCCGCAAACTGCTGATCAGACAATTAACTCTGCAGAAAAAAGAACGAGAGGACCCAGACCTGGGAATTTCCTCATCCCTTTCTTCAGAGTTTATGTCTGTGCCCAGCTTACCATACTATGGGTATCACCTCAACATCAGAAGATGGGGCCCTGTTGAGTTGTAAGCAGTTACTCACCTGTTATCAAGGCAAAAGTTATTAAATCAATCTAGCACTGGAGTAGCAGTGCTAGCCTTGGCTCTGGGAGGGTGAAGTATGGTGGCCTCCATCGTGATCTTCCCCAAAACGCACTGATGTGATCAGCTCCATCTCCACTTGCAGATGTTGTTAATGAAAGAAAAGGGAAGATGGTCATTTATCTAATTTGGATAAGTGATGCAGCACACCGTCCCGAAAACAAAACTCATCTGCTTTACTAAAGCCATCCCGTCCAACCCATGATCTTGATAGCCCTTGTCCATGCTGACAGGGTCACTTGAGTCACGGGCAACAGGCGTGAGCTACCCTTCCCCACGTAGATATAGTATAAGTGTGTATTAGGTAGCATTTCCTCCCTCTCAAAGGCGGTACATGGGGTGATCTCTGTGTTTGTGTATCCACTTATTTATGGGTATCAGATGGGATGCCCAGTAATAGGCTTCTATGTCGGGGAGTGCTATCCCCCCAATGTAGGGCTTGCGTTGCAATGTCTTGAGCGCAATTCTAGGACGTCCCCTTTGCCACAGTAGTGTTCTAAATGTTATATTATGTTATGTTATGTTATTGGGTTTTATAACGCGCACAGCTACTCCTAGGAGTGTCCCGGCGCGAGCCTGCGAGGTGCCGAATAAAAGAAGAATTAGAACAGAAAGGTTTTGAGCTGTTTCTTGAATTGCCCCAACTCTTGGATGCCACGCAAAGAGAGAGGCAACGAATTCCAAGCTGTAGCTGCCCTAACGGCCAGTGATCTGCCCCCCATTCTTTGGAGACGCACACGGGGAATTTGCACAAGCAGCTCAGACGACGATCTCAGATGCCTAGTAGGCAGGTAGAAAGCAAAACGCTTTCTGAGATAGAGAGGTCCTCCATCATACAAAGCGGAATGCGCTATGACCAAGGCCTTAAACTCCACGCGTTTCCTAACCGGGAGCCAATGCAACATGCGCAGATGATGCTTGATACTCTTCCTAGTAGGAATGTTGAGCACCAGCCAGGCTGCTGCATTCTGGACCACCTGCAATTTTTTAAGAATGTAGTCAGGAAGGCCCAGATACAGCCCATTGGCATAGTCAACCCGAGAGAGGATCAGTGCGCGGGCCACTGTTTCCTTCGCTGGTCTTGGTAGTAGTGGAAGGAATTTTTTGAGAGACATTAATATCCCAAAGCAACTCCCCGCCAATTTTTTGTTCTGAGTCGAAAATGATAACTGTTCGTCGAACCAGACCCCCAAGTTTTTGACTGGTAGACCCGTACAAGATGGCATGGGATAGTTAGATGGCCAGAGAGATTCCCTGAAGTGTGGGGGAAATCTACCATAAAGGAGAATTTCGATCTTTCCTCGTTGCATTTCAGTTGAGCGACAGAGAGCCATTGGAAAACGACTGTCAGACACTCCTGCACCCTCACGGTAGAAAATTACGATTTACCCCAGGTGAACAGAAGCTGGGTGTCATCGGTGTAAGCAACGATCTTGGCAGGCCGCTCTTCTGCCAATTGGACCAGATGAGTAACATATATGTTAAAAAGCAGGGGACTCAAAGAAGACCCCTGCGGGACTCCAGTGGTCACAAGTTGGAGAGGAGACGAGAAAGGCGGGAGCCAGACCTGTTGCGAACGCCCTGAAAGTATTTCAGCCACTTCCAGGCTTGTCCAGAGATGCCTATGTCCGCTAACCGAGCCAACAGCAATGCATGGGGAACAGTGTTGAACGCAGCCGACAAGTCCAGCATTATGAGAGCTGCACTTCCGCCCGAGTCCAGACAGTCTTGAATAGCTTCAGAGACCTCGACCAAGGCGGACTCAGTACTATAGGCGGCTCTGAAACCCGTTTGTGCTGGATGAAGTAAACTAAACCCCTCAACAAAATCCGTAAGCTGTTTGTTGACTACCTTTTCACAAATTTTCGCCAGACAGGGGAGCAGAGAAATAGGGCGATAATTCCCTAGGTCCCCAGAATCAAGTGATATCTCTTTTTAAGCAGTGGAAGGATCTTCGCCTGTTTCCACTCCGACGGGACAACTGCCTCTTTGAGGGAGAGATTAATGAGTGTGTTAACCTCGAAATTAACCGATTCGGCAATAGAGGCCAAAAGCCTGGCCGTACACGGGTCCGATGGCGACCCAGATTTCATAGATTTCAATATTTTAAGGGACTCCGACAGATCAACAAAGGCAAAGGCTGACAGCATAGAAGCGGAAGATGGAAAATTTACAAGCTATTTCCGTGAAAATGGCTTTAGGTAAGGGATGGCACAAGTTTTGAAGGGCATATAGGAGTTTGGGCAGGGTGATCATTTTAAAGATGGCCGTCCGACTGAGCAGGGTGAGGGGGAGGTCCCTCCATCTCTCCACATCTGGACTGCTCCCAGGTTTTCACTCCTACACACCTCCGAATGGGAATTGACAAAAACACGCAGGTATTTAAAGCCCCTTTGCACTTCTCGCAGTTCTCCAGGCAGGGAGCAGTCTATTTGTGTGTTGGTCGGGCAGTAGAGTGTGGATTTATTCCAGTTGATTTTGTAACCTGAGTGTCTTGCGTATTCTGTAATTAAGTCGAATGGGGCTGGTATGGTAGTTTTGGGGTGAGTGATATACATCAAAATGCCATCGGCATAGAGAGAAATGTTCTCCTCCTCTGTCTGTAGGCGTGATGTGGAAACCCTGAATAGAGAGATGTATCCTGATGGCGCAGGCCAGCGACTCGAGAGTGAGAGCGAAAAGGAGGGGTGAAAGGGGGCAGCCATGTCGCGTCCCTCTCTCAATGGGCAAGGGCGTCGAGCACCGACCATGGATGCGCACCGTGGCCGTCAGTTGGTTGTACAGGAGTGCCACCCAACTGCGGCATTTCAGCCCTAGCCCGAATTTCGGAAAAGTGGCGCCAAGAAATAGCCAATTGGCAGCGTCAAACGCTTTTTCCGCGTCTAATGATAAGAACACCTGCGGGCTTGTCCGGTTTCTTACTTTTATAAGCCAGTTGTGGGTTCGCCTAAGGTTCAGGCGAGTAGTTCTGCCTGGCATAAATCCCGACTGGTCTTCATGAATCAGATCCGTGATTACTCCCAGGAGACGTGTCACCAGGATGGTGGCCAGGATTTTAACTTCCAAATTCAGCAGTGAAATGGGTCTGTATGACCCACATTGGTCACGGGGCTTGCCCTGCTTGTGTATGATCACAATAGTAGCCATCCACAGGTCCGGTGGGAGAACACCCTCTTCCTGGCATCTGTGAGAAGTCGGAGAAGGTGAGGACATAGGATGTCCGTGTGCCGCCTATAAAATTCCGCGGGTAGCCCATTCCTAGGGCGAAGCTTCGCCACTGCCTCCTGAACGTCTGTCAGTGACAGATCATCTTCTAGTCCCTGTGCTTCCACTTCTCCTAATACTGAGGTGGGAATTGACGCCAAGTAATCCTGTATTTCAGCCTGTGATTTTAGTGTTCAAGCCCGATATAGATCCCTGTAGTACTCGGTGAATGCCTTGGCCAACCCTTCGTCGGTGGACTGCTTGGTCCCCCGGGGGTCTATCACCTATTTCACCCATCCATCTTGGACCTCCCGCCTGCTAAGCCAGGCAAGGAGCTTCCCAGCCTTGTCTCCCACCTCGTAGGGTGGTGCAATGTGGCCAAGTACAGTTTCTTAGCATTGTCTGTGGCCAGTTCCTTATATTCCAGTTTTAGGGTTGTGAGTCTGCGGGATATTTCAGGGTCGCTGCTCTGTGCGGCCTGCATATCTAACTTGTTTATTTTTTGTTCCTACTCTACCAGGCATTTATCCTTCTCTTTCTTTTCCCAAGCTATTCGGTTTTGGGCTCTCCCGCAACGTGGTCTTATAGGCTTCCCAGACTGTCACCCCTGAGGGGACAGAGTCTTTGTTTTCCAGGAAGTAGAGTTCGGTTTCCGCCCTAATCCCACTCACGATTTTGGCGTTGTTTAGGTCCCATGGGCTCAATCTCCAATTGCGGGCACTGTACCTTTCCCTCAAACCCATCTCGACCAGGAGCGGGGAATGGTCCGAAAGGCCTCTAGCTGCATCGCCTTGCGTCACGTAGTTTCCCCTTAGGGATAAATATATAGTCCAGTCTGGAGTGTGTTTCATGAGCCCCGGAATAAAAAGAGAACTGTCTGACTAGGCCCATCGTTGTGGAGAAACGCCGTAGTGGTGTGGTCGATGTAGATATGTCTCCCCCCTCCCCCCCCAGGAGCGGTCCAAAACGGGGTTGATAACATCATTAAAGTCACTGCCAACTATGTGCAGGGCAGAGAGTGTCTCAATCAGGATATCAATCACCTTGGTCATGGTAGGCACTTGTAGACTGGGAGGTGCATACACTCAGATCAGTGTAATCTCGGTCCTTCCCCATAGCCCCAAAACTCCCCCGTATCTACCCAAAGGGTTTAGCCAAAGGCATGACGTTTCAAAGGGAATGTTCTTCTTGATCAGGATCGCCACCCCTCTTGCCCCAGATGTGAACCCTGAGTGTGCCAGGACCTTGTAGGCCCCATGGCCGATAAAACTACACTGTGTACCCTTGAGGTGTGTTTCTTGCAGCATTGCGATGTCTGGATGGAGCCTCTTAATAGGTTGCAACACTAATCCTCATTTAATCTTGTCCCCAAGCTCACAATGATTTTCATTGAATAGAAGTAGCTCTTACCACGCAAAAGGTTGGAGACCCCTGTTCTAAGCACACTGAATTATATTACAGTTAACTTATTTAATGCCCTTAGGTATACCTTGATATGCCCAGTAAAACACAGCGTTATAAGGGGAACTATCACACTGCACTAAGGACTGCTGTTAAACCTGACACTGTAAGCACAGCAGCTCACATTACAACAAGCATTTACAATGCAACGGTCTCGGCATTGGTAAAGTTAGAGCTATTGGCATTGCTCGTGACATTATTTTTGTTTATGTTTTTGTTTTTAAAGCATTTAAAGAAACGGCATTGTTATTTACAATGTCAATAGCTTAATCACTCTCAAATGCGAGACCTGTTGCTTTTGCAGCCACACACAGAGCCACACACACAAAGCCACCCACACACACAGAGCCACCCACAGAGCCACTCACATAGAGCAACCCACACACAAATAGAGCCACCCACAGAGCCACCTACACACACACACGCATAAGCCCACTGCCCTATTTTCATTATGTGCACTTTGTGATCTGCATGGTACATGTTCTTTGCTGCAGGCACATTAACCCTATTTGCTACCTTTCCAGGAGTCAAAACTTCCACTAGACAAAACTACGATCTCTCTCTAGGAAGAACATTAAACCCCAAAGACAACAAGCATTTACAATGCAATGGTCTCGGCATTGATAAAGTTAGAGCTATTGGCATTGCTCATGACATTATTTTTGTTTATGTTTTTGTTTTTAAAACATTTAAAGAAACGGCATTGTCATGAGCAATGCCAATAGCTCTAACTTTAACGATGCCGAGACCGTTGCATTGTAAATGCTTGTTAAAACTGACCTTGCCTTTAACTTTATTTCCAGATCTCTGCTCCTTCCCCGCAGTGCTTAATTTAAGCCGGTGGTTTCCGGTGCTCGGCACTTATGACATCCTGCTGCTTGGTGGTGCTCTTTGTCTCATTTAGAGATGAGCGTAACAACAGTGGTTTAATAATTCAATGCACTTTAAAAAAAAGACTAATGCCTGCGCCAAAGCCATTCGTATAGCTTTGGGGGTCTGGAATAGTCAGAATTGTCAAACTCGCATGTGTGTGATAGTTAGTAGTTGTGTTGTTCCTGTTATTGGCAGCACTGGCAACGGCAATGGGCGGTGCAAGCGGAAGTGGCCTCCTGAAGAGGGCCCGGACACCAATTGTACAAATTAAGCACTGCCTGCTTGTGTGCTCCCACACTACCCTTCCACCTCTGCAGTCTCTGAACACTCAGCCCCCCCTGCTCTTTAACCCTTCAGCTCACAAACGATCCCCTCTGCTCACAGCTGGAAGAGAGTTAACGCAGCATGCACAGCGCACACTCGCACTCGTAACCTTTTCTAAGCGCCTGGCAGGAGTGTCTGACTTGAATGTTTAGTCATCCGAATTCGTTCAAAACAAGACAAGCGAGCATGGCTGGATGGGGTGGAGGGGAGAGGGCAGAGAGCCCAGGCTCTGATTACAGTAGATCGATGTTTTTGCAACATTAATCAATGTTCCAATAATGTATACTTTGCAGTGTGTATGCAGTTCTGGGATGAAAGTTAATAGCTCACTATTCTATATTAGGATTTTAAGTTATAATTTGCAAGTAACAAAAAAGATGTATCTTTTGAAAGCAGTAACCTGCTGATCTGTTTACATCATACGCACTCTGTAATCTACTTGGTACACGTTCTTTGCAGCAGGCATATTAACCCTCTGCACTAACTTCCCCGAAGTCAAAACCTCAACTATACAAAATGCTCGTCTCTCTCCAGGAAGATAATTAATCATACGAGTTATCTTGACATTTATGTGGGGCCTGGTAATTGCCGGGGGAAAGAAACGCTGCAGCAGGTGCTCAAAAGCATAATAAACTTTCAAACACGGCGCCCCCAGGAAGCCAGCACCCGGTGCGGTGGCACCGGTCGCACCGCCCTAAAGCCGGCCCTGGTCTGGAGCTTGTAGCTTCAACTTTGCTTTACTAGTGAAAGCCTACTACTAGCCCCAGAATGCAGAACGGTAGTTACTACAAACTGTGAGCGGCTAAAAGATGAATTTAGCACACTTGGCCCATGGATAGGTTCCGCCAGAGAAAGTTTACAACAAGACTCCGTTGTCACCTGGGACACCACGTTCCATTTCCTCAAAAAACATAGAAATTAATTCTAATGGATTCAATTGAGAGGCAGAACCACAACTCCCAGACTACACTGGGTTGTTAAGGGAGAGAGTGCATTATTGGCCGAAAGGTACTAGGCAACGTAAAGTTCCTAGGGTGACTTGATGAAAGAGCACACTACGGGGGCGCACGCGCACCCCAGAGACAGCAGGCCCCTAAAGGGGAGGGGCGGCGAGAGGGGGTGCAGTGTGCACAGACGGCCTTTCTGCTAAAAGTCCGACGACTTCCCACCAGGGCGCTCACAGAGGCCGGTCCGAGAGCCTTTCAGCGCCGTCGGCTCCTATCCTCGCTCCCGTGTTGTCGCACAAAGAAGTCATGTCGCATTTCTTGGACAGAAAGACACAAAAAAGAAAAAAAAACACCAGAACAAACCAAATCCTTCAGAGACTCCTCTCGTGAGAAGGGGGTCAAGGGATGGATAATTGAGGGAAAAGATTGGGTTGTTGTGACAACCTCACTGATGACAATGTTATCCTGAAGTGGAGCCGGGCGCTGCATTTCGCCCCTCCCCCCCGGCAGCTCTGCACATTGTGGAGACTTCTATCATCTTTCCTGGATTCGACTTTGGCATCCTGGGATCCCATGTTTTTAAACACCCACCTGGCTGCCAGTGACTCAGCCCTGGGCACGCCCGCCTGGTTACAGAAAGACTGCACTCTGTGCTACGGCTAAGGGTTGAACTGTGCACACGGGAGCCAAGTTCATAAAATATTTGGTGGGGTCCGGTTGATCCAATTTTGAATATAATTTTGGTGAAACCTGCAAGTGAGACCGAGGCAGGCTCATACATTTATTGTAGGTTTGCAATTTGGTCCATTTTTAAAACTGACCTTGCCTTTAACTTTATTTCCAGATCTCTGCTCCTTCCCCGCAGTGCTTAATTTAAGCCGGTGGTTTCCGGTGCTCGGCACTTATGACATCCTGCTGCTTGGTGGTGCTCTTTGTCTCATTTAGAGATGAGCGTAATAACAGTGGTTTATTAATTCAATGCACTTTGAAAAAAGATTAATGCCTGCGCCAAAGCCATTCTTTTTTTTTTTTTTTTTTTTTTTGAAACCGTTTATTACATGTTGAAAAGGTTACAAGTATGGGCCTACAACCATCCGGCCGGCCGCTAGAGTGGCAGAAGCATATGACATACCTACAGTAAGAGTCTCTTGGCGGTGCAGATCGGTAAATCAGGAGATATCAATAGCGCAGGCCACATAACTCCAAGCCCACAATACGGTTTCCTTTTTTTCAAAACAGAACAACACAAAAAACCACACCCGCAAGGCAACCCGCCATCCAAAGTGACGGCACGTGCTCCTTAAGTGGGGGATCCCAACCAGCAGCCAAACTCTGAAGAGGGGAATGGGAATAGGTCAGGGACAGGGGAACCACATGCCCGTGGCTGGGGGAGGGGGTCGGCTAGGGGGACGGAGCTGGTGAGGCGGCCGGTAGCAGTGGCGGCTCACAAATACCCCCGCGATAGGCGTTCCAGGGGCCCCAGATTTTCACCCACGCCCCAGGCTTACCCCTCGCCACATACACTACCTTTTCACGAAACATACACCAATCCATATGTTCTTTCCAGGCCAACACCGCTGGGGGCCACTGGGATCCCCACAATTGAGCAATGTCGCGCTTAGCTATCATGTATCCCAGAGTCACCCACCGCGTCTGCGGGACCGAATAGTCATTTGGTTCCCACACATTCAGCAAGCATCTCCTCGCTTCAGGCAACAGCGCAACACGCGTCACCACACGCAGGACCTCATGCACACCACGCCAGAATCGCTCCACCTGTGGGCATTCCCACAGAATATGCATGAAAGTTGCCAAGGCACCACAGCCACGCTTACACAATCCGTCACCAACAAAGCCCATACGTAGAAGCCTTGGCCCCGTCACGTAAACCCGGTGGAGGATCTTAAGCTGGACGAAGCGAAGGCGAGCCGGGATGGCCACCTCCTTCGGAGAGGCCACCGCGGAAATCCAGTCCTCGTCGTCCAGTTCCAGCCCATCGGCAACCCAGGCCTCGCGGAGACTAGTCAGCAGGCACGATCTGTCGTTGATCAGTTTTTTATATATAAGGGAGATCGTGCTGTCTGGGACATGGCCATCCAGCACTCTGTCCTCCAGGGGGGAAGACTCCGGAATGGACGCGACATCAGGGAAGACGGAGCCCAGCGCGTGGCGGACTTGTAAGTACCGAAAGTACTCACTGCCTTGCAGCTGAAATTCCGTCCGCAGCGTCTCAAAAGTTTTAAATCCATCCCTTGTCCAGAGGTCTCCCACTGTACTGATTCCGATCGTGTCCCACTTCTCGAAGCCCTTCGATGTCCACAGGGAGCCCAACCTCTCAGACGCATATAGCGGTATCGCCCGGGTCAAACGGTCCTTCCACCCCATAGCTGCATTAGCCGCGTGCCAGACACGCACCATGACACGCGTCGGTCCCGTCAGACGGGAGTCGGGCGCGCCAGAGTAGAGCGCTCGATTGTAGTCGCCACCGGGCAGGAGCATCTTGTCCATTTCAAATGCCGGGTTCAGGGCGGGCCCGTAAAGGCCATGATTAATCGCAGCTAGCTGGGAGGCCCAGTAATACCGTTTAATGTCCGGGAGGGCAACCCCCCCATCGTACCACGGGAGCGTCAATTTAGCCAGAGCAATACGCGGCCTCCCGTCCCAGAACAGGCGCCGCTGCAGGCTCTCCACCTCACGGAAGTAGCGCGCCGGAACCAAGTCCATAGTGTTCTGAAGCGCATACAGAAAGCGCGGCAAGGACATCATCTTAAACAAGGCCGCTCGGCCAAGCGGTGAAAGCGGAAGACGCCGCCAGCGCGCAACGTCCTCCCGCAGGCGCTGGAGGGGGGGTAGCAAGTTCCGCTCGTAGCGGGCCTCCGGGTCTAGAGTAATATATATACCCAGGTACCGGAACCCCTGGGAGGCAATCTGGATCGGGCAGTCCCGTGGTAGGGCCGGAGCCTCCCCGGAGAGCACATACACGCAGGATTTCGCCCAGTTGATGACAAGGCCTGAGTTACGACCGAAGGAGCGCAAAACATCAACCAGGACAATCAGCGAGTTACGCGGGGAGGCGAGATACAAAAGGATATCATCGGCGTAGAGGGACACGCGGTCCTCATGCTCGGGGGTCCAGCGGAGACCACGGATAGAGGGGTGCCACCGCAGCCACTCCGCCAAGGGCTCCAAGGCCAATGCAAACAGGAGCGGTGACAAGGGGCAACCCTGACGCGTGCCCCGCCCCAGCGCAAAGGGGGCCGAGACTCGCCCATTCACCACCACCTGCGCCAATGGGCCCGAATACAACAATTTGACCCAGCTAATGAATCCCGGTCCAAACCCAAATTTCGCCAGCATCGCCCAGATGTATGGCCATTCAAGCGTGTCAAACGCCATGGTGGCGTCTAAGGACGCCAAGATGGCCGGCTCCCGCACAAACGGGACACGCGCGAGCACCCCATGCAAGCGTCGAAGATTAAGAGCCGTGTTGCGATGGGGTATAAAGCCAGATTGGTCTTGGTGGACCAAATCGCCCACCACGCCAACCAGCCGGTTGGCCAGTACCTTGGCGAGGATTTTGGGCTCCGCGTTCAAGAGCGAGATAGGCCTATAGGATGTAACCCGCTCACGGGGTCTCCCCTCCTTGTGGATCACCACGATTGTGGCCAGACGCTGGTCCGGCGGGAGAGAGCCCTGCGAGTGGGCCGCCAGGAACATGGCGCGCAGGTGGGGCGCCAGTACATCCGGTCGCAGCTTGTAAAGCTCGATGGGGATACCATTGGGGCCCATGGCCTTGCCGGATGCGACCGAGCGAATAGCCAGGGCAATTTCGTCCGAGGTGGGAGGAGCGTCCAGCAAATCCCTGTCCTCCACCGTAAGGGAGGGCAGCGCGATGTCCCGAAGCAGGGCATGAGAATCTTCCTCCGAGCAGGGAGAAACCGGGGAGTACACCTCGCGGAAGTAATCCGCGAAGCAGGAGACAATGGCTTCCGGCTCGGTGACAGGCACACCATCCATCCCCTCAATCAAAGGAACCACACGACTCGCTCTCTCCCTCTTGTCCAACCACGCAATCAATTTACCAGCCTTATCACCCACATCATACAGTCGCCCCTGTTGCTCTCTACTGAGGCCCCTGGCCGCCTCCGTGACGAGGGCCCTATAGGCCGCCTGCTTGAGGTGCAGAACATGCAACTTGGCGTCTGTTACCCCGCTCCCCAGGTCACCCTCCAGCTCCGCAATTTCGGCCTCCACCCGGGTTACCTCCTCCCGCTCGCGCCTCCGGGCATGGGAGATAAAGGAGAGGGCCTCCCCTCTGAGAACTACCTTAAAAGCCTCCCACAGGAAGATGGCCGAAGGGACAGACCCCACATTCTCATCAAAGTATCGCTGTAAGGATTTGATCAAGTCGGCACGAATAGTGGGGTCACGCAAGTACCAAGCATTGATTGGAGCCACCCTGCCCTCCCCCCTATGGAAGACATCGAAATGTAACAGTACTGGGGAGTGGTCTGAAATGCCCCGCGCCAGATGGCACACCTCTCCCACCCTCCCAGCATAGGCCGCCGGGACAAGGATGTAATCAAGCCGCGAGAGGCTACCATGGGCACCCGAGTGGAAGGTGTATTGCCGCTGTGCGGGATGCTTTAGTCGCCAGCAATCCACCAGGCCCAGAGTATCTAAAAGGCCGGACAGCCAGGCCTGTGCCCGGGGGAGGTCCCTAGGGGGATGGCGATCCATGGACCCAGAAACTACCGCATTAAAGTCCCCCCCAACCACCAGCAGGCCACCCGGGAGGTCCAGGAGGAGGCGCCCCAAATCCGCAAATGTAGTAGATTGTAACCCAGGCGGGACGTACACTGATATAAAAACAAACACTCTACCCTCCATTCTACCCACCAGAACAGTGTAGCGTCCCCTCTCATCATGGCGCACCTCATCAATCTCCAACGGGAGCGAGTTCTTAATCATGATACCCACCCCCCGCGAGCCCGAGGTGAAGCCCGAGTGGGCCACCAAACGATAGCCTCGCCGATTCATGGCATGAAAGGAGTTACCTATAAGGTGTGTCTCCTGCAGGAAGATAACATCTGGTGAGATACGTTTCAGGTACTGCAGGACCACACCACGCTTAATCCTGTCCCCCAGGCCGTTAACATTCCATGACAACACAGTCAAATCCCTACCCCCCATCATACGTAGAAGCAATCAGTCGTCCCCCACAGAGCATCTCGAGAGCAACAATACAGTAAAGGGCTTGCCTTGCGGTGCAAACAAACAACACACCCCCCCCACCCCCCCATCCCAACAGAACTCCCCTCTCCCTGCACCCCTGCATGAGCCCAGACAGCCCCCCCAAAGTGCAGTGTGCCTGTCGCCCCATAGATGAAAAACTAACTAGTCCCCCAGAGGAGGAGGGAAGCCCCCAACAGACCCCACACGACCTCCATCGGAGGGGAACATAAACGATCAGTAAATGGTAAAGGAATGTTGTCCAGAGCAAGGCCTATTCTTCACCCCTCAGTTCTGATCCGGCGGGCCCTCCCCGCCAACCGCACCCCCCCCACCCCCTCGGCCCCGATCTCCAGGCAGAGTGTCCAACCAGTCCCCAGCCGCCTCGGGTCGGTCAAAAAAGTGCGTGCGCCCATCCACCTCCACCCTTAGCTTAGCTGGAAAAAGCATTGAGTACTTAAGGTTCAGGTCCCGTAGGCGACGTTTAACTCCGAGAAAACTCAATCTCAGTTTTTGGACCGCCGGAGTAAAGTCTGGGTAGAAATGCACATCCATGTTATCAAGCTTGACCGGTCCCTGTTGCCTGGAGGTCTGCAGGATAGCGTCTCTGTCCCGAAAATTAAAAATCCGGGCAATGAGAGGCCGCGGCGGGGCACCGGCCTTAGGTCTGCCCCCAGGGACCCGGTGAGCACGTTCCACCGCAAAAAGCTTACTCAGCCCCCGGGGCTGGAGATGGGTAAGGATCAATTCTTCCACAAAAAGATCTGCCGCCTCCGCCTCTCGTCCCTCCGGCACTCCCACAATGCGAACTTTATTCCTCCGGGCCCGACCCTCGGAATCCTCCAGTCGCCGGTCCATCAGGGCGCTCGCCTGGCCAAGCCGGCGCACCTCCTTTTGGAGGGCCACCACGTCCGTCGTGAGGCTCGTTGTGGTGTGGGCCAGGGAATCGACCCGGTCGTTGGTTTTGGACAAGTCAGCCCTCACAAGGCTAACATCCACCAGGACCGAGTCTATCTTTTGCGCTAGGGTGTCGAAGCGCTGGTCCACCGAGGCCTTCATCTCCGCGATGGCGCCCATGACGTCCCGGAGGGTCAGATCCACCGGTTGAGCAGATGCCTCCGTCGGGCCCGCCGGGGATGTGCGCGATGTCTCCGGAGATCCCTTCTGGAGGGTGTAGCGGTCCATACTGTTGGATTGAGGCGCCGGGCCGCGGCGGGTCGTCTTCACCTTCGCCCGGTCGCCATCTTGTTTGGTGGACATGCCTGCTCTCCCACCGTCGTGCCAATCTCCTCGAAAGGGCCGATAAACCAGTTCACGGGTTCCGGGGGGGGGGGAGGGCGACCACTGGGCCACAGGACGACTCACGGCCGGCGGGTCAGCCGGGCACCTGGACAAGGCCACACCACCGCACCCCGCTCTGCAACCCTACCTCGCTTGAGGGCAAGGAGAGCGCAAAAGCAAAAGTGAAAGCACGGGATACTCGAGTCGCCCAGCCCTGCCCGCCGCTGTTGTTCGCTTTGTCCCCGGATCGCCCCACTACTCCAATCCGGGGGGCCAGCGCGGAGAAGGCCGCAACCTTCAATCGGTGCTCCCACCGGTGTCCGGGGTCCGATTCGAAAAAGAAAAACGGATGGCGCCTCAGCTCGGGTTCACCGATGCAGTCCCCTCAACAAGTAAAAACAAGAAATCTCTTGATCGTGTGGAAATGGGTAGAAACTCTAAGGTTGAATAAAGGGAATAGGAATATGTGTTTTTATCTCTCCTAGCAGTCCCTTGATTGCACATAAATTGGCTAACTAAATTGACACACTGCAGTTATTATATACACAAATCGGTTAAAATGATTTCTTTACATTTATTTAATAAACACATACAATACATATATTTAAAAACTGTAATAATCCATGGTCCCTATTTTACTCTTAATAACATATTAAATCACAATATGCATTGCAACAAAGAAAGCTTCAAATTTATATTACACAATGACATAAACAAAATTTCTTACTAAAAAAAGTAAAAACAAGCATTCAAATATATTGCATCATTCTGTTATGAACCTGCATGACAGAGAGAATACAGAGAACAATAAAAAGACACTACACTTTGTCATTCAGTACACATCCACTTTTAACTATTTCAAGGATTATACACTTGTGGGATCTGACTCAAATTATCGCTACAAGTGAGTGCCCGGTGCTTTGGATTGTGTCAATTCCTGTGCGTCGACGCGTTTCGATAGGCTGTATTTATGCCACTATCTTTATCAAGACCAGTGATAGATTTTTCTCTCTTAGTTCACAAATGGATAGAGGTTCCAGCTGAATATCTGCTTGTTGCTCTACTATATAGTAGGTGTCCACTAAAATAGACGGACAGTTCTCATGGAAAGCACACGATAAATTGTGGTCCTACATGGAATCTCAGTGTTCTGATCTTATCATTCATGCCGATTGTAAGTTCTTGATATAATATGCTGTTTCTGTAGGAATGGCCCCACTGATGTTATCCTTCGTTTATACCTGATTGTAGTTGCTGATAAATATCCTGCATGTAGAGTGGCCTCTTGGTTCTTTAATTGGTCTCAAATTCTTAAAAAGGACCCGTAGTCGGTGGAGTGTCCTCGGGGTTTCTCAAATGCCCTCACACACTGCAGGCTTTTGCGTCCATGCAGGAAGACTTCCGTGATGCAACAAGGACAGGATATAGCCAGGATTAATTCAGGAGGTCGTGGTGGTCCTCGGGAGCCTCGCACCTACGCGGCCATCTTGGTTGCGCGCTAGGCTCCTCCCCCGCCAAAGCCATTCTTATAGCTTTGGGGGTCTGGAATAGTCAGAATTGTCAAACTCGCATGTGTGTGATAGTTAGTAGTTGTGTTGTTCCTGTTATTGGCAGCACTGGCAACGGCAATGGGCGGTGCAAGCGGAAGTGGCCTCCTGAAGAGGGCCCGGACACCAATTGTACAAATTAAGCACTGCCTGCTTGTGTGCTCCCACACTACCCTTCCACCTCTGCAGTCTCTGAACACTCAGCCCCCCCTGCTCTTTAACCCTTCAGCTCACAAACGATCCCCTCTGCTCACAGCTGGAAGAGAGTTAACGCAGCGTGCACAGCGCACACTCGCACTCGTAACCTTTTCTAAGCGCCTGGCAGGAGTGTCTGACTTGAATGTTCAGTTATCCGAATTTGTTCAGGCAATGGGCGGTGCAAGCGGAAGTGGCCTCCTGAAGAGGGCCCGGACACCAATTGTACAAATTAAGCACTGCCTGCTTGTGTGCTCCCACACTACCCTTCCACCTCTGCAGTCTCTGAACACTCAGCCCCCCCTGCTCTTTAACCCTTCAGCTCACAAACGATCCCCTCTGCTCACAGCTGGAAGAGAGTTAACGCAGCGTGCACAGCGCACACTCGCACTCGTAACCTTTTCTAAGCGCCTGGCAGGAGTGTCTGACTTGAATGTTCAGTTATCCGAATTTGTTCAGGCAATGGGCGGTGCAAGCGGAAGTGGCCTCCTGAAGAGGGCCCGGACACCAATTGTACAAATTAAGCACTGCCTGCTTGTGTGCTCCCACACTACCCTTCCACCTCTGCAGTCTCTGAACACTCAGCCCCCCCTGCTCTTTAACCCTTCAGCTCACAAACGATCCCCTCTGCTCACAGCTGGAAGAGAGTTAATGCAGCGTGCACAGCGCACACTCGCACTCGTAACCTTTTCTAAGCGCCTGGCAGGAGTGTCTGACTTGAATGTTCAGTCATCCGAATTCGTTCAGGCAATGGGCGGTGCAAGCGGAAGTGGCCTCCTGAAGAGGGCCCGGACACCAATTGTACAAATTAAGCACTGCCTGCTTGTGTGCTCCCACACTACCCTTCCACCTCTGCAGTCTCTGAACACTCAGCCCCCCCTGCTCTTTAACCCTTCATCTCACAAACGATCCCCTCTGCTCACAGCTGGAAGAGAGTTAACGCAGCGTGCACAGCGCACACTCGCACTCGTAACCTTTTCTAAGCGCCTGGCAGGAGTGTCTGACTTGAATGTTCAGTCATCCGAATTCGTTCAGGCAATGGGCGGTGCAAGCGGAAGTGGCCTCCTGAAGAGGGCCCGGATACCAATTGTACAAATTAAGCACTGCCTGCTTGTGTGCTCCCACACTACCCTTCCACCTCTGCAGTCTCTGAACACTCAGCCCCCCCTGCTCTTTAACCCTTCAGCTCACAAACGATCCCCTCTGCTCACAGCTGGAAGAGAGTTAACGCAGCGTGCACAGCGCACACTCGCACTCGTAACCTTTTCTAAGCGCCTGGCAGGAGTGTCTGACTTGAATGTTCAGTCATCCGAATTCGTTCAAAACAAGACAAGCGAGCGTGGCTGGATGGGGTGGAGGAGAGAGGGCAGAGAGCCCAGGCTCTGATTACAGTAGATCGATGTTTGCCTTCGTTGAGCTGCAGAGGAGAAACTGCTCCTCGTCCCAGCAGAGGTTCCTGAGGCCCAGCTGCTTTTCGGATTCGGGGGCGTGTTTTGCTGTTGTCTCCTCCCTGAGACTTTTCGCAAAAACCACGCCCCCCGATCCGAAAAGGACGGGGCCTAATCGGGGTGACTGACCTCTTCTCCAGTGGCTGGCCAGCATTTACGAGGCCAGCCAATGGAGAACAGGGGAGAAGAGGGGCCGTTTCAAGCCCCTCTTCTCCAAGTCATTAAATCTCCGACTTCCGGTTCTGCCTTTCGGCAGACCGGTAGTCCTCGACCTAAAAAAGAGTGATTCTTAGGCCCAACTGCCAAGTTGACTTCATCTTTGCAAGCTTTGATGTGTGAGTCTTAATAAAGTACAAATATACGTCACTGCAATCGGCATGCGTAAATCAAGTTTCATTTAGTACAATCAATTCAAAGGACTATGGTTACTTTTGCCAAAAGACGAGGATTGCCAAGTGCTGGAAATCACAGAGCTAAAGCCTTGGGCCCAAAGTGAGCGGATCATTAGCATTAGACAAGCAGGAGCAAAGAGGGGGCTACGGGCTCCTGTCAGGAGACATTGCATCGAGTGTGAGAGGCAGCAACCTTTGATCTTCCAACAAGAAGGGAGTGCGCGACGTGCAATAACCTTGCTAGCAAGTCCAACTTCAAAAGAAGGAGCTGCAAAATGCTGAAAACAAAGCATGTGAGACCAGCAGTAATACTAGCAATCCCGGTGGCCTTCAGCTCCTAGTCACCTCTCCTTTATATTCATGCCCCCCCTGTAATTTTACCTCCTAGCTCCTTTTTAGGTTGAGGACTACCGGTCTGCCGAAGGCAGAACCGGAAGTCGGAGATTTAATGTTTCCTAGAGTGGCTATTTAGCCCGCCTCTCTTTTTGCCTCTCCTCCATTGGCTGGCTTCCTAAACGGAGGCCCGCCATTGGAGGAGAGAGCCGTCCCTCCAAATAGGCTCCGTCTTTTTCAGATTCGGGGGCGTGTTCCGTGCTGTTCTTTCCACTTTTTAGCCACGCCCTTTTAGAACAGCAGGAACACGCCCCCGAATCCGAAAAAGTTTGGAAGCTCCCATCCGCCATTTTTTATCTATCGTGTGGCCGTGAGGATCTTCTTGCTGTTGCTCTCGCGCGCTGCCCGCCTAGTTAGGCCCTGTATCTTAATCAGTAACCACGTTTCACATTTCCATCTACTACTCGTGTGTCGCCCCAGCGCTGCGTCCTCCTCGCTGCCCTGCACACCGGGTTTTCACGCCGTGGCTTTTGTTTGCGGTGAGTGTAGTTTCTTTGGGCCCAAGGAAGGTCAGCGATTGAGTGCCATAATTCAAGGCACAAACCGTGGGTAGGAAAGTGGCAATCGGATTAAAAACAGAACCGGGGACGATGGTAGAGAGTAAACAAAGATAAACTGGAGACGGCATAAAGTGTATGTGAGTGCGTGTTGCAGCGGCCTTTAAGACTTTATAAAGTGTGTGTATGTGCGTGTGTTGCAGCGGCCTTTGAGACTTCATAAAGTGTGTGTGCGTGTGTTGCAGCGGCCTTTGAGACTTCATAAAGTGTGTGTGCGTGTGTTGCAGCGGCCTTTGAGACTTCATAAAGTGCGTGCGTGCGTGCGTTGCAGAGGCCGTGGAGAATATAAATACACCGTGCGCTTGTGTTAGGCGTTTTTCAGATTTTATGTTGGCCGCACTAAACCTCCTGAGCAGCACAGACCCGTTGAAGACTCTTCTCTCCCCCCCCCCTTTTGGGGGCCAACCCTATCGATCCTGCCCGCCCCCCCCTTGTGTGGGTTCAGGGGGGCCTGGTCTATTCATGTCCGGAGGCGGTAAACAGCCGCTCCCATGTGACCCTCCCTCACCTGGTTGCTCCGGAGAACACGTCGAGCTGTGAAGTGAGCACATATTTGTTCCTTCCGTGCACACGAGCCTCCGATTCCCGCCCCGCTCTCCTCCTGCCCCCTCCCCAGTCCGCGCTCCTCCTGCCCCGAGTCCACCCTCCTCCTGCACTGTGCTCCTTAAAGAGCCCCGCTGCATCTCAGACACATGGTAGTAGGTACTAGTGCAAACAGTGGTACTCCGGGTCGCCGGGGCTTTAAGTGCTTTAAAAATAAGTGACGGTCCTTGAAACGGGCAAGGTCTATATAATCATGATCGTGGCTTAAACATGTTCACTAAAATTCCCATAGAGTACCACCCTACCCACACATTTTCATAGAATCGCAACTGCGACTGGCATACGCGATCATGGCTCTGTGCGCTTTCTAAAGAGGCCAAGGATTGGATGAGCACGTATTCTGAGCACCTTTTTGCCCCTGACAGACACTAAGAGAAACTGGCGCTGCCTTCAGCCACAACTCCCATGCACCCTGTTGTAAACACCTGCAGGGCCCTCATTTCCAGCTATTCACCAGACAAGAGTAATCGTTGTCAGAAAAAAAGATACTTTCCTTGGCATCCTGGCAAAGCTTCACAGCGAATGCCAGTTTAATGTTTTGTGCTGAACTTGGCATCAGTCTGATACATCGCAGTTTGCGTTGACTAATGGAACTGTATTTAGAGCTCGCTCTTGTCAGGCCATGAATGAGGGAAATCTCAGAGCCGGGTATTAAGCAGCAGAAAATATCTGTTGAAGGAGCTGCAAGTTTCTTTTCTGCATTTAAATAAGTGCAGATTAGTTTGAAGTGTGTTGCTATACGCTAGCAATGCCTTCTCGCTTTCAGTTAATGGAATATGGCATGCTCTTTTTACACGTCTGAAAGTAATGTTCTTGGAGAAGCATGCGTAGCTGGAAGACAAATGGCAGGAAACAGCGGGAAGTTCGTGCAACAGAAAAATGACTCGATCTTCTGTCTTTTTTCCGCAGAAACGATGCCCCATTAGTTGGGGCTTTTGGTAGGGAGTTTGTCTGGGCATCGGATAGGGTCTCCTTGTTGAACGGAAATGGGTTCATTCTGGCGTGTGCCCGGAGAACGCTGTGTTCCCAGCCCGACTGCACTCACTTCTCCTAAGAGGCTTTTCTAAAGAAGGGAAGGCCACGCCAGCTCTCCCTGCTGCCAAATCCCAGAACCGTGCAGCCTTTGTAGCCTTTCATCTAATTGAGTTGTCATGCTGGCTGCCGAATAAATAGTGAGCTACCATTAAGTAGATTGACTTGCACACTGGTTAGCGACTTTCACAGTCGGGGTGTTTTGTTCTGACGCTTTGGATTAGGCTGGCTGTCTCATGTATGTTTGGGTTCTTTCATAACTCCGGCATTTTAGGCCCACTCTCTCAAAACATCACTACCTCACTCTCTAGCTCACAACCTCACAACTTCACTCTCTCTCACTCACTACCTCAATCACTCTCTATCTCACTACCTCACTCTTTCTATCTCACTAACTCACTTTCACTCTCTTTCACTACCTCTCTCTCTATCTCACTACATCACATCACTCTATGCTTATATATCACTACCTCACAACATCCTTCTCCCTCACTACCTCGCTCTCTATCTCACTACCTCGCTCTATATCTCACTACCTCGCTCTCTATCTCACTACCTCGCTCTCTATCTCACTACCTCGCTCTCTATCTACCTCACTCTCTATCTACCTCACTCTCTATTTCAATACCTCACTCTCTATTTCAATACCTCACTCTCTCTCTGCTAATGCAATAGGTATCACATATGCAAAAAAAAAAGGTAATGCCAATAGAAATGACAATGCCATTTATTTAGGGATACAAAAATGATAAAAAAAATAATGAGCAATACCAATAGCTCTACCTATAATATTGCCGAGACCATTGCATTGTAAATGCTTGTTTGCATTTGTTAGATGCAGGGCAACCTCCAGCCAAAGGCTTAAAGCTTCATGTGAGTACTAATATTACACGTGAAACAATGTTGTTTATAGGCAGGGCAAAATATCGTTTCCTGCATCTCGTATGGCCCGGCTGAACCGTCGCGGGACTTCGCGTCAATTGGACTACAGGAATCAGCCATGCAATGTGCCTTTCGGCACCTGCCTGACAGCACAACCATGCTGATTTCCCCAAACCCATGCCGGCCACTGGGTGAAGACAGTGCAATCTCCCCGCCCCTCCCCCTCACAAGCCCCAGCAAGCCTCTGTGCCTTCGCTCCTGAGCATGCAGGCCCCACCAAATCAGGCCTGCACGGAGTGATGCGCAACCATACACACCAATTCCTCCTGGGCTAAGCCGCGTAGCCCCTCTGACCCACTTCCAGCTCTCGACTGCTGTTCCCAGGTGAAGGACTCGTCCGGGGCTGGGTCCCACGGTGATTCCAACGTCGTACGGCCGACATCCAGGATCGCTCACACCGGCCACCTGCGCTTAACAGATGACTGAACAGCAGCTTAGAATCGTGGCTACGTGAGCAGTGCTGTATCCAATAGCCATAGGGAGTCAGGTTACCAAGTGGGTATTAATGTGGTACATCGGGTCTCCTGCCTGCAGATTCCAACAGTGGTGTAATGTTAAATAATGGGGCTCGCTGCCGAATGAGGTGAGGAGCCCATGGGACCCCCAAAATGTGCCATGCTTGAAGCAATAGAACGCCACCGTAAAGATCGGTAGCCAAAGCAAGACCCATTGGAATTGCCAGTGCTGGTTTCTAATAGTACTTTCACAATAAAAGTTAGACATTATCTGTTGTACGAGAATCTAGGATGTTGCAAGGACCCCAGACTCGAACCAGACTCCCTTCTCTCAAAGATGGCAGCTACGGCCATTAAGCCTAGGGTGGCCAACAGGCATAGGTGCAAATTCAGGACGGTGAGTGTAAAAATTCAGGACAAAGGGTCAAAATTCAGGACAAAAATTCAGGACAGAAGGTCAAAATTCAGGACAAAACTTTGTAACAAGGTAAGTTTTACAGACACGTCAGAGGAGGTTGCGCAATAGTGCATAAGTAAGTAAATAGACAACCACTTAAGTAAAAGTCAAAATAAGTTTATATTAGCTTGAGGCAATCGTACACTTCACGGTTTTGCAGTATGCCCGCAGCTTGCTACCTTAGACGATTCAAAACTCGCAACTCGCTCCAGCAGGTACATTAGTCACCAGCGAATGGTGTACCACACCTGAATATAAGTGAGGCCGCTCTCATTGTTGATTGAAAACTACTGGAGATACAAGGAACATTGCAGTGTCAGCCCCTAGTAACAAAACGCCCCCCCCCTTCCAGTCTCCCAGGGAAACATCCAATGCCCAGTCCGGCCTTGCTACCATCCTCCAATGGTTTCCCGCATCTTCACATAGACCGTCTCTCATGAGGATTTAATTTCTTATATAGTTTTACTCATCTCAAGTATGTAGGGCAGGGCGTCGGAGTGTGTTACATCACACACACATTATAGAGACAATGACTCATATAAACTTGAAAGTCAATGTATAGGAAATGTTACTTAAGATAATGGGTGCTATAAGGTGTAATCATTCTTTTATATATCATTCAGTCTTTCACCATTCATTCTCTCCTTCCATCTGTGTGCCCATCTATATCCAAACATATTCAACCATTTGTAAACCTATCCACCATGCATCCTTCCATCAATCATTTCACTTGTCCATCCCTCCTTCCACCCTTTCACTCATCCATCCATTATTCATCCATCCACCCTATCACCCCATCCATCCGTACACTCACCCATCCACTCTTCCACCCATCCATCTATTCACTCATCTATCCAGCCATTTACCCTTTCACCCATCCAGCCATCCTTTCACTTACTCATCCATCTACCCAGTCACTAATCCTTCCACCCATTCACTATTTCAGTCATTCATCCTCCCCTTCTCTCTTTCCCTTTTGACTTATCCATCTTTACACCCACCCACCCATCCATTCATGAATCCATCCATTGACCCTATCACTCATCCATCCTCTCATCCATCCACCCTGTCACTTCTTCACTCATCTATCCATTCTTTTGTCCATCTACCCCCCTTTCACTTACTCATCAATCCTTACATCCACCCTTTCACTCATCCATCCATCCTTTCACTTATCAATTCATCAATCCATCCATCCTTTCACTCACTCCTCCACCCCTTTACCCATCCATCTACCCTTTCACCCATACATCCATCTATTTACATTTTCTCTCATCCATTCTTCCACTCACTCATCCATCCATCCTTTCTTTCATTATCTATCCATTCACCCTTTCATTCATCCATTCATCCTTTCACTAATCCATCCAGCCATTCACACATTCCTTCACCTATTTACTCACCCACCTTTTCACATTATGAGCTGAGCCTTTGTCTGCAGAGTTGCAGACAGAAAAGGGGCCCATCAAGAACTTCACCACGCCATAGCTCCTAAAGCAAGGGGTGGGGTGGGGGAGGGTTCACTATGCCTCTGCACATAGGCGATCTGAAAACTTAGAAGTCATGAGTCATGCATGATGCACAGTGCCAGCACGTGAGGTGACTGACATGGTGTGGTTTCCAGGGCTTTAAGTGGAGTAAAAAACTGGGGGGGGGGGGGGGGGGGAATCTCTTCAAAGCGGGTGTTCGATGTAATTAATGGCGTGGCTTAAAACACCTAGGCTAAAAATCTGTGCTTAGCATAGTGTTCCGCCCGACTGGTATTATGTTGTTTCTGTCATTGCAACCAGATATATAATACAGCAAGTATCATTACGCTAACAACAAGACAGGACTATTGGCTTTGTCAGTGGTTGTTAGTTGCTAAAAAATAAAAAAGCAGCAACCATGGCTTTGTTGAATATACTATTGAAAATGCATCAGTTCCAAAATGAGACAGTGAAAGAACTATAACCCGTTATCTTTAACTTGTTTCACAGGCGTCTTTATATAAATTGTATTCTCACGTTGCAGCATGGGCGTTTTACCTTTTATCCATCTAACAGAATGCCCTGCTGTACACTGAGGCAGGAGGAGGCCACCACATGCTTGAACGGCCCAGACTGCCCCTTTGTTATTCTGAATGTGGCAATTACCTGGCATGCAGAATGACAATGGGGGGTGGGGCTGCTCTTGGGCTCAGAGGAGTGCGAGGCAGCCCCATCAGAGGCTGCGCTGCTCCACGTAAGGGTCATAATTACGGACAAAAGGCGTCTGTAAAAGGGATCCTCGCGGACAACGTATGTGAGGTCCAAATTACGGACAGTCCGTGAAATTTACGGACGGTTGGTCACCCTAATTAAGCCATCTCTCCTCCTCTGCCTCACGACCTGCCCCTTTAAATCCTGCTCATCCTCCTGACATATTTGAAAGGACACAAGTCAAGCCAGTGCCTAGCTTTCCTTTGAATCATTCCTTCTGGTCATTCCCTGGAGCGTCTCTCTCTCTCTCGCGCTTGCAACCAGCCCCACCTACTGGCCGTCCGAAGATCAACTTCTCCAGGAGCAGCTCCTTCGCCTCACTGCAGCCAGCATTTCTCTTCGACCTTTGGAAACATTTGATTCAAGAACATTGTATCGGAGCAACTCTTTACCGAAGACCGCTGCTTACTTGATCTGCTGTGTGGGCGAATTCCATCCACGCTTCACAGCTGATATTTTATTCGATAAAGAAAGAACATTAGAACAACGTTACCTGGGATCTTAAGAATCTAGGAAGAAGGAAAAAAATAAGACGCAAAGTTAGTGCATTTTCTTCTCAAATAATTAAAGAAATTGATGACCTTGAAAAGGTTTATTTTTAGTTTGAGAAAACGTGCTGTGCTTAACAGTACAGGACAACACGGGAACTGGACCCTTATTATTATTTGTAATATTTCTTGAAATTTAATCTTGCTGTTTGCGCTTATACCAACAGTAGTAATTACAATTACAACTAATGATTTTGGACTTCACCTTGAAAGAAGAACATTAAGGACAATCTATGCCTCTCTTGTAGAAAAGCTGGGCATTTTACTTGTGATTGTGGGGCAACACCAAAAGGGGCTAGAACTAAAGTAGCAGTAGCCACAGAAAATCTACCGAAAAACTAACACACTCAATTAATTCCAAGGTCAATTGGTTGAGCACATGTCATTTACTGACCTCACAGACAAATTTCACTATGATCCCACAACATTTAACCATTTCAATAATGCTTATTTACCCACAACAAAGAAATGTTCTGCCCATTCTTTTGGATTCAGGGATACTGGGAACTTTCTAGATCAGAGTTAAGCCAATGTCTTACAGATATCCGAAATTAAGAAAAAGAATCCAGAGCTGGTGAATGCTGTTGATGGCTTTGAATTATCGTCCGGGCCCATCAACCTATTAGACTGCACCAATTGTTCTAGTACCGAAAATGGTCATACCGAAACAACATTGTTTAACCTAACTTTGGATCTATCCTAGGAATACCCTGGCTCCAATTACACAACCTTTTGATTGCTTGGTCATTGCGTCAGGTAACTAGTATCCCATTACTGTCGTTCCCACTCATATAACACAGCACAGGACCTAATCTTACCCATGACCTGTGCCGTGGTTGCTCATAACCTTCTGAATGGGTTACCTGAAGAATATCAAGACTATCAGGACATTTTTGATTAAAAGAAGGCTACCAAACAACCACCACATAGAGATTTAGAGTGCTGCATCGACTTAGTATCTGGTGCCAGTTTACCTTGTAGTCAGGTGTATGCCCTTTCTGAGCCTGCAATAAAATATCTCAAGGAATACCTGGATGAGCTCTTAGCTCTAGGCTTTATCAGTCACCCCACCTCTCCAGTATCCTCTCCCCGTTTCTTTGTTGTAAAGAAGAATAGGGATCTTAGGGCTTGCATAGACTACAGGGCAATTAATTAAATAACAGTTAAAAACTGATACCCCTTGCCGTTAATATCTGTCCTTTTAGATCACGGTAGAGGGTCCACAATATACACCAAGCTAGATCTACATGGGGCTTACTAATTCGTCAGAATGAAAGAGGGCGACGAGTGGAAGACAGCTTTCCGAACTAAGTTTGAATTGTTCGAGTACACCGTCATGGCTTTTGGACTCTGCAATGCCCCTGCAGCATTCCAACTCTTCATTAACGAAGTACTACGTGATTTGCTTGATGTTTGTGTTATTGTATATATTGATGACATTTTGATATATATCTCAGCCTGTGTCCGACCGCATCACACACGAACAGGCTGCCTTACACCGCTTTCGAGAACAAAAACTATATGTTAAATTAGAAAAGTGAACCTTCCATATACTGTGAGTAGAATTCCTAAGATATATGGTCTCCCCGGAAGAAAACACCACGGATGAAAGAAAAGTCCAAGCAGTTCTGGATTGGCCTGCTCCTACCACAATCAAAGAGGTGTGGTCCTTCCTAGATTTTGCTAACTTCTACCAGCGTTTTATTAAACACTTTTCAGATATAGTAAATCTGATCACAAAACTATTGAAGAAAAAGGTATCTTTCACTTGGTGTACTGATGCCAATGATGCCTTCAGCAGTTTGAAAAAAGCCTTTACCATCACTCCGGTATTGAAACACCCAGATCCAACACAAGCGTATTTTGTTGAGGCTCATGCTTCACAAGTGGCAGTGGGTGGCATTCTCTCTCAACAAGATCCTACTACTGGTCATATGCACCCCACAGCATATTTCTCTAAGAAGCTGCTCCCGGCAGAGCAAAATTATACCATAACAGAGAGGGAATTATTAGCAATAAAAATGTTTCCAAGAATGGCATCAATATCTGTTGGGTGCTTCCCATACAATCACTATTTATACAAACCATAGAAATGAGCAATTCTTTAAATCCGTGAAGGCGTTGCCACACACAGAAAAACCCGGTGGCTCATGTTTTTTTAGAGAATTCCATTTTATCATTACATATTGTCCTCGAACACAACTGAAAGCTGATTTTCTGCCACGTTGGGGACATAATGCACAGAAGCAAGAGTATTGCATCACCAAAGAATATCATAGACAAAACAAATTGTTGGCACCTGCATCAAAACACACTTCTTAGAGAAGGTTAAGCTAAGTGTAACACAGATGGTTGCCACATAATGGATCAAAGAAAAGGAGAATACAATACAGGATGGTTTATTTTATCATGATAGCAGACTATTTGTACCTACTAAGGAACTTCAACAAGAAGTGTTACAATGGTGGCATGATACAGGTCTAGCAGGACATCTTGGCATACAGAAATCTATTGCCGCTTGTAAAAGGTGGATTTGGTAGTCAACGCTATCCCAGGACTTGCATGATTATGGCAGAACATGCCGGTTTGTACCCAAAACAAATCCACCCATACACTGCAAGTGGGTCTATTACGACCCTTACCAGTACCCCCTCAGCTGTAGCATACTATAAGTATGGATTATATTACTGATCTAACTAAGTACAATGGTTACACCTCAAAATGGGGGGGGTGGACTTTTTTTCCAAAATGGCTCACCTGATACCATTAAAAAGGGTGTTTACTGCCAAAGAACTTACTACCTACTTCCTGCAATATGTGGTGTGATTACACAGCCTTCCCTCAATAATTATCTCGGACTGAGGTCCCCAATTTATCTCCAGGTGCTGGTAGAATTTGTGCATGTCTTTTGGTATCAATGTTCACCTTTCATCTGCCTTTCGCCTTCAAACAGATGGCCAAGCCAAGCGTCTAAACCAAGTCCTAGAATAAATCTTACACTGCTTGTTAACCTTGCATTCCTGAGTGTAGATACCTCTTGTCGAGTTTGTATACAATAACGCAGAACATTCTCCCACCAAGATGTCTCCTTTCTATTGTGTTACCGGCACCAATTCCCGTATGTTACCAGAGTCCCTGAACAATGTAACTAATCCATTCCCTTCCTTACAGACATTTCTTGAGCAATTGTCTAATATTCAACAAACAGCACAAACACACCTACAACAGGCTAAGAGGGACATGGAGCGACAGGCCAATAAACATCAGGTATTACAACTCAAGTATAAAGTGGGTGATCAGGTGTGGTTGTCCACTAAATACCTATGATTACCTTGTCCACAAAAATTATTACCACAATACTTCGGGCCTTAAGAGGTTATTAAGATCATAAACCCTGTGACCATTAAATTCAAACTACCTGCTGATATGTTTTGTAACCCAGTATTTCATGTGTCCCTTCTCCAACCTTATCATACCAACACCCAGGCTTTTCCTGCCCCTCCACCCAAAAAAACAAATGACCATTTGGAGTTCGAAGTACACAAGAGTCTCGATTCAAAGACTCAACGGTCACTTTTTTATTTGATAGATTGGACAGGTTACAGCCCGGAAAAACGATCATGGGAACCTGCAGCGAATGTTCCTGCCCCCCCCCATTGGTACGGGCATTCCATGTCTGATACCCCCACAAACCCAGACCGGTACGTTGTCCTTTGCGGGGGAGAACTGTCATGACCACAGACCCCTGTACTAATTCCTGTATCGTTTGTGCTATAGCAGGTGGTGTCATCAACCATGTACACACTTCTGGAAATCTAGAAGCCCAGTGTTGAAGAAATCCCTAGGTTTCACCCTTCTGCGTCATAACCATCCCTATTAGCGTTTGTACCTATGTAGGTAGTGTGAAAGGTCTGTGCTTGTTCTATTATTCAGCTTTGGTGTGTAACCTTGTTTGTTCTGTATCTGGAACTTTCCTTACTTACATGAAGCAGGGGCTTGACAACATGAGCCTCCTCTAGCTGTCCTCATCCACACGCTAATTGTCCTTCTGAGCAGATACTGTCATGCAAATAAAGCCCATTACGGCCTCATGACAACTGCTTTCAATAGTACAATGCATTATCCCCAAACACATGCTTTTGGTGAGTCATGTTTTCAAGCACGTACACCTATTACAATACCCGAAGCACATGCATCTATTTGCCCAACCCCAGGCACGTGAACTGACATCATTGGAAGAACACCGATAAGTCAAGCCAGTGCTTGGCTTTCCTTTGTCTCCGCCGAAGAACCATTCCTTCTGGTCATTCCCTTGAGCCTTGCTCTCTCCCACTTTCAACTGTGATGTTGGGCCTCAGGCCCACATCAGGGAACAGACAGACACAGACACTAGCGGATTGCAGTATAGTAACTGGCCACGAGCATGTGCACCCGGGCCCTTTTATTGGCAGGGCCACGTCACTTGTGACACCCGTGATGGATGGGTGTGTGGGTGCAGTGTGTCTAGCCCTCAGGGGAGTGGCTGGGAGTACAGCATCCTGTGGGACACTAGAACGTGTCCCGCAGGACACTACATTCCTCCCCAACTTTATTGAAGAACAAACAAAACGTTAGTTCAACCTGTGGGGACAAAACAAACGGCTAACTAAATACCACAGGGTCCATCAGTCTTCTACGTCAGGTGGCAGGACGTCAGACATGAGCTGGTGACTTTGCTTGCAGCAGGATCTTCTCGGCGGGCACCCGTAGTTTAACCTGAGGGGTTTAGGACTGCTGGCTTGGAGATGTCCGCTGCATACAGTCAGTTCACTGATGATGACACGTCTTGCATGGCTCCCACCTTGCTGACGTCGGTGATGGTCTGTGGTGAGTTCTAACAGTTCTTTATAGTGGGTTGTGTCATGGACATGGATGGAGTCCACGGTGAGAATTCACCGAGGTGATGCTGGACCGACAGTCTTTGCTGAACTGCTTGGCTGTGACCGGCAACCTGTCGGTGGGGCAAAGTCTCTTCTCGCTCTCCCGCCTGCGGAGGCCTGTCGTCAGGGTTGCTGCGGGACTGTATAAGGGCTCTGCTGGGGGCCGATTGTGTGCCATCTAGAGGAAGCTGCAGGACCGCCGAGGAGCCGTTACTTAGTCGCACGCACAACTCTCACGGGTGGATGAGTCTTGGCCAAGACTTGCACTCACTGCCGCGGTTCTGGGTGTAGGCCAGGTTCACAGGTGGCTTCTGATTTCTTTTAGTCGGGTGGTGTGGCAATGGTGTCGGACTACAGTCAATCGGTACTCAGGGAGTGGTGTTTGACGCATGTGCTGATGGCTGGCGTGATGGCGGTTGTCAGCCATGTGGTGAGTTGGGATGACAGGTGGTGGTGGTTTGCTGGGAGAGTCGGGTGTCAGGAGGGACCTAGCATCCCAGTGTCTCCGCCTTGCTGAGGTTGAGTATCTGTGGCGGTTTGACACGCAGAGTGTGTGGATCCTCTCTTGCCTGGCTTAGGGCCACTGCCGACTCCATCTTGAGGCGGTGTGAGGACGGACACCCAGTGCTGATCTTCACCTGTGGCATCTACGGACAGGAGCAGGTATGCCACTTGACTTAGACTGCCGACGCTTGTGGATGTACGGTCGCATGGGGAAGCGTAGGGATGAGACGCGGTTTGCGCTTGCTGCGGCTTCTGTTTCGTTCACCCATGGAGCTGTATCCAGGGACGTCGGTCCACCTTGGTGGCTGTCTAGTGTGTCATGGTGTGCTCTTGGCTTGCTGGGTGAGTCCTCGGTGTTCTCCCTTTGTTGGTTTGTTCAACACACCTGTGTTCATCCGGTTTTTGGGGTGACAGGGCTGTCACTCTCTTCTTTCTTCGAGGGTGTTGTGCTTGGACCTCAAGGCGGCACTGTCATGGCGCCGGCTTCTGCCTTTGCTCCGGCGCGCTCCTTGCTTGCTGGGCAACATGACGTCCAGTCGCGTGTCGCCAGTTGTTGGAGCGCATACAACTGTGGCGGCTTGCAACGTGGGGTGTGCGACTCCTCTCTTGCCTGTCGCGGGTCGCAGTCGACTCTGTCTTGAGGCAGTGTGAGGGAGGACACTGTGTGTGGTCTTCGGCCCACTGTGGGGCTTCGTTGGGGCTGTGAAGAAATGGGTGCTCTCCTACCTGCGTTCAGCAGTGCTTCCTTGTGGAGATGTCTCTAGCTCTCGGGCACCTACCCGTGCTGCCAGGTTCACTGGCGCAGCCTTCTGCACGCCTCTTTCTTCTTTTTGGACGCTGTTTTCTGACACTTGGGGTGCCTGTGGTGTGGTTGGCGGTTGTGCCTGTTCACCAGTAGGGGCGGGTGATGCGACCTCTTCACTGGCGGTGGCGTTGGGCAGCCACGTGTGGTGCGTGCTCTGCACTAGTTTTTCTTGCGCTATTGCTGGTGGCAGCTTCCCTTGAGACGTCACTGTCTTAGCTGGTCGTCCATTCTTGCTAGCGGTGGCTGTCTGTGTGTAGCTCTGAGTTTCTTGTAGCTCCTTGCGGGGTTTGTCAGTCTCTCCACATACTTTGCAGAGGTGGCAGGCGGTGCTCTTGCCTATATGATGCTGGTTTGCGCTGGTGCAGCTTAGGGCACCTTGGGGCTCTTGAGTGTGGCAGCTACCTGGAGAGTTTACTGTCTTCGAAGGTGTCCTTGCTGCGCTCACTTGCAGGGTGCAGAGGGCCCACTTCATGGGCATTCTTCTCTGGGGGCCCGTCTTGCTGTGCCAAGTGCAGTCCGTCTCAGCAACTGGGCGTGAGGAGGCAGTCTTCCTGGTGGGGCGGTGCGCACTCTGGGACCTGTTGACTGATGTTGCTGGCCGGTTAGCAGGATGCTGGACTGTGCTCTAGTACTGCTGGTCTGTGGGGTGTAATGTAGCCACACTGATGTCGGTCGCGGTGGGCAGTCAGTGTGCTCGCCCGCTCTGTTGATGCGCCGGTGTGGATCCTCCTGCTAGGATCACATCGAAAACCTCCTTTGGCTGATCCTGCCACTTCTGGCCGGGTAGTGGGGCGTCAGGGTCTCTCCTCTGGTCCGTGGTGCTGCCCGGGCTGACGGTCACGGGGCACAGCTGACTACCTGCTCTGGTCAGTCAGTCCTTCAGCACGTTGCACCAGGGGAGCCAGCCGGTGGCGCTGCGATTTTCTTGGTGACCTGCCCTGGCTGCTGCGGGTTTTGGGCTTTCTGGGAGCCTTTGGTGACATGCAGCCCGTTGGGGTGGCGCACAATGCAACTTGTCTTCTGTGCTTCTCTTGGGGCTTGCCATGTTTCGCCTCTTTGGCACTTTCCTGTGCTGAGGCAGTCCTGGGGCCTGGTATCCCTTTGCTAGGTGCGGGTTTGGAGTCTCCCCTCTTCCAACTGTTGGCAGCAGCACTTAGGCATGGGTTTTGGAGACGCTCCTGAGCAGTCGTTAGATGGTGCTGCAGCCACCTGTGCTGTGGTTTCTTTGCTGCTTATGCAGTGTCTCTCAGTGGCCCCTAGGAGACACTGTAGCCATCTCCTCGTAGAAAGTCCCACTCCCAGCTCGAACTGGAGGCTCTTGGTTGGGGGCAGTTGGCTGTTGCAGTAGTAGGTATGTTCCACCTGGTGTTGACCTGTGTGTGTCTGCTACTTTTTTTGTTTGTTGGGAAGTGAAGACCCAGGCTGGGAGCTCCTGTCTGGGCCTGCTCAGCATAGTTGCAGGAGGGTGTGTTGCCTCTCACACTCACCAGGTGGCAGCACTGTGTCTAAGGTGCTGGGCCCTGGTAGTCTGCTTCTGGGTGGCAGTCACTTAGCCAGTTTGCTGCAGGCTACGGAGTGCTGACAGGGATAGTGTAGGGCTCCTTGCTGTGTTGAAGGGTGCAGTTTGCACCGCTGGTCACTAGGTGGCGCTGTCTGTGCTTTCAACGCGCAGTGCAGCAGCTTTCCTTCCAAAGGCCGATGACGCTGGGCTGACGATGCAGGCAGGAGCATGCCTAAGGCTTGCAGGTGCCTGTGGAAGGCTGCGGAGTTGCTTTGCTTTCTCCCCTCAGCTGTTGGGACTTGGAGTTGGTCTGTGGCGGCATCTGGCGCTGGGTCCATGCACTTGCTGGCAGCCCGAGCCTACGGCCGCGCGCCTACCTCCGGACCGTGCTGATCAGTCGACGAAGGTAGGGGGGCACAGTAGGGGTGACGCACATGTGCTGGGCGGCTTGCTGGCAGTGACGGAAGTGCTGTAAGCGCGGGCCACGCGGCATGTAGTTCTACGCAGCCCGGCTCGCGCAGGTGCAGGCTTTCCAGCTATCGGCAGCAGCCTTGGTACCTTTCCTCGCTGGCTGAATGTGACACGCTACATGCCCTGGGTGCCACTCCGTGCCGGTGCAGCCTCGGCAGCTCTTGGGCAGTCACCGGCATCATGCAGACACCTTCCTGTCGGTGCTGCTAGTAGCAGTGAGCAGGGGTAACCTTCCTCGCCTTAACGGTCGCCTCAGTGAAGGGCTGGCAGCATGGTGCGATCCACAGGGGCTCTCCGGGACCGCAGTTTTCGTTACGCCTCGCCTCCTAGTGGTGTCTCCTGTAGGGTGATCGCCGGCTGTGCAGGCAGACAGGTGCCGGTGCTTTATGCTGCATCACTCACCCCACGGCGTGGCAGATGCAGCTGTTGTGCACGGGGGCTGGGACCCCCTCATCGCCAGTGTGATGTTGGGCCTCAGGCCCACATCAGGGAACAGACAGACACTAGTGGATTGCAGTGTATTAACTGGCCACGAGCACGTGCACCCGTGCCCTTTTATTGGTGGGGCCACGTCACTCGTGACACCCGTGATGGATGGGTGTGTGGGTGCAGTGTGTCCAGCCCTCAGGGGAGTGGCTGGGAGGACAGCTTCCTGTGGGACACAAGAACGTGTCCCGCAGGACACTATAGCAACCAGTCCCACCTACTGGCCATCCAGGAGCAGCTCCTCTGCCGCACTGCAGCCAGCATTTCTCTTCGACCTTCGGAATCATTTGATTTAAGAACATCGTATCGGAGCAACCCATTACCGAAGATCAATTACCTGATCTGCTGTGTGAGTGAATTCATGCACGCTTCCCACCTAATATTTAATTCTAGAAAGAAATAACAAAAGAACAACATTACCTGGGTTCTTAAGATACTAAGAAGAAGGAAAAAATAAGATAACCTTGAAAAGTTTTATTTTTAGTTTGAAAAAACGTGCTGTGCTTGACAGTATAGGATCACAGGGGAACTGGACCCTTATTATTATTAGTATTATTATTTCTAGAAAATTAAACTTGCTGTTTGGGCTTATACCTACAGTAGTGATTACAATTACAACCAATGACTTTGGACTTCTCCATAAAAAAGAACACTTAGGACATTCCACAAGAGAAGGGTTCATAGTGAATGATACAATTAGTGCAAGGAATATCTAAGCGTCAATACACCATAGCAGATTCGTAGAGAAGACAACGAATGTGTATAAGGTAAGTAGAATTAATCATAGATGAATAAGAAACATGTAAAAGGTCATTATTTGGTCACAACAAATTATTTCACCGAATCATATTTATTCTGTATTCCTTTTCTTTACTTAAAGTTAGTGGTACAATCCTCAAGACAAGTTAAATGAAAGACGTACAGAGTGCAGGCAAAGTCATTCGTGCATCTGAATAAGGTAGAGAAGCACATCCCTCTCTTTTCTCTTGTTTCATCTCATTTCCCCACCCCACCCCCCAGGGCAGTGATCGAGGCAAGGTCTCATTCTTGTTCATACACTGGGTCAGGGGTGTGAAGGGTCCAGCATCGTCTCTGATGAGTGGCATGACACCCTGCTCCACAAATGTATTTTCTGCAGGGGCAGCGCAGTTCTTTTAAACCCCCTGCCCGTCGCCTAGGTGCAGTGGTTTTCCCCGAATAGGGCGGTTCAAAACATTACCTGGGCCCCCACTGACCCAGTTTTTCCGCACCAACCATGGCGCCCTTTTTAGGTCTCACAGACCTGCGTTGCAGCGCGCATGCGCTGTTCACGTCTGCAAGACATATTGTGGGTGAGTATATTTCAGAAGGGGGCTTGAAGCCCCGCCCCTCATTTTCATTGGGTAGCGTCACCATTTATGGTAAACGGTGGCTTCCCATTGAAAATGAGGCTTCTGCGTTACCGCCCTTTGTCCTTTTGGGACAGCCCATCCGGACTGGGTCTCCTGCTTCACGGCTGTCGTGAAGCAATTTCTTATCTCAGAGGCGTATTATGTAAACAAGCCTCTGAGATCCAGTCTTGATGGGCCTCCCAAACGGAGACAGGGCTCCGCGTGTTTATTTTTGCATCGTGCTTTCGCTTTGAAAACGCGATGCAAATATAAACAGCGCTATGGGATTAAGGACAAGTTGTCCTTAATGGAAAAGTAAGTAAGCAGGAACCGACGAGAGCAGACCTCCTCCCAACCAGCAATGACAACATGGTTTATTTTTAGGCCCGTTACAGACAGTGGGCTCCCCTGTAATATATTAATATATTGACATTTGTCTGCGTCCACTGGATTAATTTCCGGTCTCCTCTCTTCCAGAGAGGCTTTGAGAACTCGAGTTTAGGGAAGCTGGGGAGCCTGGAAGTGATTCACCTATAAACGATGCAGTAACCGAAAGGAGGTGTGCGGGGAAACTGGTTAAAATTAGTCAATAATCAACCAGTCCTTCGGGTCACCGTGAGAACCGTGCAGTGACTCGAGCATTTAGTCATGGGCGAAGAAGGGGGTAGGGGGTTCCATAGCCGGTGCAGTGACGGGAAAGGGCTGGCCTGATCCATAAGGACACGGACACTCCGGGGGCTGGTCAGGCCTATCCGGCGAATTCCCATCAAAGTTGTCTCTAAAACGACCCAGTCGACGATTAAAATCATTGGCGATAAATTTACCTAAGCAGTTAGCAAGTTTATTGACGTGTTTGTGACAAACTTCACATCAACAGCACTCGGGCTGCCTTCAAAAAAAGAGAAGGGAACAACTCCTCCAGGTGATATATTTAATTGCCACTGACTCCTGTGACTCGAAAGAATTCTTGGTGCGCAGTTATCGGGGTTCAAGCACCCGCACGCATCCTGCCCCTCAAACAGTGCCACCGAGTTCTTAAAACTATGCAAAGAGATGGCTCGGTAGTTATTGCCCCTACACCAGGTGCAACCTGAGGTCACAGGATTGAATCCCAGTAGGGCTGGGAATAAATAACCAATATAAAGGAAGACCCCTGAATACAGATAATAGGCAGATGATGCAGGGGAAAGAATCAGAAACACTACAAGAAAAAATCACCTGCCTATGTATTATGATACATATTAGCCCAAAAGGCTCAAAATAATATAGGACAATACCGGGGCTGACACACGGGCAGCTCGATAAGCAAATATCCGGGGGGCTAAGTGTGACAACAAGTTCAGTATGGTTTCTGCAGGTAATTGACTCAGCAAGAAACCGCGAGGAGACAGATACTCCTTGTTGTTTATTCCACGGGTGAGCACATATGTTCATCCCTTAGAAGTTCATGGATCTCGGCGATAAATTCAGGCCGCGTCATAAGGGAACATCTTCCAGAGACAAGTGGGGCCGAACGCTCCCACTCGCAAGTCTGACTTGCGGAGTCCATTTCCTGCAGGAACCATACTGAACTTGTTGTCACACTTAGCCCCCCGGATATTTGCTTATCGAGCTGATTTCGACTCTATTTGTCCCATTAAAAGGCCCCAGTGGACTCCTTACACAGTGAAGGTCTATTTGTGTGTCCTACACTATTTAAATATTTATTGCCCTGATGAAGGTGTAGCCCCCCCCCCCCTGGGCTTGACACCGAAACGCCCGTCTGCGCTTATTTCCTCGTGCATTTGGACCCTGCCTCCATCCACGACCGGGATATACACGAGATTCTACAACTCTTACCCTTCTTGGCTGCTGATCATTCCTGAATGCCTTTTTAACTATTTTGCATGATTATTAGACTGTTTTGAATTGTAGTTGATGAATGAATGAGTATGCTTCTGTTGAACTGTGAATGAATGTTGGTATGACTGATTGTTTTGATCGTTTTGTGTGGGACCTATATGCATTATGCATTGTGTATCTATCCAGTTATTATGTGAATTCTGACACTAACTGATGAATTATCTGAATCATTATAATAAAATGAATGAACATTTTGTAACCAATGTTCCCTTGTAATCAATCATGTTCTGAGTTTGTCCGTGTGTCAGCCCCGGTGCTGTCCTATGTTATTTTGACCCTTTTGGGCTTATATGTATCTTAGTACATAGGCAGGTGATTTTTTCTTGTAGTGTTTCTCCCAGTAGGGCTGGCCCAGACTTTCATCCTCTCCCAGACAATAAAATGAGAACCATTCAGTTTCCGACGCTGCTGCAAAACAATTAACCTCAAGCGTTATATAAAACACGCATTGTAATTATAAATATGCCCACGCTTTGCCGGACCGAACTCTGCGTACCTTTTCCACGGATGTGTATAAAAAATACAAAAAAGCCCATTTTGTACCCGAATTTCTTACCATCCTGCTTAAGTGGCCGAACACCTGCTAGGGGGACCTCCTTGAGACTGAAAAGCAGAGCGCAGTGCAGCCGCTGTGGGCGACCTCAAGCAGCTATTGTGACAGTACGGGCTGAGAGAGAGTTTACATTAGATGAAATTCATGCCTGTAATCCTCCCCCGTGGACGTGTTCCTGCACGGAGAGGCCTTCGCACTGTCTGATGCTACTGCCTGGCAGCTGGTGTACCAGAGGAGGCGAGCAGTGGCCCACAGCCAGGTACTCGGAGCTCCCTCACTCAAACAGGCAGGAATGTGTTCATTTACTGCCCTTTCACCCCCTTCCCCGCCGCATTCCTAAGGTAGCTGCCGGCCTCTGGGGGCACAGCCCGCCACGGACCTGGAGCGCAGGTGAGGCCCCTTTCTTCTTTTAAATACTTTGGTTAATTTTACCCTCCTTGGCGGTTGCTTATCAGTCCACGTATCCCGCAAAACAGAGTCGTGCACATCACCAGCCCGTGCATTGCCTTGTTTTATACCTATTGATATGCCGTTTCCCGTGCGAATACCATATATGCCACTTAACTTTCTTAAATACTTTCAGGTGTAGACGACAGTGTAGAGTTGCGCTCTAGTCGTTGACTAGCGCGATGACGTAGGCGCGTGGTGGCCATTTTGTGAGTTAGTAAGTGCCGAGCCCGCATACGAGTAAGACGTCCTCCGGCGCTCTCCCTGATACATATATACATGTTAATTGGTAATAAAGCACACCATTTGGCACAACCAACCTGTGATACCTGATGCTTCTTGCCCCTGTAAGCGCACTTCTACAAATGGCGACGAGGACTGGGATACAAAAAAACGGGGAAGACTGATGGGAGCCTGAACACAGTAAACACGTGGCCAGGAACCAGAGGAACAGCACAAGATACCCACACAGGTACACAGGAGGGAGAGCGCGGCAGTGGGGACGCCTGGGCCTCGAGCACCACCCAAGTGGGTCTACATGTCATGATTGCACAGGACGAACCCAGAACCACAAGCAGGAACCCTAGCCACGTGGCACAGAAGGGGGAAGCGACACATGTGCCAGAACCGACCACGATAGCACCCCACGTAGCAGGCAGTGAAGGGGGAGGGCCATGATCCTCTCGAGCCACTGCAGAGAGTGCCACAAGCTGCTCAGGATACGGACACGGGGGGAGAGGTGCACTACATAGCGACCCCTAAGCTCCTGCCAGGAAAGAAACAAAATATACAAAAAAAACAAAAACAGAAGAGGGAGGCCCTGGCGGAGCAGGCTGAGCGAAGCGGTAGCGGCGGAGCGACGGCACACCAAAGCACCCCACGCCGGCAGAGACGGAGCGTGCCAGGCAGCCCAAGGGGTGAAGACGAGTCACCAGAAAGAAGAGCGGATATGTGCGCCCAATCATCCTCGCTCACGACACCAATCCCCTTCCTACCCAAATCGGGAGAACCGTCGATGAAATGGGAGGACTGGAGAGAATACTTTATGAATTATGTAGAAGCCCTGGAAGACGAGGCGGGAGAAGCATTTCCCAGCAAAAGGAAAAAAAGGATTTTGCTGCACAATCTGGGACCGGAAGGAATCAGAGTATTTCAGAACATCGTCCCCACGACGAGGCAAGCGGCGGACGACGACGTGTTCCAGCATGCGATAGACAACTTAAACAAATACTACAGACCAGCGGTATGCACGTCCATAGATAGATATAACTTCCAACAAAGGAAGCAAGCAGAAGGAGAGTCCATAGATGAATACGTAGCGGCTTTGAGGAAATTAGCCATCACATGTAAATTTGGCACGCTGCATGATGAGTTCATCAAAGACCAAATAGTCATGCACACCACCAACTCGACGATATAGGACAAGTTGTGGGTCAATGGCGCAGCAACATTAAAGGAGGTGATAGCTATGGTGAAAAAAAGTGGAGTTATCGAAGAGATGTGCGGAAGCGGCAAAAAAGGAGGCTAACCCGAGACCCATGGTGAACAAAGTCACGGAAGCTGAACCGCCGGAGAGAGGCAAAGGAGAAGCGGGGGACACGAGGACACAGACCAAGTGGTCGCCCAGGCCGTCTCCGGTGAAGAAACCAGGCATGGAGGGCAAGGACATGTGCTACAGATGTGGCAGTCGGTCGCACCCAGCACACGACAAGCGATGTTCAGCCTTCAAAGCCAAATGCATGTTTTGCGGTATAATAGGGCACTATGAGAAAGTATGTCGCCGCAAGCAGAAGAAATTAGCAGTCAAATACATCACACAAGAGGAGGAGGAAGACATAGAGAATGAGGATGATGATGACAGCGTGCTATGTATAGACGAACACGTGATGGGAATAAATTGCAACCGAACAAAGAATCCACAATGCGACCTGGTGATTGGAGGAGTACAAATACAGATGGTAGCGGATTCAGGGTCCCCCTATACCATCATACAATGCAGTGTTTGGGAAGAACAGTTTAAGAACCACATTGGTGACCAGCTGGAGCCCCCAGACATCCGCCCGGTCACCTTTACAGGAGACCCCATCCCGATGGTAGGATACCGGCGTCTGAAGTTTGAATTCAAGGAACGACACGCCAGTTGCAAATTATATGTGGCAGAAAAAGGTCCATCGGTCTTAGGATGGGTAGACCAAGGTGATCTAGGTATACAGTTGAATCCAAGTGGGATCACACAAGTCTTAATGACCAGCGATGAACAACGACCTGAAGCAGGAAGGCTGAAGACAGAGTTTCCCAACGTGTTCGGGGGCAAAGTGGGAAGACTAACAAAATTCACGCACAGGATTGATCTAAAAATGGATGCCCAAGCAGTGTGTCAAAAAGTGAGGAACATCCCGCTGGCTATTAGAGAACAGGTGCAACAGGAACTACATAGACTGGAAGAAAACGGCATCATAGAACCGATAACGAGTGCAGAGTGGTTGGCTCCACTTGTGGTCGCCATGAAACCAAATAGAAAAATACGTCTATGTGTAGACCTGAGAGAGCTGAACAAAAATATCATCGTAGAAAGGTTTCCCTTGCCAAGGATAGACGAGATGCTAGCTAAAACCAAAGGAGTGAAGTGGTTTTCAACAATTGATCTCACGTCCGCCTACCACCAGATTGCACTACACCGTACGTGCAGGAAGCTAACATCCTTCATAACCCCCTTCGGGTGCTACCAGTTCCGTAGAATGCCTTTCGGACTGGCCTCGGCGGCAGCGGTATTCCAGGAGTTAATGCACAGACTATTTCGCAAGATAGAAGGAGTGCAATATTTTCAAGACGACATTCTGATAATGGGCATGGACAAGGCAGACCATGACACCAAGTTGTCCACAGTCCTACAGGTGCTGGAACGCAACGGACTCACGGCAGAATGGGAGAAGTGCCGGTTTGGGATGATGTCAGTCACGTATTTGGGGCATGTGATCAGTGACCAAGGGATCACCCCCAAGCAGTCCAACGTCAAGGCGATATGCGATGCTCCACCACCCAGGTCCAAAGAGAATGTAAGGTCGTTCCTAGGCATGGCCGAGTTCTATAGCAATTTCGTTCCACACTTTGCTATGAAGACACACCATTTACGACAACTCATACGGAACAAGACAAAATTCGAGTGGACCAAGGAAACACAAGAGGAGTTCCAGAGGATAAAAACGGACATCGGCACAGCCGTTTCGCTGAGCGGATATGATCCACGAGCTGGATCAGTTCTGACAACAGACGCCAGTGAGCGGGGTCTGGGAGCAGTCCTTATACAGGAATCGGAAGATGGTGAACTGTCTACCCTCAGCTTCGCATCCCGATCGCTGTCGCCCACAGAGCAAAAGTACAGCGTCATCGAAAAAGAAATGCTGGCGGTAGTATGGGCCATGGACAAGTTCCGTCAGTTCCTATGGGGAACGAGATTCAGACTGAGGACAGACCACAAGCCTTTGATCAAAGTACTCACATCATCAGGACATGCAACAGCAACGCCCCGAATCGCGAAGATGACGCTGAAATTGTTAGACTACAGATACGATGTGGAGCACATCCCAGCGCAAAAGAACAAAGTAGCTGACTACCTTAGCCGAGCGTCGGCCATGGAGGAGGCTCCTAAGACGTCGGAAGATGAGGACTGTAAGGTAGCATTCATGGAAGATAACGAACAAGTAATAAGCAAGCACGAATGGAGGGAAGCGTACGACACAGACATGGAAGCCGTCAAGCAATGCATCATGAGATGATGGCCGGAGAAGAGGCACATGGGAGCAACGCTCAGGAAATTCTTCGAAGTAAGAGAGGAGTTGTCTGTTTGTGATCAAGGGATTATCTTGAGGAGGGGCGAGAAAGTAGTCCCCCCTAACAAGTTGATCCCTCATCGTCTGACTCTCATTCACGATGACCACCTGGGTATTGTCAAGACTAAAATGAGAGCAAAGCAAGTGTACTGGTGGCCGGCGATGAACAACCAGATAAGAGGCATGTGCGGGAATGTAGCCAATGCCAAAGAGCGGAAAAATACCTGAGCCTGATTCGACCACCCCTAGGGAAGTTTGACAATCCAGTGAACCCCTGGGAGGTCCTAGCCATAGACATCCTAGGCCCGATACTGGACAATCAGGGCGTCCAAAAATATGTGTTGGTATTTGTAGATAAGTACTCCAAGTAGCCGGAGGTGGACGTACAAGAGGATATGGATACGGATAAAATACTAAAGTTCCTAACAGCTGTATTCCTTAGAGAAGGCATTCCACGTTCCCTCCTCAGTGACAATGGGCCTCAATTTGTATCTGAAAAATGGAACACATACATGGCAAGGAATGGCATTAGGATTAAACACACGTCTACATACCACCCGGACGGGAATGGTCAAGCCGAAAGATTCAACCGAGTCATTATGGGGTCTGTACAAGCAGCGATTGCGAGTGGAAAAGACTGGGAAAAGGAACTGAAGAGCATGTTGTGGGCGTATAGGGTCACACCTACCAGCACGGGGTACAGCCCCTTCCAGATCCTAAGGGGTAGAGACCCCTTCACGAAAGATAATGTGGCCTGGAAGGAGCGCACCATCATGAGCAAGTGGTCTCCTGCCGTAGTACGCCACAATCTAGAGAAAGCTCAGAAGATATATGCGGAACACTACAACAAATGGAAAAATCTCAAAGAGACGGAACTAGAGAGAGGTGAATGGGTTCGCGTCAAACTGGCCCAGTTACGGAGGAAGGGGGACAGCAAATTCAGTGCACCGATGCAAGTGGAAGAAGTCTATAACCGGTCAGCCCTACTCAGTGACGGGAAGTTGTGGTCGCAGGACCGAATGTCCAAGTGCAACAAGATCATGCAATGGAACGGAAGGGAAAGAGGGCAGGTGATACAGTCCCGGACTCAAGGGACGGAGACTACACTGGCAGACACTAACACAAGCAGCCCAAGAGAAAGCGGAGGAGATGCAGAAGTACATGATGAGGGTGAACTGGGTAACTCAGAACTCCAGGGAAGTGTCAGTGGATCTCCCGGCAAGGGAGTTCTACCGAACACCGATGGAGGAGAGGCGAGAACCTCCCAAGAGGGTGCCGTTCCCGCCATGTGCACCCCGGTGAGATGTACTCGAACTGGAAGAACGGTGGTGAGACCTTCAAGGTTTAGAGACTTTGAGATGGGAGACGGAAGAGAGTATGCACGCAAGTAAAAAAAAAATATTTGTTGTTTATGTTAACCGTAAAAAAAAGGGGAGATATGTAGAGTTGCGCTCTAGTCGTTGACTAGCGCGATGACGTAGGCGCGTGGCGGCCATTTTGTGAGTTAGTAAGTGCCGAGCCCGCGTACGAGTAGGACGTCCTCCGGCGCTCTCCCTGATACATATATACATGTTAATTGGTAATAAAGCACACCATTTGGCACAACCAACCTGTGATACCTGATGCTTCTTGCCCCTGTAAGCGCACTTCTACAGACAGTTCTCCCCGTGTTGACATTTTTAATATATCCAGCCTTCTGGTGGTACATTTCCTCTGAAGCCATCTCGTTTCATATCTTTTAAATGGCAGACATATTTTTAATTTTTAATCTATTCATTATTAATATTTTCCACTGTGTATAAATTCCATATTTTTTGCCCACCGTACACGTTTATCAAACTCCCGGCCAGATTTACAAACATTTTGAGCTCTGTTTGTGCCAGCAAAATATGTTTTTTTTAAATTTACTTTTCAGTGCAAAACTTGTTTTGCGCTGGAAAGTCATCTATTACCCACTTTCTTCTCAGGCCTACGTGCATACTGCCCCAGCAGACATATTTCCTCGGTGAGTACATTTTGCCTGTCTACCGTACGTTCCCAGGTCCTTCACAACTTTCTTCCATAATAGCTCTGTACAGGCAGTGCTTAACTTGAGCCGGTGGTTTCCGGTGCTCGACACCAGCACCTAACTGTCAACACCGGCACCTATAAAAGTCTGCCACATGGTAGCGCTTTTTATTTAATTTAGAGATGAGCACAACAACAGTCATTTATACATTCAGTATACATAACAAGCATTTGCAATGCAATAGGTCTCGCATTTGCGAGAGTTTAAGCTATTAGCATTGTAAATGACAATGCCTTTTATATATGTAAATAAAAGGCAATGACATTTACAATGCCAATAGCTCAAACTTGCGTAAATGCGAGACCTATTGCATTGAAAATGCTTGTTCTTCCCATGGGAGGGAGCAGGAAGCCTCACCCCCTTCGTTGTTTGCTGCCATGGCAGCTTAAACCGGAATTTACGGGTCCCGGGCAGCTGTTACAGTCCTTGATAACTTCGAGGGCAGCCTCTATGATAATCGATGTTTTTATTCACATTTTTCAGACTCTTTCTGCAAAACATTATATTTGTTGTTCACCATTCCAGCCCAAATTCCATATTAGGACATCCATATGGAATGTTGCTCAGTAGCTGTGTGCTTTGTTTCATTCCGGTTTCATTAATTTGGGTTTTTATTCCATGTTAATATGGATATTTTATTTAGTAATTTCATATGCTATTCTGGGCTTATATTAGCAGGGATATCAAATCTAGGCCCAGAAGGGCCATATCCGTGCTAGATTTTAAAGATATCCACATAAAGTACAATAAATCTAAAGGGAACTTAAATGCATACTCAGCAGTTACCCAAAAATATGCCATGAATTCATTTCTCTTGGCCCTGTGATTCACATGCCGGTTTCTCCCCTACTGTATTTGGGTCATAAGATCTCTGTTTGTTTGTTACTAGAGGACGGGAGGCAGACTGGGCCTTCTTGCAACTTAAACAGGGTTCAGCTACCCTAGCTGTGCCATGGTATCTGGTTAAATTACCTATAATTTCCTTTAGGTTGGCGACCTCTTTAGTTAGTGTATCTACTTTGGATATAAGATCGACTATTGATTGCGTGTTTCCATTAATTAGTAGACTATTGGCCTGTATAACAGGCCCTTTTGATGAATCATATAGTTCTCTGGTGTTCCGTGAATATGATCAGAATGTTGTGTTTGCGTGTTTGTCTTGGGAGGCAGTAGCGATAAATCAATAGTCTCAATGTCTGTCCCTGGTACTGAGGCTAGGAGGGAATACCTATTTGAACACACAATCGGTGTCAGGGACTCTAAGCCTTTCTCGGGATAATGTAACTCAACTAGTGTAAAATTCTTCGGCTCCCGGTGGGGACAATGGTCGCTCTGGTTGTTAGGCACTTGTTGGGAGGAAAGAGTATCTAATGTACAAGGCTGGTGCTAAATGATAACCTTTGTCTGGCCCTTTGTGGTAGTGTTCTCTACTTGAGGGTTTGTTGGACAATTAGTATAAAAGGCAGTGTTTTTTTTCTTTTTTCTTACTAATTGATTTACATTTGCTATTTAACATTGATTCGACCTCTTCGATCCACTTGTTTATTTCGTCTATAGAGCAGTTTTCTGCTGCGCTTTTTCTTATTTTTGAGGATTTGCATTTAACTAACCCCTCAGGGGCCTTTCGCTTTCCCATTGTGGCAGATACATTGAGTAATGTTGACTAATGGAAGCGTCTCTTTACCAGTAATATGCCCACGTTTGTTCTTAGAGATTTCTCGTTTTCCTTATTTGCAATACAGAACAAGGGCAGGATTTGCCAGGTGGGACGAAGTCACTAGACAATAGATACTACAACACAAGCAGGAGAGATAAGACAAAAAAGAAGAGTTTCGGGCTGATAGCCTTGGTTCCACCTAAAATATATTGGTTAGCACCAGTAAAACACAAATTAGACCCCAACCTTATTGACCACGGGACATAAGTCACTGCGCAAAGTGAATATCTATATAACAAAACTTAATGTTCGTCCGAGAGCCTCACCTCTTTCAGAGCAAGTATCAGTAACCAAATATATTCCCTGTTGCTTGGATGCAGATGGGCGTAAAAAACTTTCCTTTGGTGGTTAAGGGAGGAATTAAGCGTCTCACCCAAGTCAAAGGATGATCCTGGCGCCAACTGAAAAGGGGATGGCCATTCCCTGCCTCTTCCTGTCAATGACTTACAAGGACTTGCCCGCCCTTGGCCAGGGCTAGACCCGGGTGTGGCCCGCGCACATCCCGCGCCGTGGGGTGTGAGGCAGGGCTTTATGCGCAATGATGGCGCCCCCCCCCCTCATCAGCAGCGGTGGGAAGAAGTGGCGTTGCACCCTGAGACTCGTAGTCCTCACCAGGGTGTGCAGCGTCTTGGACAAATGCGGGCAACAGCAGGTGGTGATCCACCCTGGGACTGCGGTCCCACCAGGGTGTAATGGCCAGGTTAGAAAATGCCCCCAAGGGTGGTGGCTTGGCGCCCGAGCGATATGGCAGCACTCGGGTGAAGCTCCGGGCTGCTTGGAAGATTCCTAGCCTGCAGGAAAAGTTCAGTGATCTGTGGAGAAGGATGCGGACTCATGAAGGTCCAAGGCACCTTCTGGTAGCTTCGCCAATCCCTCATAAGATGTTTGGATGGACTTATTTGTGGTAGTAAGTTTTTTATCGCGGCTCCGTTTTTCCGCGGCCGACATTTTGTTTTTTTTGCGCGATTGCGCGTTTTCTTTCTACACTGCCAAATCGGAGCTTTAGTGAAGCCTTTGCTTACATCACTGCTCATAACACCCTAAATATGCCCAGGACTGACATTTTTTTGCCTTTCATGCTGCAGATGGGACTTTTAACGATGTATCCCACTTACTAGCTTCTGCTGAGGAATCTACATTGTACAGTGGGGGGCAGCCATTTTGTGACTACTACAGAATATCCACAACGTTTCTTCAGACATTCTGTCACAATATTTGTACAAGATCAATATATATGTACCTTAGCCCCTAGTGTAGTCAGAACTGGGATATGTTTGTTTTTCACGCTCGAGCTTTGGTGGATAGCGTTGCACTTCACCAACTAAATCCTGCTTATACATATTTATCACTGTGTGCAGTGCAACCACTATGTTTCTATTACTAAGCTCTCACAACGCGCAACTTTAGTTCAGTTTGCGTTCTCATTTTTGAACAAGAGGTCTCAACTTGTTTCAGCACTTGCGCTGTTCTAAGGATCCTTCATGGTTTAATATTCAAGCCTTACCCATGTGATGCTGAATTAACTCTTTTGCCCATATAAGTGCTCCTTTTCTCTTTTTTATTACTGCTCTTCCTCAGTGCGTCACCTTCGTACATTCGCGTCAGAAGGAAGTGTTCTGAGCGTAATCTATGGGCAGAATTAAAACGTTGCACTCCTCATCTCTTCAACCTAAGCACATATTTGTAAAGAACTCAAAGGTCTTCTCTGCATTCTCCAGATTGGAGGACTCTTCAGCGTCTTCATCTCCAAGCTTAGAGACAACAATGGATCCCTCTTCTGCAGCTTCAGGGAAATCTAATACCAAACGGCTTAAGAAGGACCCTCCTTCCCCACCTAAATCTACCTCGCCAGTTTCTATGGAGCTATTACTGGAGGAAATTAGAACACTTAGACCCTTTGTGGACGAGACCAATACTATACTACAAGTTTTAACGGATAATTGGTCCCAACTTGAAACAAGGGTCTCTTCAGTAGAGTTAAGCGTTTCTTCTTTCATAGAAACTTGTATTAGAGTTTCTCAGCTTCACTCACAAGTCTCTTCACTTCAAAGGCAGGTAGAGGAACTTGAGAACCGTAATAGACGCAATAATCTCCGTATTTATGGCCTGGGGGAGGGTCTTGAGGGGTCTGATCCCCTCACCTTTTTCAAGTCATTTCTCCCTAAACTACTACATATGCCAGAAGGAACGATGCTTAACATTCAACGCACGCATCGGCTAGGTCGGGCTCCAACTCACGTCTCCGCTTCACAAAGACCAAGAGGAGTCATCTTATACTTTTTAGAGTACACAGACCTAATAAAGGTGTTGTCAGCGGTCAAAGCTTCTCCAAGAATCACATGGCCAGGCTCTTCTTTTTTTTTCGCACAGGGCTACGCCAAGGCTACTGCAAACCGACGCAAGGCCTTTCTCAACATGAGAGCTGATCTACGTTCAATAGGAGCCCGATATGGCCTTTTCCATCCATGCGTCTTTAAAGTTACCTACAATAACAAAACAACAACTTATGAAGATCCTGTGCGCTTGCAAAGCTTCATAAATTCTTGTAAACCAGCTGATATGGAATCTTCGGGTCCTTCTTCTTCATTCAATACCTGAGACTGTATTTCCTTTTAACCAAGTATTTCCTGGATTTGTTCTTCTATACAATGTTTTGATATTTCATGTGTTGCTTTCTCTAAGCATTTCTGGTTTATATTACATGTATTGATATTACTAAGTTGAATTTTTTGCTAATGTATTAATGGTCATATTTGGCTACCCTTTTTGACATTCTTCACAACATTCTCTCCTAATTCTTTTTGTTTCTCGTCTCCACAGATGTTATACCTTTGTCTTGTGGCGTCTTCCTGGTTCTCCGTTCAGCTGACCCTGGACGTGTCGCCTATCTCATGTGGTTCCACCCCCCTCCCCGTGTTCTCCTGATCGTACTTCCCAGACCTCTTTTTATGTAGGTATGTCCTCTTTTTGTTTTGCTTTTCTATTTCTGTCCCTCATTGTTGTCTTTCTATCTTTCCCACACACTTTTCTTATTTTCTCTCTGGGTGACGTTTTTTTCATCCTTCCCTATGGTGCTTCTCAATCTGTCTTCTCATCTGGTTTTCACATCCTTCTTGACATCGATTTAACTATCACTTGTTTCTTCTTCTTTTCTCTCATTTTTTCCTCTTCTTACAATGAATTGGGCTTTTACTTCATATTTTTTGTTCAATTTGTCTCTAATATCTTATGTCATTAAAGTTTATTACCTGGAACGTTAGGGGTTTGAATTCCCCCATTAAGAGGCAGAGAGTTCTATCCCACCTGGCTAAACTGGGGGCTGATATCACATTCCTGCAAGAAACTCACCTAACGGATGCTGAGTCATTAAAGTTAAAAAAAGGTTGGGTGGGTGAAGTTTTTTCTTCTTCAGGTGATGGTAAACGCAACGGAGTGACGATACTGTGTCGCAAGACTCTCCCACTCTCACTTTTATCTCAAGAATCTGATACCAATGGGAGATGGTTGAATGTTAAGTTGTCTCTAAAGGGTGTTCCAGTCTCTCTTCTAAATGTTTATGCCCCTACAGATGGTGACCCCTCCTTTTGGCCCATGCTGGCCAAGAAAATTACTCATTGTATAGATGATAACTTTGTCCTAGCAGGTGATTGCAATCAGATTTTTGATCCATTCATCAATAGGAATTCTAAGGTCACCTACATTCCTAATAAATCTCATAAGTCCTTTGTTCACACTATCACACAGCACAAACTCCTTGACGCCTGGCGTCTTTGCAATCCGACCACTAGAGAATTTACTTTTTATTCCCCATCCCACCATTCTCAATCAAGGATCGATTATATATTTGTCTCTCATAACATTGCGCAAACTCTTACTAATGCAGAGATTGGTCCCATTTAACTGTCAGATCATGCCCCTGTTTCAATGAACCTTGACATCTTACCTAAGGTTGCAGGTTCTAGAAGGTGGCGCTTTAATAATGCCCTTCTCTTAGATCCACAGTTCAATGCCTCCTTTATTACCTTCTTTAATGAGTATTTTGAGATAAATCAAACTCAATACATGCCCTTTTCTACTTTATGGGATGCATTTAAAGCCTCGGCGAGAGATTTCATACTTGGCTTTGTTGCAAAAAAGCGAAACATTGCCCGTAAATTGACTAAGGACCTCCTTCAAGACATTAAGAGACTGGAGCACTCTTACTACACATCCCATTCGAAAGATTGCTTAACAGCCCTCATTAATGCTAAGATGCAGTTTAATAAGAAATCCACAGAGGATGCTTCTTTATATTTGTTAAAATCCAGCGCAAAATTCTATGGGGGCAAGAATAAAGCTGGGAAAATTTTAGCCAATTATTTGAAAATGATAGACAAAATAAATTAAACATTGAATCTATTTATGATACAAATGCAGACTTAAAATACAAAGATGCTGATATTTTGAATGTATTTTCTCTGTTTTACAAGTCATTATATGCTTCTGAAACACAACCTACCGATCATTCCCTATCCCACTTTTTCTCTAGCAATTAAAAAACCTCAACATTCTTCTTCAGACCTTGCTTCCTTGGAGTTAGATCTAACACTGCAAGAATTATTAAATGCCCTCCAACACCTTAAAAAAGACAAAGCACCAGGACCAGATGGTTTCACGGTCGAATTCTATCTACATTTTTCTAAATTGGTTATGCCCAAATTGTACTCCCTAATAAACTCTTTTAGTACATCTGGTGGTTCTTCGGGCTCCTTTTCCGAAGCACACATATGCCTCATAGCCAAAGACGGTAAGGACTCTAAATACTGTAAAAATTATAGGCCTATCTCTTTGGTTAATATAGATTACAAAAAAAATTCCAAAGCATTAGCTATACGTTTAGATACCTACTTACCAGACTTGCTGGGGAAGGAACAATCTGGATTTGTCAAAGGGCGCTTTATAACTGATAACACGCGACTACTTTTTAATGTTCTATCCAAGTCATCACATTTAAAACAACCCCTAGTAGCGGTTGCATTGGACGCAGAAAAGGCGTTTGATAGAGTTGAATGGACCTATTTATTTTATGCCCTCAAATGGTTTGGTTTTGGCCCCAAATTCACATCTTTAATTTCCCTCCTTTATTCTAGTCCCCGAGCGGCTGTTTGTGCCAATGGTCTAATATCTCAATTTTTTGATTTACGAAGAGGTGTACGTCAGGGATGCCCCCTTTCCCCTTTCCTTTTTAACTTGGCTTTGGAACCTTTCCTCTCTAAATTACGCCAGAACCCCAATATACATGGTTTTCAAACATCAAATTCCCACATCAAACTTGCAGATTATGCTGACGACATCTTGCTTTTCATGTCTAAACCAAGCGATTCGATTCCCGCGTTCCTCGCAGAAGTACATACGTACTCCAATATTTCTGGCTACAAACTGAATAACGACAAATGCGAGATTTTACCCTTAACAAAGTATACTTTCAAATCAGATTTTAGTGCCTCTAATTTCACGTGGAGTCCTAATTGCATTAAGTATCTAGGACTGCATGTCACCCCTTCAATATCAGATACGGTATCACTTTGCATGAATAAATGCATACAAAAGATGTCAGATCTAACTGCTAAATGGCATCCCCTTTATTTATCATGGTGGGGTCGTCTTGACACCATCAAGATGATGTTGTCACCTATAATCATTTACACTATATCTAATATCCCGGTCCCTGTTCCTACTAGATTTTTTAAGAGGATTAACTCCATCCTCTCTTCTTTCTTGTGGAATAACAAAAAATCCCGAATGTCACTACTCAAATTAACACGTCCTAAATCGGAAGGCGGAGTTAATTTTCCCGATTTCCGACATACCAAAAACCATTCCTTTTGCATCAAGCCTCCCTTTGGTTGCGCGATCCCACAGATGACTGTCCTTTATGGACTACAATTGAACGTCTTTTTTTGTCCCCCTTTTCCTTTGTGGAATACCTCTCCTTTTCGCGTAAACCACAAGCCTTATCCACTCCTATTATGAAACTGACATCTAAGCTCCTGTTATCCTCACCCCTCTCTTCTCATAGTACCATAGCTTCCTTCCTCAACTCTACAATTTGGCACAACAAAAATCTACTTATTAAGAATAAACCATTTTATTGGAAGACTTGGCGTCAGAGAGGATTAATCTGGATTCATCAGTTATTCTCACAGTCAGATTTTATACCCTTCCCCTCACTCAGTCAATCATTTAACTTACCCACCTCATTTTCTCACAAATACCTTCTTCTCTAGAAAGCTGTAATGGATACGTACACCCAATTGTCTGCCACACCTACTTCCTCCATTGTCCCAAACTCTTCTTTGCAACTTCACACCTTACTACAAACTACACCCAAAGCTTCTATCATATATAGTTACCTACATAACACTGGTACTGTTAGGCAGAAATCCAAAGTGGAAGAAACATGGGAACGTGATTTTGCAGGATCCTGGCCAGTGTCTCTATGGAACAATATATGGACCACAATCCGTAAGTCATCCAGAGCAGCTAATATAACGCAGACGTTGTTCTTTGTTTATAACAGACTTTTTTTAACACCGTTTGCTATAAGCAAAAAAAATTCGACCATACCAGATGCTTGTTGGACATGCTCCTCCTCAAATGCGGATCATTTTCACATGTTAATTGCTTGCTGTACTGTACATGATATTTGGAAACAAGTTTGGTCCCAAATTAACCTGAGTTTTGGAACTAGAATTCCTTTTTCTTATACTCATGTTTTCTTAGGAAGTCTTTCATCCTGTTGGGAAAATGTTACGCTTAATGTTAAAATTATTGATTTGTTATTAGCAGTCGCATTCCAGCAGATTACAACTAATTGGAAGGACTTTTCTAAAATCTCTTATAGGGCATGGTGGTACAGCGTTTGTCATAATCATAGGTTGGACACCTCCTTTATACACCCTATACACATGGCAACGAAAAGACTAGATCTATGGTCACCGGTTACAATATACCTTGACACAAGTGCCAGTCGCTCTTTCAGGTTGCAGCCAATTCAACAAGAAGTCTTGAAACCTCCTTGAATCCCCCAAACGTTCTTCATATATTTGGTACTCCACTATTCTTCATGGTTTATATGCCTCATTTTATTTATACATTTATCTTTTTTAATTTTTTTATTTATTCTTTTTATTTTTATGCCCGATTCACACAATTTCATGACGCAATTTTATTGATATGATTTCTCTTTTATGATGTGCTCTTAATATTGTGAATTATGTATTGCACCCTTGTTTCTATCAATAAATACTTTCGGAACTGAAAAAGAAAATGCCCCCAAACACAGAAAAAGCAACAACAGCTTCCCGCGCCGCGGGCGTGAAGCAGCGCTTTATGCGCAATTCTGGCGCCTCCCCCTAATGGTCAAAGGCGGGAAGAAGTGGTGTTGCACCCTGGGACTCATAGTCCTCACCAGGGTGTGCAGCGTCTTTGGCAAATGCGGGCTACAGCAGGTGGTGATGCACCCTGGGACTGAGGTCCCACCAGGGTGTAACAGCCAGGTTAGAAAATGCCCCCAAACACAGAAAGCAACACCTGCGTCCTGCGCAGTGTGGGTAAGTCAGCGCTTTATGAGCAATGCTGGCGCCTCCCCCGCATCGGCGGGAATAAGTGGCATTGCACCTTGGGACTCATAGTCCTCACCAAGGTGTGCAGCGTCTTTGACAAATGCAGGCAAACGTGGGCAACAGCAGGTGGGGATGCCCCCTGGGACTGCGGTCCCACCAGGGTGTAATGGCCAGGTTGAAAATGCCCACAAACACAGAAAAAGCAACAACAAAAGCAACAACGGTGTCCCCTCATTTATCTTTGTTTTATGAACTTCAAGGGGATAAAAGTTAGGTCAGACTTGTGAGGATTGGAACGTGTGACTTGAATGGTGACATAAGAAACTGTGAATGATCTGTATTATTGTGCAACAGCCCCCTGAGAAGTTGTGCCTTCAAGAGAAATTGAAAGGTCAAGAGGTGTGTTGTATTTTGCATGAAGGTGGGCATGAGCGTTCAGTGTGTGGATTCCTTCACAGCGAGAGATCTCCTGCACGAGCTTCCGCATGGCACCTCCACAGATCTAGTACTTTAGAAGTCAGGAAAAATGGTGCAACCACAGTAAGGCCCCATTGACTAGGCTGCAGTACCGCTGAATTTAGTATCAATAAGTATAATTTTTTCACTGCCAAGAATGTGTGCTTTAAACTACACATTATGCAGAATGTGAAAACACCGGAGTCCGTTCCAAGTTAAGCAAAGCAACCAACTGGTTTATTTCATTACCTATTTTGCGTTTTTATTTTGAGATAATATGTTTACTCTGAGTTATTTTGGACAAGGCCATATTAGCCAGAATTTATGAATATTTGGCTTATTCTGAACAGAACAAGTGTTTACATGTATTTTCTCATAATTTCTTTTTCCTTTTGCATGATAACACGCATTCAATTAAGATCTGTGTGCATCATTCCCTGAAAGGTCATGATCTAGTGTCTAGGCCTGAATGTAAAATATATTACTTTGCTATTATAGGTTCTCTTCTTCACAAGAGGAAGAATTTCAGGGCTGCTATTTCTCCTTTTTGTACTTGAAGGTTTGATTCCCAAAGACCCCATCCTAATCCTTACCCGTTTCCTTTGTAATAGATTTCTGATTTATATGATAATCAGAGGGTAGGACATAGTTTATTGTGAATGGTTATCTCGCTATTTTGTCTAAGGTCCTGGGGATGCAAGTAATTATTTAGTTTTCAGAATGGTAGCGCGTCCAGTCTTGACAGATGTTACTGGGTCTACAAGCTTTAAAAAGCAGCATTAATCAAATATTTCGAAAAAAAATCAACCACTGAATCAAACCAATTAGTGTTTTGCAAAAGGTCTGCCTTCTTTTTTGGATTGCAGGGAGTGTAGATGCAGGCAGGCCTGAGAGGGAGCAGGGTAAGGCTGAATAGCCCATCCACCCCATGTTGATGTAACGTGACCAGCGCAACATGGCTTTGGTGGACTTGGAAGGACTGGAAGTTTATTCCTCATCTGCCAATTAAGTTTTTCAGCAAGCTGCTACCTTCAGTAGGAGCCAAGAATCTAGGTCACCTCAAATAAGTGACAATGGGATGCAACCAACACAAATGAACTAGTTTGGCACACCACTAGCACGTCCACACTGAAGGGAAGAACGCGCTCGCACATGTTCAACAATGAAAAGACCTTGGACCTTATTTAGATTTTGATGGACATGATACTCCATAAGAAACATGGCACGTCCCTTCTGCTGTATTACAAGTGCATTACAGCATATGGCACTTGTAATACGGCAGACAAGATAGATGTCACGCAAAACCCAAAATAAGGCCCTATGGGAAAATAGTGGTTTGTAGTTCTCTAATACACAGACAGGAAACTCAACATGGCTCTTCAGGAATGTATCAGATTCCGCACAGTACGCCCCCTTTCATTTTGGGACATGAGCTGGGTTTCCTTGGTGGTTGAACAGTTACTTTAGTTTGAGAATGAATGCTGTTCAAGAACTGACAAGTATTGGGGTGATTTACATTTGAATAACAAACATATAAAGGGTAAGAGAAGGACAAGGAATAGGTAAGAGGAAGAAAACCAAGACACTCCTTAGTTCTAATATGACAGGTGAGATTTTAAATGTCATATGAATGACAGGCCCTTAGGTCCTCTGGGGCAGAGTTAAAAAAAAAAGTGTAGCAGCTCCTGAAAAGATTGGTGGAGTTGAAGCAATTCTCAATCCATCTGCCTCTAAGTGCAGAGAATTTTTGTTCCTGTCTCACTGTCTACCAGAGATGTTGAGTAGATTTGTTTAAGTGTAGGGTCTTGCAAGACAGGCACCTATTTTTAAATGTATCTACTGCTTCAATCAGCAACGGCAAGAAATAATTGGTGTGATATGGATGAAGTTTCCAGTTAAATAGAAGATTTTCGCCACTTAGCTTAATACACTTGAGCAAGAATCCGGATATCACAGAGAAAATGAAATTGCTCAAATTCAAGAATGAAATAACTACAGCATGGGCTGACTGTTCTTAGATGAGTAGACAACAGATTTTTAAAGTTTTAAAGAAAATGTAGTTGGAATTTTATGGCTTCTGCAATTTTGTTATGCGGTATGTGTCCCAAAGGAGGGGCTTGACTCAATTATTTTTTTCATTTTCTGTGTCTTTATGCTAAATATACTTTAGTTCTCTCCATCTTAGTCCTCAACATCACAACATTTTCATTTATGTTTGGGGGAATCCCTTTATACTTGCATTAGGAGTGAGTTTGGGTGTAGTGTGGTAGATTATTTTCTCTCAACTCGCAGGGCTAACTACTTTGAACATAATAAAATGCTTCTTGAGATGATCTAGTTGATTCTGACTAATTACTGTTTCCTATACAATGGCACCTGGTTCCAACAACTCCAGGGGACAGCGATGGGGTCCAAATTTGCCCCATTGCAGGCAAATTTCAACATGGGGTGGGTGGAACATGTGCATGCATGGGGTCCATCAGCTGCACCATGCGGGAAGGACATTCATTTCTGGGGACAATATATAGATGATATTTTTATCATTTTGACAGGTACAGAGATTGATTTTAAATCTTACTTCACCAATTTTAACAGCAACCCCTAGAATGTGAGATTCACTATGAGTATGTCAAAAACGAACATCCATTTTTTGGATGTAGAACTGTATGTACGCAACCAAAGCTTGCAGAGCAGTCTGTTCTGCAAAGTGTACATCCTCAATGTACGAAACAAGCCATCCCCTATTGGGAGATCCATATACGTAGAAACTGCAGGTATGACAATCAATGCAGGAGACACACGGATCAAGTGGTCCAGCAGCTATTGAAAAGAGGTGTTATGAGAAACGCATTTTGAAACAGGCAGTAGCACGAGCTAGTAAGGTGAAAGGATGTGACACGCTGACAAAAAGGAATAAGAAAACAAGGGAAGGTCTTTAATTTATTATGGTAAATTCCACACTTAATCAAGAGGTTTTTAAGATCTTGAATAGACATTGGAGTTTACTAAAGGGGGTACCTGGGGTAGGTAACCTTCTTGAACAGAAACAGAGTGTAATATACAGGAGATGTAGAACCATTAGGGAGATGATCTTCCCTAGTTACACGTGCCCCAGAAAAGAAATACAGAGGAAGTGGCTACAACGCCCTATGTTTTTTTTTCTTTCTGGGGATTGTAACATCTGCCAATTGACGCTAAAAACAAAAAGGTTCGAGAACAACACGAAGAAAACCCACACAATCAGACACTACATGAACTATTAGTCATGTTTTGTTATATGTGAATGTTGTATCTTGACTCCAATGTATTTCTTGCTCTAACTGTGGAACCTTGCTGTGATGTCATTCTACGGAATGTTAGGAGTCAAATGTTCACAGTTGACTGGGCTGAGCTGCCTGCTGGCTGCTCCTGGTTGGGTCTTGTTATAGTCTTGATCTGGTCTCCCTGTGATCTTGTACCATCCTGAATAAAACCTCTCTGAACTACATCTACCTGCGTGGACTTCATCACTACAATTTTTGGCGAAGATCTTCAAAAGAGCCTGCATCTTTCACCTCTTTAAACTTCAAGCAACTCCAAGTACAGACTCTACAGTAATTCAAGCTAAGCATCTACCTTCAACTGCCATCCTTAACCCCACCAGTGACCTCACAACGGTCGTCCACAGCAGTCTGCCAGTTGTTCCTGTGTTTTTGGGGAAGTGCTACTTCAAGAGCTACCCGTACAGTTTTGGGTGTCTACGCCTCATCATCTCTACGCATCTCTGCTGTTCCTTCAAGTGAGGGTAAGCCTACCGACGTCTGGGGAAGTGCTGTGCCTTCAGTGAGGGTAAGCCTGACGCTCTTCAAGCCTTCCAACGTTTCTTCCCTGTGCTGTGCCTTCAGCGAGGGTAAGCCAAATCTAGTCTGTTCACCTGCCACATATCTACGTATGCACTCTGTCTGGAGAAGAAGTGTCTATATTTGTGCTCCATTCAAGACAGTCTCTACTATCTTGATGTCTG